>NW_026652286.1:86391101-86521161 GCF_009828535.3 Hylobates moloch | reverse complement strand
TTCTTTTTTTTTTTTAATTTTTTAATTGAGCAGTAATAGTTGTACATACTCTTGTAGTACATAGTGATGTTTGATATTGTTGTCTTCTTTCACCCTAATGTTATAAGACCCCTCATGGTGGGAGAAAGGTGTTTTTGAAAGAAACTCATTGGCTTGGAGGGAAAGTGAATGGGTATAGGCAACTGGCAAGAAGGTTCTAACATGGAAAATGCCTTGTGGAAGATGAATATATTTTTATCAGAGTACTCATTTCACTGTTTTTTATTATAATTCTGTTTTATATTTTAGGGTGAGGTGTGCAATATGATTAGCAAGAAGTACAGTGAATTCCTACCTAGCATGCAGAGTGCGCAGGGCCTGATTACCCAGGTGGATAAGCTATCTGAAGACATTGACCTGCTGAAATCCAGGATAGAGAGTGAGGTAAGGATAATTTGCTATATTGGATAGGTTTGTAGGGAGGTGGTTCAGCTTCCTGATTCCTAAGACAGCTTAATTGTGTACAACTTTTTAAACCCTCACTTTTCTGATTGGTAAATGGAGATTGAACTAAATGATTGTAGGGTGACTTCAATTCTGAAATAGAAGTATTTTCCAAAAGTGCAATTTAAATAACTAATTTTTTATGGAAGAAAATTTGACCAGGCCCGGTGCATCATGCCTGTAATCCCAGCACTTTGTGGTGGCCAAAGCAAGTGGATCAATCTGTTACATTGCACCTCTGGCACAGTTCAAAAAATATCCCCAGAGTGTATTTGTAATTAATTGATTGATTAGGGAGTCAATATCAATAGTGCAATATTAGACTGTGCTATTAGAAATAAAGTGTCTGGAACAAGACAATAATCGGCTCTCTGTACCTTTTACTGGCCACACCCTGGCTGTTGAAATTTATTTAGTTTTGGTTGTTGTATTTTGAAAGATGGCTGGTCTGGATGAGAAGGTTTAGCCCTGAACACTGTATCATTTGAAGAACTGCGAAATAAACTGAGGATGTTTAGCCTTGGGAAGAAACATTTTCAATATTTGAAGCTCTGTCATATGGGAGAAATATTCAAATTTATGATTCATAATAGAGAATTTTTTCAATAGGTGTATGTTAGAAGTTTATTCAGGCATTTGGTGTATTTATTGTGCACTTAAAAGGTGCCAGGTACTATGATAGTTGCTGAATAAGAATGTTTTTTATTTCAAGGTGTGAATCTCGTGCCTGGTAATAGTGTGACACAGCAATAAATAGGAGTAATACAGTTAGAGAGAGGAGATATAGCTAAGGATGGCTTCCTATAGGAAATGGCATCCAAACCAAGACGGGAAGTGATAGGCAACAGGGGAAGGAAGAGTGTTGTAAGTAGCTATAAGTTTTAGGTAGGCAGAGGCATGGAGGTAATTGAGAGACGTCACTTTGGGGGAGCTACAAGTATTCCATAAGACAAATGTGGGATTTTGGTGGGAAGGGACATAAGATGAAATTAGAAAGGTAAGCAAGGACCTTGCATATCAGGTTAGCAGTAACATGATAAAGAGTGTGGACGTTATCTTGATGGCACTGTGGAACCCATAGAGGTTTTTAAGCGAGAGAGTGACATTAGATTTGAATTTCAGGAATCCTATTCTGCTTGCAGTTTGAAGAAAGAACTTGAGGGAAATGAGTCCAGGATATGAGAAGGCAGTTAAAACGTTCAGAGGCAGTTAAAATAATCGAGGAAAAGAAAGGGTGGTGACTTTCCCTAAAGTCAGTGGCAGTGGGAATGGAGAAAAATTGATGGATCCTAGTGACATTTCAGAGAGGATATTTGGGACTTGTTGATGTGGGGAGTGAAGGATGTAGGAGTCAAGGATAACTGGGGAACTAGGTCATGGTTTCATTCCATTCACTGACAGAGAATCTAGAGAAAGCAGGTTTTTGTGAGAGATTTGAGGAATTTAAATTTAAGGTGCCTATGGGATATCAAATGGACTTTCACAGGCAATTGGATTATATTAAGGTGAAGGCTAGACTGTTGTAAAAATAAATAAATAAAAAGAGATACCTTGAAATGCAGTGGCTCAAACAAGATCCATTTTTTTTTTTTTTAAATCATCGTAGTTTGGTAAGCAGGCTGATTCCACAGTCCAAGGTCCAGCTATTCTAGAATAGTCAAGAATTGAAGGGGATCTAGGATTTTAACTTGCTTGAAAGTCGGTAAGTTAGCCTGCCAAAGTTTCATGGATTCGTTAAAAAAATTTTTTTTTGAGACAGATTCTTAATCTGTTGCTCAGGCTGAAGTGTGTGGTGCGATCTAGGCTCATCGCAACCTCTGCCGCCTGGGTTCAAGCAATTCTCCTGCCTCAGCCTCCCAAATAGTTGGTATTACAGGCATGTGCTACCATGCCTGGCTAATTTTTGTATTTTTAGTAGAGACAGGGTTTCACCATGTTGGCCAGGCTGGTCTCAAACTCCTGGCCTCAAGTGATCCATCCACCTCAGCATCCCAACGTGCTGGGATTATGGGCGTGAGCCACCGCACTTGGCCTCATGGATTTTTTTTTTTTTTTTTTTTTTTGTGACGGAGTCTCACTCTGTCACCCAGGCTGAAGTACAATGGCGCAATCTCGGCTCACTGCAAGCTCCGCCTCCTGGGTTCACGGCATTCTCTTGCCTCAGCCTCCAGAGTAGCTGGGACTATAGGCGCCCGCCACCATGCTCGGCTAATTTTTTTTAATATTTTTTAGTAGAGACAGGGTTTCACCATGTTAGCCAGGATGGTCTTGATCTCCTGACCTCGTGATCCGCCCGCCTCAGCCTCCCAAAGTGCTGGGATTACAGGCGTGAGCCACCGCGCCCAGCCTAAAAATTCTTATTTTTTATATTTTTTGAGACTGTTTCACTCTGTTGCCCAGGCTGGAGTGGGGTGGCACAGTCAAGGCTCACTGCAGCCTCAACCTCCTGGGCTCATTTGATTCTCTCACCTCACCCTCCTGGGTAGCTGGGACTACAGGTACAAGCCACCATGCCCAGCTAAATTTTTTTGTAGAGACAGGGTCTCACAATGTTGCCCCAGGCTGGTCTCGAACTTCTGGATTTAAGTGATTCTTCTTCCTCAGCCTCCCAAAGTGCTGGGATTACAGGCTTGAGTCACCTTGCCTGGAAAGTTTCATGGATTTATAGAAGACGTGAGTCTCCTTGGTGAGAGATAAAGGACAGTTTATTACTTATAGCAGTAGCCAGAGTATCAGCATTTTTGCATCAGTTGCCCAGTCCTGCTCCCTGTAGGACATTGTGCAGTAGATTGCTTTATATTAATAGAAAAGGACTCCTGAGTTTAGGTAACCTGAATCTTTTTAATGGGTAGCAAGCATACCTCCCTTTTGCTTTGGAGGGAGACACCATCTCTGTCTTCCAAGGCTGTTTATAGACATTCTTGAAAAGAAAGCCCAGAACTAAAGACAGTAATTGCCTTACTTGTAAGATAGTGCAGAAATGTGAGAGACCTCTAGAGAATTGTCTTCCAAAAGTCTGTAGAGCAGCAGCTTTGGCAGTACCTGATAGCTTATTAGAAATGCAGGATCTCAGGCCTCAATCCGGACCCAGCGAATCAGAATCTGCATTTTACTGAGAGTCACTGAGTGATATGTATATGCATTACAGTTTGAGAAGTATTGCTCTTAGGGTTTTGTCGTTATTTACGTGATTCAATCTGGTCTCTTCTGGTATCCAGGTTATAGCTGGAGATAAAGGGAAAAGAGAGGGCATGTAGGGGGCACGTCTATTTTCTTAAGACTCAGAGTTGGAAGTGGTACACATTACTTCTATTTACATTCCATTGGTAGGATCTTAGACATGGTCTCACCCAACTGTGAAGGAGGCTAAAGTATATAATCTAGTTGGGTGCTATTAATATGGAAAAAAGGAGAATGGATTTTAATGGACAGTTTCCACATCATCTTACCCATTTACATGTTTGGAGGTGAGGAAAATAATGTGGACTTGAGATAGCAGCACTTAGTAATTGAAGCCATGGGAATGGACAGGATTGCCCTGAAAGAGTATATAAAGCAGGGTTTCTCACTCTTGTCACTATTGATGTTTTGGGCTGGATAATTCTTTGTCATGGAGGTCTGTCCTATACATTGTATTGTGTTAGCAGTATCCCTGGCCTTTGTTCACTAGATGCAAATAGAACTCTCTCGTGGTGCCAACCAGTGACAGCCAATGTCTTCAGACATTGCCAGATGTCCCTGGTTGAGGGTGGGGCAAAATCACTTCCTGTTCAAAACCACTGGTTTGGAGTAAGACAATCAGGAAGAAAGGAGTATCGATATATATGGAGTGGTCAGAAAATGAAGCTCCCAAAAGAGTGAAAAAGGAAGGGCTAGAGAACTAAGAAGAAAATCAGTAGTGAATAGTATCATGGAACTAAGGGAAAAGAATGTTTCAGAAGGAAGGAAAGTTAACACAGTACTGTTAAATACATTTCAGTCAACAACAGACCACATATGCAAGTGTGGTCCTGTGAGATTATAGTGGAGCTGAAAAGTTCCTATCACCTATTGATAATCCTGACCTTGTAGGGCTAGGCTAATGTGTGTGTTTGTGTCTTAGTTTTTAACAGGAAAGTTTACAAAGTTAAAACAAAGAATTTAAAAATAGTAAAAAGCTTATAGAAGATGAATTTAAATAAAATATTTTTACTACAAACCACTGCTCAAGGAAATAATAGAGGACACAAACAAATGGAAAAACATTCCATTCTCATGGATAGGAAGAATCAGTATCATGAAAATGGCCATAAGCAATTTATAGATTCAATGCTGTCCCATCAAACTACCATTGACATTCCTCACAGAATTAGAAAAAACTGTTTTAATTTCATATGGAATCAAAGAAGACCCATATAGCCAAGACAATCCTAAACAAAAAGAACAAAGCTGGGGGCATCACACTACCTGACTTCAAGCTATACTACAAGCCTACAGTAACCAAAACAGCATGGTACTGGTACCAAAACAGACATATAGACCAATGGAGCAGAACAGAGGCCTCAGAAATAACACCACGTATCTACAACCATCTGATCTTTGACAAACCTGACGAAAACAAGCAATGGGGAAAGGATCTCCTATCCAGTAAAATGGTGCTGGGAAAACTGGTTAGCCATATGCAGAAAACTGAAACTGGACCCCTTCCTTACACCTTACACAAAAATTAACTTAAGGTGGATTAAGGACTTAAATGTAAAATCCAAAACCATAAAAACCCTAGAAGAAAACCTGGGCAATTCCATTCAGGACATAGGCGTGGGCAAAGACTTCATGACAAAAATGCCAAAAGCAACTGCGATAAAAGCCAAAATTGACAAATGGGATCTAATTAAACTAAAAAGCTTCTGCATAGTAAAAGAAACCATCATCAGAGTGAACAGGCAATCTACAGAATGGGAGAAAATTTTTGCAATCTACCCATGTGACAAAGGTCTAATATCCAGAATTTACAAGGAACTTAAACATATTTATAAGAAAAAAGCAACCCCATCAAAAAGTGGACAAAGGATATGAACAGACACTTCTCAAAAGAAGACATTTATGCAGCCAACAAACATGAAAAAAGGCTCAACATCACTGAATCAGAGAAATGCAAATCAAAACCACAGTGAGATACCATCTCATGCAAGTCAGAATGGCGATTATTAAAAAGTAAGGAAACAATAGATGCTGGAGAGGATGTGGAGAAATAGGAAAGTTTTTACACTGTTGGTGGGAATGTAAATTAGTTCAACCATTGTGGAAGACAGTGTGGTGATTCCTCAAGGATCTAGAACCAGAAATACCATTTGACACAGCAGTCCTGTTACTGGGTATATACCCAAAGGAATATAAATGATTCTACTATAAAGACACATGCACACATATGTTTATTGCAGCACTGTTTACAATAGCAAAGACATGGAACCAACCGAAATGCTCATCAGTGACAGACTGGATAAAGAAAATGTGGTACATATACACCATGGAATACTATGCAGCCATAAAAAGGAATGAGAGCATGTCCTTTGCAGGGACATGGATGAAGCTGGAAGCCATCATCCTCAGCAAACTAACACAGGAGCAGAAAACTAAACACCGCATGTTCTCAGTCATAAGTGGGAGTTGAACAATGAGAACGCATGGACACAAAGAGGGGAACAACACACACCAGGGCCTATTGGGGGATGAGGGGTGAGGGGAGGGAACTTAGAGGACAGGTTAGTAGGTGCAGCAAACCACCATGGCACATGTATACCTGTGTAACAAACCTGCATATTCTGCACATGTATCCCTTTTTTTTTAGAAGAAATAAAAACACACACAAAATACTTTTCTACAGCGTATAGTGTGTTTGCGTTTTAAGCTGTGTTATTACAAGAGTTAAAAAGTTTAGCTGGGTGCAGTGGCTCACACCTGTAATCCCAGCACTTTGGGAGGCTGAGGCAGTCGGATCACTTGAGGTCAGGAGTTCGAGACCAGACTGGCCAACATAATAAAACCCCATCTCTACTGAAAATACAAAAATTAGCTGGGCATGGTAGTGGGTGCCTGTAATCCCAGCTACCTGGGTGGCTGAGGCAGGAGAATTGCTTGAACCTGGGAGGTGGAGGTTGCAGTGAGCCGAGATTGTGCCACTGCACTCCAGCTGGGTGACAGAGTGAGACTCCTCAAAAAAAAAAAAAAAGTTAAAAAGTTTATAAAGTAAAAATGTTACAGTAAGCTAATGTTAATTTATTATTGAAAGAAAATTTTAAAAAATAAATTTAGTGTTACCTAAATGTATAGTGTTTATAAAGTCTGCTATAGAGTACACTAAGGTCCTAGGCCTTCACATTCACTCACCACTCACCCACTGACTCACCCAGAGCAACTTCTAGTCCTGCAGCCTGCATTCGTGGTAAGTGCCCTATACAGGTGTACCATTTTTATGCTGTATTTTTACTGTTATGTTTTCTGTGTTTAGATACACAAATATTTACCATTGTGTAAATGGTACAGTAACATGCTGTATGGGTTTATAGCCTAGGAGCAATAGTTTTATATAGCCTAGGTACATAGTAGGACATACCCTTTAGGTTTCTGTAAGTACACTCTGTAGTGTTTGCATGACATCAAAATCACCTAACTGCATTTCTCAGAATGCGTCCCCATTGTTAGTGACACAACTGTACTAGTAATGTTTGCTTTGGATTTAGCAACGAGGAGTTTAGTGGTTTTTTTGTTTTGTTTTGTTTTGTTTGGCAAGAACAGTTAGGAACCAGATCACAGTGAGGTATAGAGTGAATGAGAGGTGAGAATGTAAAGACAATGAATATAGATCACTATTTCAGGAAGCTGTTTGTGAGAGGGAGGAGAAAAATAAAGCAGTTACTGAGCAATAGGGTGGTTGGTGAGGTGGAGGGAATTTTTTCCTAAAGATGGTAGAAATTTTAACATATTTAAATTTCATGGGATAAGCCATGCACTTATAGGCATTCAGTCAATATATATTTCATGAATGAGTGAAGATAAATTAGGGAGAGGTTAATTGTAGATTTTAGGAGAGAGGGAATAATTCATCATGTAAAGTCATTGAGAAGGTGGGACAGAATGAGAGGTAGATTCTGCCTCAATATTAAATCTTTCTGACAAGGTGCAGTGGCCCATGCCTACAATCTCAGCACTTTGGGAGGCCAAGGCGGGCAGATCGCTTGGGTCCAGGAGTTCAAGACCTGTTCACCGGCCTGGACAACATGGCAGAACTCCATCTCTATCAAAAAATACAAAAATTAGCCAAGTGTGGTGGTGCGTGCCTATAGTTCTGGCTACTCGGCAGGGCTAAGGTGGGAGGATCGCTTGGTTCTAGGGAAGTTGAGGCTGCAGTGAGCTGAGATTGCACCACTGCGCTTCAGCCTGGGCAACAGAGGCCCTGTTTCAATTAAAAAAAAAAAAAAAATTCCTAATAGAGCTGTCTGACTCTAGAATGAGTTATCACTTGGCAGTGGGGATACCTTTCTAGTAATCCAGGTGGATGAGCTCTCTGATGAAAGATACCTGCTTAAATTAAGAATAGATGGTGACGTGAGGATATTTTGTTGAGAGGAATGGGTATTCTTGCAGTAGGATAAGGGTTTGGACTCGTTGGACCTCTAAGTTACCTTTCTAATACATTCTGTGATTTTTATTCCAGTCTTAACTAGCATTTAAATTTCAACATGAATTATGTTGACCTAGTAAAGCTTATTGATTTGCTGTAAATGTTTTATTTCTTAGGTATGGTATAGCTTAAAAGTACTTGTCTTTGATGTGTGAATTAGGTCCGCCGGGATCTTCATGTATCAACCGGTGAATTTACAGACTTAAAGCAGCAGTTGGAAAGAGACTCAGTTGTCCTATGTTTGCTTAAACAGTTGCAAGAGGTCAGTAAACTCAACTTGAACCTTAGTGTTTTGGTGGTGGGAAGGTCTCATTATTCAATGGCTATCTCCTGACTATAATGGGTTTTTTTGTCTTCATATTTTCTTTTCTTTCTTTTCTTTTTTTTTTTAGAGAGGGGGAGGGGGAGGGAAAGTGGGAGCATTTCTTAATATTTTAAAAGCAAACAGACTTGAAATAATAGGATGTATAAAATATTATACTTAACTTTTCAGTTTTCCACTGCTATTGAAGAATATAATTGTGCATTAACAGAGAAGAAATATGTCACTGGTGCTCAGCGTCTGGAAGAGGTACTAAATGCTCTCCCCAAAGCATGAGCAATAAGTGCTCTTCTTGTTTTCAGTAAATTTTGTATTTTTTATCATTATGCAAATATATTCTAATTGCTCTGAGTCCAGATGGAATGTTTAACAGTGATTCCATTTCATTACCAGGCACAGAAATGCTTGAAGTTATTAAAATCCAGAAAATGCTTTGATTTAAAAATACTGAAATCTCTCAGCATGGAGCTCACGATACAGAAACAGAACATACTTTATCACCTTGGAGAAGAGTGGCAGAAGCTGATTGTATGGAAGTTCCCACCGTCAAAAGGTGCTGCTGACCTCAGGTGGACTGCGTTGCTTCATCTGCCTGAACCAGTGTAGTGTCTGAATATACTCTACATTTTTGTATTGGTAGATGAGGGTTCATTCATAATCTTCCATGCCTGTATTGAGTGCTCATGTTAGCAACATGCTTTCTTAGGACCAACTCTTATCTGGGTCCCTAAAGTGCCCTCACCTCGCTTCCCTTACATCCCTCTTAGTTGTCCCGTTCCCTAGAAATGTGAGAAAAGATGATAGGGTAGTTGGGGTCATGTGGTGAGAGTGTGCTAGAGGAGGTGATAGCAATTTGCGACCACATTAAGTTTCCATTGCCTTGTAGGACGGTCCCGTTCCTGACAGCCCTAATCCTAGCAGTTTATCTTGGCTAGAAAGTGTAAAGGAGCCATCTAGCCATTCTCTCTCTTGCTTAGGAAAGAAGATGGATCAGTAGGCTTGTGGGTAGAGGAGGGGTTTTGCTCAATTTCTTTCCAGTCCTTGGGGAAAATAATGAGCTAGGGAGTGCTTTGCAAGGTGAAGAAATAGGATTACTTCTGTCCTGGCTTGATTTATGCTACTTGGCTCTCAGCCTTTCTGCCTACCTCTGGTTCTTAGCCCTCTTTGGTGTGTTGTTTGCCCTGAGAGTAAAACTTCAGAGGCTGTATTTAAAGGACATGCTGTTGTACCTGGTGTATTTTCCAACACTGGATTTTGAAATTTGGTGTATTTCAGGAGAAACTGTCTCCCCCTTTTCCCTTTCCTATATCCACTTTGGCCTACAAATTCATTATATACATATATGTGTACATAGACACACATGTGCATATGTGTATGTGTATCAGGTGTTTGAAGGGAGTTATCCTGAAAATTTTAGATTCTGTTCTCAACTAGAATATTAGTTAAGAGAAGAGGACAGGTGTGTTGAATTATTTGTTATAACACACCCTGCTTGTTAAACTTGTTTGGCAGAAAGAACATAGAAAAGAAGGTCTGTGAAACTAGGACCTCATTTTTTTTTTTTTTGAAACAAGAGTCTCGCTCTGTCGCCCAGGCTGGAGTGCAGTAGCTCAATCATAGTTCACTGCAGTCTCAAACTTCCGGGCTGAAGTGATCCTCCCGCCTCAGCCCCAACTACTTCTCCCACCCTGCCCCCAGTAGCTGTGACCACAGGTATGTGCTACCATGCCTGACCGATTTTTAAATTTTTTGTTAGAGACAGGGTCTCACTACGTTGCCCAGGCTGGCCTTGAACTCCTGGGCTCAAGTGATCCTCCCGCCTCGGCCTCCCAAAGTGCTGGGATTACAGACATGAGCCCCTGCACCTGACCTCACAAAGTCATTTCCTTTTTTAAAGTGATGCCAAGGACATGTATGTCATAATTCATATTTGGTTGTATTAGGAGTATATTGTAACAGAACTGCGATGGAAATATCAGAGAATGAGCTCTGAGGAATAGAAGTGGGAACATCTCATATTGGTGAGACAGCTGATATTTTTCTTCCTTTTTCTTAGATACCAGCAGTTTGGAATCTTACCTACAAACTGAACTTCATTTATACACTGAACAATTGCACAAAGAGGAGAAGACCCCTGTGCCACCCATCAGTTCTGTCCTCTTGGCATTTTCTGTTCTTGGAGAACTACACAGCAAGCTTAAATCATTTGGTAAGGCATGCTACTTTGTTTTATTTACACAAAATCTCTTAAGGCCCAGTATTAAAGGGAAGACAGAAAAGATGGTAAAATATTCTCTGGAGAGTATTAATGTAGGGTCTGGCCTCTTGATTCATCAAAGAGAGTTGTCCTAAATATTATCCTTTTTATTAAGGGATTGGGCTTTTTTTTTTTTTTTAAACTGTTCCTATTTTATATGGTTTTTGAATAATTTAAATAAAAATCTGTAGACAGTCTGGGAAACTTCAGTGGTAAAACCTGCACTGCATAATGGTTGGTGTGTAATGTCATGGTATATGTATTTTGGTTGTTAGGTTCAAAGATTCATATTTTTTTTTTGACATGCTTACTTTTTAGAAGTTTTTTTTTGTTTGTTTGTTTTTGTTTTTTTGTTTTTTGAGATGGAGTTTTGCTTTTGTCACCCAGGCTGGAGTGCAATGGCATGATCTTAGCTTACTGCAACCTCTACCTCCTGGGTTCAGGCAATTCTCCTGTCTCAGCCTCCCGAGTAGCTGGGATTTACAGGTGCCTGCCACCATGCCCAGCTAATTTTTGTATTTTCAGTAGAGACGGGATCTCACCATGTTGGCCAGGCTGGTCTTGGACTCCTGGCCTCAGATGATCCACCTGCCTCGGCCTCCCAAAGTGCTGGGATTACAGATGTGAGCCACTGTGCCTGGCCTAGAAGTGTCTTATAGTGATTTTTTGATGAATGTTCATGTGATTTTTCAGGTCAGATGCTGCTGAAGTATATCCTTAGGCCTCTGGCATCTTGCCCATCCCTTCATGCTGTGATAGAAAGTCAGCCTAACATTGTTATTATTCGTTTTGAATCTATAATGACTAACTTGGAATATCCATCACCGTCTGAAGTTTTTACAAAGATCAGACTGGTACTAGAAGTGCTCCAGAAACAGCTTCTAGGTATGTATCTCCAAGGCAGTGCTTTTATATTTTGGAAAAGTAAATACTGTTTTTAAAAGTAAATATTATTTTAAAGTAGAAATGCCTATAATGTGTGAGAAAGGAGGATCAAAAATGAGTAAATTGTGCCATAGGGGCAAAGGAGTTGCCTTCTTGGTTTTTTTTGCCTGTTTTGCATTCCTTCTCTGCACTGTATTGACAAGTAAAGCCATCAGTGGTACCCCAGATTCTGTATTTGTAATATTATTTTAGTTGAATTCTAGGGTGCACTTCTCTCACTGGACTCCCAGTACCATCACAAATTGGAACTCGTGCCTTAATTATAGGAGAAGAAGAAATGAACCAAGTGTTGTTTTATATATTTCCATGAAAACCCCTATTAATCTGATATAAACAAACTTGGTTTAACATAGGAAATAAATTCTATTTCAGCCTGTTGATCTTTGTGTATTCACACTAGAAACAGCCAGTTTCTGTATTCCTTAAATCATGTTTTTGGTTGTTGTACCATTAAAAGTGAAGTCTCTTGTGTTTTAATACTGCTTTTTTTTTTTTTTTAAAGTCTATTTGACTTACCTTCTACGTGCTTTTCTCAGCTGTCATATTGAATAGCCTGGCTAACCATTTTTGCTGTGGCTAAAGTAAAAAAGAAATGCTCCTATTGTTTGTGGGCCTTCCTGGCAGTCATATACTGTATATTTATGTATAAATAATCTATATGTAAAGCAAGGACTTTTCTATAGTTTTGGTGAGAGCAGAGAAGAAAAAATCCTAAGGCTTGCGTAAACTTCAGAAATCCAAGGTAGTTTTTCTTATTCTCAGAGCCTTCTATTAGGGAGGAATACAATTTTATTTTCATTAGATATAAATTAAGTTGTAAACAAAGCATCCAAAGATTAGAAGGAATTGGAGAGATGATTTGGTCCAAATATCTCAGATGCCTGAATCTCCTCTGTAATATTCCATCAATTGGTCAGATAGCCAATCTGAACATTTTTAGTGAGAGAGAACTTGAGGCATTTTATCCTGCCCCTGGGCAGTTCTGAGTACCAGGCAGGTTTTTGTTTTGTTTTTTAAAACTCAACTTCTTACCTGTACTCTTAAATAGTACTACGAAAATGCCAGTTTTGCAAATTAAATCTTTAGGGTAGTTATTTTAAAAGTTTGTCACAATATACTACCCTGTAATGTCTACTTTACTGGTGCTGTTTCTATGGTGTGGAGCCATGTAGAATGAGTCTAATTCCTATTACAGATGATGGATTTTCAAATTCTTTACAGTTGCTGTTATTTCCCCTATATCTTATCACCAGTATAAACATTTTTATTTTTTGAATGACATAGTTTTACATTCTCCTGATCTTCATTGCTCTTCTGGTATTGGCAGGTTTGGTTTTTCCTGAAGCCTGTCTTATCTTGCAGATGGCCTTCTTGATGTGTCTTTGCATGGCTTTTTCTCTGTGCATTTGCATCCTCATGTCTCTTCCTCTTCTTATAAAGACACCAGTTGTATTGGATCGGGACTCTACCCTTATGACCTCATGTAACCTTAATTATCTCCTTAAAGGGACTACTAGCATACCTCAGAGATATTGCGGGTTTGGTTTTAGACCACTGCAATAAAGTAAGTATCCCAATAAAGTGAGTCCCACAAATTTTTTGATTTCCCAGTGCATATAAAAGTTATAGTTACGCTGTACTGTTGTCTATTAAGTGTGCTATAGCATTATGTCTAAAAAGTGTACATACCTTAATTTAAAAATATATTATTATTAAAAAGTGCTAACGATCATCTGAGCCTTCAGTGAGTCATAATCTTTTTGTTGGTGAAGGGTCTTGCCTCAATGTTGATGGCTGCTGACTGATCAGGATGGTGGTTGCTGAAGGTTGGATGGCTGCATCAATTTCTTAAAATAAGACAACAATGAAGCTTGCCTCATCAATTGACTTCCCTTCTTGAAAGATTTCTCAGTAACATGCAGTGCTGTTTGATAGCATTTTATCCCTAGTAGAACTTTTTTCAAAATTGGAGTCAATCTTCTCACTCTGCCACTGCTTTATCAACTAAATTTATGGACTGTTCTAAATCCTTTGTTGTCATTTAAACAGTGTTCACAGCATCTTCACCAGCAGTAGATTCTGTCTCAAGAAACCACTTTCCTTGTTCATCCACTAGAAACAACTCCTCATACATTCGGGTTTTATCATGAGATTGCAGCAATTTAGTTATATCTTCAGGCTCTATTTCTGATTCTAGTTCTCTTGCCATTTCTAGTACATTGGCAGTTCCTTCTTTAACTGAAGTCTTAAACCCCTCAAAGTCATGAGGGTTGGAATCAACTCCTCCCAAACTCCTGTTAATTTTGCTATTTTGACCTCCTCCCATGAATCATGAATGTTTTTAATGACATATAGAGTGGTGAATCCTTTCTAGAAGATTTTCATTTTATTTTGCTCAGATCCATGAGAGGAATCACTGTGGCAGCTGTAATTTTATTTCTTGAATAATAAGACTTGAAAGTCAAAATTACTCCTTGATTCATGGGCTACAGATGGATGGTGTGTTAGCAGGCATCAAAACACATTAATCTCCTTGTTTATCTCCATCAGAGTTCTTGGGCGACCAGGTGCATTGCCAGTAAGCAGTAATATTTTGAAAGAAATCTTTTTTTCTGAGCAGTAGGTCTCAACAGAGACCTTAAAATATTCAGTAAACCATGCTTTTGGCTGGGCATGGTAGCTCACACCTGTAATCCAAGAGCTTTGGAAGGCCACGGTAAGAGAATTGCTTGAGGCCAGGAGTTTGAGACCAGCCTGGGTAACATAGTGATACCTGGCCTCTACTAAAAAAATAAAAAATTAGCCAGGCATAGTGGCATGTGCTGCTTGGGCAGCTGAGGCAGGAGGATCAATTGAGCCCAGTTGGAGGCTGCAGTGAGCTGTGTTCACATCATTGCACTCCTGGGTAACAGAGCAAGAGTCTGTCTCAAAAAACAAAATAAGACATGCTGTTTTTGAAAAATATCCTGAAAAACCATGCTGTTGTAGATGTGTTGCCATCCAGGCTTTATCCTATCTCTAGAGCAAAAGCAGAGTAGATTTAGCATAATTCTTAAGGGCCCTGGGAATTTTTTTTGAGACGGAGTCTCACTCTGTTTCCCAGGCTGGAGTATAGTGGCATGATCTCGGCTCACTGCAACCTCCGCCTCCTGGGCTCAAGTGATTCTCGTGCCTTAGCCTCCCGAGTAGCTGGGATTACAGGCATGCGCTACCACACCCAGCTAATTTTTGTAATTTTAGTAGAGACTGGGTTTCACTATGTTGCCCAGGCTGATCTCGAACTCCTGGCCTCAAGCAGTCCACCTGCCTTGGCCTCCCAAAGTGCTAGGATTACAGGTGTGAGCCACCGCACTGGGCCTGGCACTAGGATTTTTGGAACGGCTGATGAACATGGTTTCATCTTAAAGTAACCAGCAGCATTAGTCCCTAACAAGAGGGTCAGCCTGTTGTTTGAAGCTTTGAAGCCAAGTATTGACTTCTGTCTAGCAGTAAAAGTTCAAGATGGCATATTCTTCCAATAGAAGGCTATTTTGTCTACACTAAAAATCTATTGTTTAGTATAGAGAGAGACCTTTGTCGGTTATCTTAGCTAGGTCTGCTGGATAACTTGCTGTAGCTTTTCCACTGGCACTTGCTGCTTCACCTTGAGCTTTTGTATTATGGAGACAGCTTCTTTTCTTCAAACTCATGAACCAAACTCTGCTAGCTTCAGCCTTTTCTTCTGCAGCTTCCTCACATATCTGAGCCTTCATAGAATTGAAGAGAGTTAAGGCCTTGCTCTGGATTAGGTTTTGGCTTTAAGAAAATGTCGTGGTGGGTTTGAGCTTCTACAGAGACCACTCAGACTTTCTCCATAAGTTGCCAGGCACAGTGGCTCATGCCTGTAATCCCAGCACTTTGGGAGGCCGGGGCAGATGGATCACTTGAGGTCAGGAGTTCAAGACCAGCTGGCCAACATGGTGAAACCCTGTCTCTACTAAAAATACAAAAATTAGCTGGCATGGTGGCACCCATCTGTAATCCAAGCTGCTCAGGAGGCTGAGGTGAGAGAATTGCTTGGACCCAGGAGGTGGAGGGTGCAGTGAGCTGAGATCATGCATGCCATTGCACTCCAGCCTGGGTGACAGAGCAAGATTTTATCTCAAAAAAACAAAACAAAACAAAAAACAAAACTTTCTCCATAAATAAGATTGTTTTACTTTATAATCCATGTGTTCACTAATACACTTTTAATACACTTTTCATTTCCTTCAAGAGCTTTTCCAACCAACTCAGGAACAGAAAACCAAATACTGCATGTCCTCACTTACAAGTGGGAGCTAAGTGATGAACACACATGACACATATTGGGGAACAACACACACTGGGGCCTATTGGAGGGTGGGGGGTGGGGGGAGGACAAGGATCAGGAAAAATAACTAATGGGTACTAGGCCTAATACCTGGCTGATGCAATAATCTATACAACAAACCCCCATGACACAAGTTTACTTATATAACAAACCTGCACATGTACTCCTGAACTTAATATAAAAGTTAAAAAAAAAGTAAAGGTAAATACATAAGTAAATAAAAGTAATGTTTACACTAAAAAAACCCAGTCTTTTCCTTTGAATTCAAAACTTGGCTAACTGGTGCAAGAGGCCTAGTTTTTGACTTCTCTGAGCCTTTGACATGCCTTCATCACTAAGTTTTATCTTTTCTAGCTTTTGATATAAAGTGAGAGATGTGTGACTCTTTCACGTGAACACGTATAAGCCATTGTAGGGTTATTAGTTGGTCTAATTTGAGTATTGTGTCTCAGGGAATAGGGAAACCCTAGGAGATAGAGACATGAGTGGAAAGGGTGGGGGTATGAGGGAAAGGGGTGGCTGGTTAGTGGAGTAGTCAGAACACACACATTTGTTAAGTTCACTGTCTTACATGAGTGGTTCATGGCATCTCAAAACAATTGCAATAGTAACGTCAAATCATGAAAAAGTTTGAAATACTGTGAGAATTGCCAAAATGTGACACAGATATATGAAGTGAGCGCATGCTCTTGGACAAAATGGTGCTCATAGACTTGCTTAATGCAGGGTTGCCACAAATCTTCAATTTGAAAAAAAAAACCCCAAAAACCAGTATCTGTGAAGCACATTAAAGCAAAACACAGTAAAATGAAGTATGCCTGTATATCCAAATCTAGTCACATTGGGGGCTAGGGCTTCAACGTATGAATTTGGGCAGGGACACAATTCAATCCATAACAGTTGTGTGTATATATATATTTGGCAAATACACACACACACACACACACACATCTTGTTCATGTGCAGTGTGATGTAAGTACGAAAACAAAAGATTTTTGCCATTTTTTTATCTTTTGATTATTTGAATATTTGGCAAGCATTTCTTTTGTTTTTACAAAGCCTTGAAGATAAGAATGTAGTAAATGTTTCTAAAACCCTTCCAGATTCAACTAATGAGCATTGGCAAAGAACCTAAGTTTATCATATTTATTGTCTTCTGTTTCTTTCAGCAGTTCCATTAACCAGTAATAATTTATAGTATTTGCATATATGTAAACTGAATGCTTTTAACAATGTTCATTAAACTTTTTGTAGAGTATGTTTCAGATAAAAAACTGAACACAAGTATCTATCACGTGATGGAGTGAAGCAATAAGGGAATCATTAGTCTTTTCTTTTTTTTTTTTTTTGAGATGGAGTCTCACTCTGTCGCCCAGGCTGGAGTGCAGTGGCACAATCTCGGCTCACTGCAACCTCCACCTCCTGGGTTCAAGCAATTCTCCTGCCTCAGCCTCCTGAGTAGCTGGGATTACAGGTGCATGCCACCACGTCCGGCTAATTTTTGTATTTTTAGTAGAGTTGGGGTTTCACCATGTTGGTCAGACTGGTCTCGAACTTTTGACCTTGTAATCTTCCCGCCTTGGCTCCCAAAGTGCTGGGATTACAGGCGTGAGCCACTGCGTCCCGCCAGTCTTTTGTTTTAATAAATCTGGATTTTTTTTCCCCTAACATAGAACTAGAACACTATTCATTGTGATAAAAATTAATTTTTTCATATCTTGCTGAAATTCTTTGACAAATGTGAAAGATTAAAAATACCTATGCAAAACAGACAAAAACTGTGCAGTGAGATTGATTTTTTAGGCTGTGAATTGATAATATTTCTTTGCAAATTTGGAAGTCCCTTTAGAAAAAAATGTATCAAAAGTATGATTTAAAGCTAAAGAAAAGTATTTGGCCTTTTTATCTCATCACACTCCTGAGAGCAAGATAGGTCACCAGCAGCTGTACTGGAGCCACTAGTGAAAATTCGGCCAGGATTCTCGCTTTTGTCGTGTCTGCTCCAGCCAGCATGGTCTGATCCAGAAATATGGCCTCAATATGTGCCGCCAGTGTCTCCGTCAGTATGCGAAGGATATTGATTTCATTAAGTTGGACTAAGTGATCTTCCTTGAAAGGATTATCCAAGGCATCTACCTAATGAAAAACCACAATGGCTCTTTGTGCATAAAATAAACACTAAAAAAAAAACAAAAAGTATTTGCAGTTTTCCAGAAATTGAATCAATTGATCTTTGATATTGTTAGAAAGATATTATGTTTTATGGACAGTATTCTGTGGTTGCTTCATTGAAAATGTTTTACATTTTAAAAAACATGTCTTTTCTTTGTAATTTTTAAGAAAATTAAAAAAAGCCAAGATCACTTCTTTTGCCATCTCCCCATTTAAAAAGGATTTTCTTTTTTGTGCAAGAATCCAAGTTATTTTATAGCTGGTGAAAGTTAGAAGTTCAGGTCCTGTTAAAATCACACTTTGTATTGGACATTTAATTCTGATTTCAGGTGACTAATTTTGTCAATTCTTTTTTCACAGGAAGCATCAAATTCCTAATGTATTTGCTGAAAATGTCCCTTAATATTGTTCACTTTATTGTCTTAAAAAATGTTTTGTAGCCAGGCGCGGTGGCTCATGCCTGTAATCCCAGCACTTTGGGAGGCCAAGGCGGGTGGATCACCTGAGGTCAGAAGTTCAAGACCAGCCTGGTCAACATGGTGAAACTCCATCTCTACTAAATATACAAAAATTAGCTGGGCGTGGTGGCGGGCGCCTGTAACCCCAGTTACTTAGGAAGCTGAGGAAGGAGAATCGATTGAACCCGGGAGGCAGAGGTTGCAGTGAGCCGAGATCACACCATTGCTCTCCAGCCTGGGCAACAAGAGTAAAACTTCATCTCAAAAAAAAAAAGAAAAAAAATGTTTTGTATACAACAAGCAAGCAGCTTTTTTTGTTTTGCCATGTTGTAGCAAATTGCAGCTGCCATTGATTGTGAAATATGTGACATACTTTCTTCTAGTCTTTTTTACCTTTGCTCTTTCAGTGGTACTACCAGCTTCTCCATCTTTACTTGACTTTATCAATAGTATGCTTTGTTTTAAATTTAAAAATTTATACATATTTTCTTAATCTAGAAAAAGAATAATACCATAACTAAAATAAGTATTTCAATTTAACTACCTATTACAATTTACGTAGGTATCACCATAACTTGCGCTGTATGCATAAAATATTCAAATAAACACATTACAATGTTATATTAGTGCATGGAGGAAAAGAACTGTGATAGGATCAGTCTGGAGAAAAAAAATCATGTTGGGATCAGTCTGTTGACACTGACTGGTTTGGCAATGTATTATATGAAATACTAGAAATGACATTTGTGCCTGTTGAGTGCTTGACAATACAACAGTAATATTTTATGTGATGCAGTGGTTGCAGTTAAATGTAGTTCTATCAAAACAATGAAATTGTGTTTAATGGAAAAGTATTTTATACTGCTGCTTTAAAAATATTTTTCCATTCAAAAATTGCAGAGGTCTTATGCCTCCACTCAATTTTCTACAGTGTTAACATCTTAAATATTATATAGTAATATATAGTGCAGTATAGTGCAATATCAAAACCAGGAAATTGACATTGGTACAATTCATAGAGTTTATTTAGATTTCATGTTTTACATGCTCATGTGTGTGTTTCTGTAGTTCTGTGCAATTTTTTCACATGTGTAAATTCATGTAACTACCACTACAATCAAGATACAGAACTGTTCCAAAACCACAGAGCTCCTTTGTGCTGCCCCTTTATAAGCACACACCCCTGCTTCTATTTTTAAACTTAAATTTCAGTTAATCAAAACTTTAAAAGTTGAATTTCTCAGTCACACTAGCCACATTTTAAGTGTTTAGTAGCAAAATGTGGTTGGTGGCTATCATATTGGACAATACAGACTAGACTTTAGATGTTGTGAGGTATCTTAAAGGCTTTGAGATAATATGTTCACTTTCTTCTAAGGGGTGTGTGTGTGTGTGTGTGTGTGTGTGTGTGTGTGTGTGTGTGTGTTTAAAGAGACGTGATCTTGCTATGTTGCCCAGGCTGGATTTGAACTCCTAGGCTCAAGTG
The DNA here is from genome assembly GCF_009828535.3 of Hylobates moloch. Taxonomy (NCBI): domain Eukaryota; kingdom Metazoa; phylum Chordata; class Mammalia; order Primates; family Hylobatidae; genus Hylobates; species Hylobates moloch. Next base: position 86,501,027 of record NW_026652286.1, on the reverse strand, counting down.
ATCCTCCCACCTCAGCCTCCTGAATGGCTTTGTCACTGTACCCTGCTCTTCTAAGGCTCTTAATCCCCTAAGTCTTCCTTTGTGAATCAGAACTAGGTTCATAACAGCTAGTCTCTTTTATGAGTCCTCTTCCTTCTACATTGGCGCCTGGTTCTTAACTATTATTTAATTGATTATAGGATATTCTAAACAACATCCTCAATATGTGTTAGAAAAATGCACCATAACATATACTGTAGAGGAGGTATTGAAATATTCGTTTTATAAACTAGTTATGTTTTACTGTAAAGTACAAACACTCAGATTCTATGCAGAGATGAAAAAAGTACGTTTATTCATTATTAAATAAGTGAGATTTTATTCTAAACTAGTTTCAAGTTAGAATGCAGAACTTCTGAGTGCTTGTCATACAATCAAATCAGCAGCTTAGCACTAGATGATTATAATGTAGATGGCTTAATACCTCATTGTTACAGAGTACAGGCAGTAATATAGTACAGACAATTCATTTGAGCAGTGAAAATAAAATAATAATAATTGTGTGTCATGATTTGTCCCACGCAGTCAGTTGAGAAGGCTGTAGAATTACCTGTGCTGTTTTCTTCCCCATCATCTTAAAATTAAAGAATTCTAGAAAACCTAAGAATATTCCAGGACTGCGAATGGTTTCTTGTTTAAAACTTCTTTTTTTAAAAAATTCAGATTTGCCACTTGACACTGACCTGGAAAATGAAAAAACATCTACTGTCCCATTGGCTGAGATGCTTGGAGACATGATCTGGGAGGACTTGTCTGAGTGCCTCATCAAAAACTGTTTGGTTTATTCGATTCCAACAAATAGCAGCAAATTACAGCAATATGAAGAGGTAAAGAGCCGAGATACCACAGAAGGTTTTAAGACACTGTTGATTCTTATTGCTGTCTTTTGTTTTTCCATGGAGATAGTTTGTTCTTTAGTTATACCTTTAAGTAAATTATTAATAAGGAATAGAGACAAATTCCATATAACTTCATTTTTCTTTTGGCTTCTTACCTCTTTAGTTGCAGATGTTTGTTTTCTTATTAAATATATTTTACGTTCATTTATACTTATATCAGCTATAATAGCTATTGTGCGACATTTTACTTTTTGCTTCTTTTTAGTGTTTCCTTGAATGCTAAAATAAGTATATTTATTTTAAAGATCTTTGTATTTTTGCTAAGTAGAGTCAGACATTTCTATTGAAGATATTCTTTCTAATGAATTTAAGGCTGGAAATACGTATATTTTTATACCTAGTAATTGATGGTCCATTCTAAAACTTAAATGACCAGCTTGGTCCTTATTTTTTTATACATTGGATTTGAAATTCTAATATTGTAATGGAATATATGTATATGATTCTTTTTTTTCTTGTGTATCTCAGATCATACAATCCACTGAAGAATTTGAAAATGCCCTAAAGGAAATGAGATTTTTAAAAGGAGATACTACAGATTTGCTGAAATACGCTCGTAACATCAATTCTCATTTTGCAAACAAGAAGTGCCAGGATGTGATTGTGGCAGCCAGAAATCTAATGACCTCTGAAATTCATAACACTGTGAAGGTACCAGGGTTATATTGCATCGTATATGAAGCATTGTATATGAGAAAGCAACTCATTTTGAGATGCATATAGTAAAGTGGAAGAGAGGATGACGGTTGTTGAACTGAGTCAAGTTATTAATCTTTTTTACATTGGTTTTGTCCCCTTTAAAGTGGTCCTAATCTCCACCTCTTCCATTGGGTATTGTGAAGTGCAGATAAGATAATGCACATGAAAGCCTTGTATAAATTGAAAAAGTCTACATACATGTAATGGATTATTATTGTTGAAGTGAGACAGTAGATTATTCTCATCTTTATTTCTGAAGGTTTTAGGACACAACTTTGTGACAGGTACACTTGGGCTACATTATGTCCAGAAATTATATCCTATTATGAAAGTGTTGACTTCATCTAATAGAGAGACTAGTTTGAAAGTTAAAATAATAAAAAGGTAAATAAAAAGATAGGATATAAATAATTACCTGTAAAGGCGGTGGACCTTTGACCTTTTTTTTTTTTCATATCTTACATGTATGAAATAATGTATATAGCTTGAATTGGGCTGTGGTTTCTTTTAACATAAATATCAATTGATTATGTCACTCTTCTGCAGAAAGTCCAGTGTCTTCCCGTCTTATTTAGAGAAGACCCAGTAGCCTTACAGTGGACTACAAGGCCTTATGTGATCTGCCTCCTATTGCCTCTCTGACTCTATTTTCTATGCATTCATCCTTCACTGTGCTGCAGGCACCCTGGACTTACTTCTTTTCCTTGAATGTGCTAGGCCTACTTTGTTTCAGAATCTCTGAACCACTTGTTACCTCTGCATGGAATATTCTTACCGCAGATCACATGATTTGCTTTTTAAAAAGTACTTTCTGATCACTTAAAAAAAAATTATAACCTCTCCTATTTCCTGTACCCCTTCCTTGGTGTATTTTTCTTTTTATTGTTTATCATCAACCAACATTTTATATGAATTGTTTATTGTTTCTCCCTCTAGAAAGTAAGCTCCATGAGGGTAGAGTTTTGTTTTTGTTTTGTTTTGTTTTGTCTGTTTTGTTTACTGTTATATCTCCAGCACTAAGAAAATAACCTGGTGCATACATACTACTACTATGTACTCAGTGCTTATGTGCTTACTGATTACCTTTGGTAAATGAATTCATATATATCTCACAACTCCTTGATGTAAACAGCATTACTGCTGAATTGCTCTGTGACTCTGGGCTTAATCTTCTCACCTTGTTGAACCTCATTTTCCTCTTCTGTACTGTGAAAGAATTGAACTAGATAATCTGAGTTTCCTACTCAAATAATTTTAAGAGTTTGTAAAACTGCATTTTTCCTGAGTACTCAAATCCTAATGTAGCTTCCTCTAGGTCAGGACGTCTCAGCAGTGGCAGTGTTAACATTTGGGACCAGATAATTCTTTGCTGTGGGGTACTGTCCTATGGGATATTTAGCAGCATCCCTGACCTCTGTTCCCTAGATTCCAGTAGCACCTCTTCCAGTCGTGACAAGCAAAAATATCTCCAGGCATTGCCAAATGCCCCCTTTAAGACAGAATTGTCCCTGATTGAGAACCACTGCTTTAGATTCCAGCTGGTTCTTTCTCTTGGCATTTAGGCCCTGGAATTAGATTTTCTAAACTTCCCAACTTTGAAAAAAGCTCCTCTTCCCTTTTCTAAAAAACATTTTCAACTTAATTGCTTTTCATGGTCTGTTTCTCAATTCTCTTTATTCCCCTATGTGTACTCACTGTTTTCCCAAAAGATCTATAGTTGTGGTTTTTGTTGTTGTTTGGTTTTTACATTTTGTCTTAAGAGACATCTTATTAGGTCTAACATTCTTCCGTCTTAGTTTCCTTTGCCCCTCCTCATGAAGTCACCTTTTCAAATCTTATGTATCCAGGCCCACTATTTTTCAGACAAAGATTAGCATTTTAAATAATCTCTGTAAGTAAATTTTTTCATCATTCTAATCTTAGCCATAATTTTTGACTACCCAGTCCCTGATATTTGTATTCTCATTTAAACTTCATAACAGCTCTCTAAAGTAGATATTATTATACCATTTTATAGATTAGAAAGTCAAGTCCACTGACTTAAATAGTTTTATTAGACTTTGAACCTTTTCTGCCAGAAAATCTCTGTCGAAGTCCAGTATGTGCAAAGTCGTTATTCTTGCAGTGGGAGTAGGGAGCCTGCTGCCTCTACATGCTTAATCTTTTTTTTTTTTTTTTTAATCCCTGAAGCATCTTTGAGAAACAAGGTTCGAAAGCCACTATTAGTATATTATTTATTTTACAATGAGAAAATTGAGATCCAGAGAGGGTAAATGACTTTGTTAAAAGTTAGGGTAAAAAATATTACTGTTTTCACATTCACAGCCTACTGTTCTTTCATTTAGTCCCAGCAAAGGAAATTTTCGATTGAAGCTTTTTTTTTTTTTTTTAATAAAGGGAGGATATGCTAGTTTGAACGAGTTATTTCTTAGACTAAGCCAACACATGTGCCTGGTACAAAATAATTTGTTCAAGAATCTAGACAATGGAACCCCAAATTATGCTGCTCTGTAATACTAATAGTCTAGTATGAGACAGATGATTTTTGAAGGTCTTTTTATTTGGCTGAAATCTTAGGCCAGTTGCACAGCTTTGCTATTCAGCCAAGATTAAGAATGCTTGGGGCTGGGTGTGTTTGCTCATGCCTATAATCCATGCACTTTGGGAAGCTGAGGAGGGAGAATGACTTGAGCCTAGGTGTTCAAGACCAGCCTGGGCCATATTAGCAAGACCTTTTCTACTAAAAATAAATTAGCTGGGTGTGGTGGGTGCCTGTAGTCCCAGCTATGTGGGAGGTTGAGGCTACAGTGAGCTATGATTGTGCCACTGCACTCCAGCCTGGGTGACAGAGCAAGACCCTGTCTCAAAAAGAGTGCTTAGAAGAATGTCACAGTAAAGGGGATTAAGAGAATTGTTTATCACTTATGACATGCTTTCATCTAGGATTCAGCAGTCATTAAAATATTGTCATATTTATTGAAATCTTTTAATTACTCTGTAGAGCCGTAGCTGTATCATGAAAGCAAGCAGTATCTTATTCTTCACCGTGTGTTTATATTTGTTTTTTTTTGAGACAGAGTCTTGCTCTGTCGCCCAGGCTGGAGTGCAGTGGCATGATCTCAGCTCACTACAAGCTCCGCTTACTGCAAGCTCCGCCTCCCGGGTTCACGCCATTCTCCTGCCTCAGCCTCCCGAGTAGCTGGAACTACAGGTGCACGCTGCGACAGCCGGCCAATTTTTTGTATTTTTAGTAGAGACGGGGTTTCACCATGTTAGCCAGGATGGTCTCGATCTCCTGACCTCGTGATCTGCCCGCCTCGGCCTCCCAAAGTGCTGGGATTACAGGCATGAGCCACCATGCCCGGCGGTGTGCTTATATTTGAATTATTCTGAAAACAATATATTTTCTATATTTTTGTGTTTAAATCTTAGATTATTCCTGATTCTAAGATAAATGTGCCGGAGTTACCCACTCCTGATGAGGATAACAAACTGGAAGTACAGAAAGTGTCCAATACTCAGTACAACGAAGTGATGAATTTAGAGCCTGAAAATATGTTGGACCAACATTCTTTTTCCTTGCCCACATGCCGTATCAGTGAATCTGTGAAGAAATTAATGGAACTTGCCTATCAGACTTTACTAGAGGCAACAACCAGTAGTGATCAATGGTACGAATTCGGGGTTGTGCGAAAATGGCAATGACTTGGTTAAATGCATATCTAACTAGATGTTTATCAGGAAAATTAGCTGGAATTCTTTGGATTTTCATATCCTAGAAGTTAATGCTTTTTCTGGAAAAAAACAAAACAAAACAAAAACCCAGTGTATCACACAGATTTATGTCTGTCTCTGACTTTTATTTACAATAGCGTAGATGTTTGAGCAAGGTATAAGAAGTAGGTGCACTTGTATGGATGGACAAATGGATTTTTTGACATTAAAAATTGTTAATCACTTTTTAACAAAAAGCTCTTCAATTGTTGTTGAATTTTTACTTTTTATTTGAATTGAATGATATTATACGAGAAGACACATGCAAAGAACTCAGAATCCTACCTGGAAAATGATTAATATTCAAATGTTTATTATTGTGTTGGCAGTGGGTAATAGTCATATCTTCTATTCCAGCTTGCTCAGGCTCTTTAGCTTAACATTCTTTTTACCTTTTGAAACCCAGTCCCTAATTCATTTATATTTTAAATGTTTATATTTGAAGCAATAACAATTTGTTAGGCAGTCAAAGGTAGAAGTAAAAGAATGGAACATGCCAAGGATCTGGCTTCACTCTTTCAGGATGACTTCTAATCTATATTGCATTCACGTTACCTTAAATTCTATTCCATTATCTTATACAGAATCTGTTTTTGTTTAATAAGCTTCTTCCCTACTCCTAGACTAAATTGAGAAGAAAATGGCAGAGCGTGGACCAAGTTGATTGCCGAGCAGGTTTATAAAAGCTTCTTTAGTTTGAATCTGCGTTTAGCAATTTCATTCTTCCTGTCCTCATAGAGAAAACGGTTTCAGTTAGGGTTTGGCCCAATCAAATTGCATCTTTAGATGGACTTCCCAAATTCAATTTTTATCTCACATATGAGCAAACCTCTTTATTTTATTTTGCTCTAGGAAGAACATGTCTCCCAAAATACTTCCCTGGATTTAATGAATCATTACATTCACATGTCCATTCAAAGTTAATTGTAAGAAGGAAGAAATGAATATAGGAGTGACTGTTGGCAAAATGAATATAGGACTGTGTCTTCACATGGCACTCTCCTGAAATATATCAGACCAGAAGTTAGAGATGAGGGCAGTATTTCTTAAATTTTTTGAGAACACAATACACCAAACAGTATTTGTATACTGACTGTCTATGGACATTCTTTCCACTAAAAGTAATAGTTTTTAACAGGACAAACAAAACCACAGCTACAATAGAACAACTCCCTTTTTCATTATCAAACTCAAACAGCAGCTCCTGCAGCAAAAATGAAATAATTTAATCAGGTATTATAATAATCAAATAGTAACAGGGTTTTTGGGTGTGACTTATTTTCCCAAATATTTATGAAATCCCTGTAAGCTTTTAAGGTACATAGCTTAAGATATTCTTATGTAGAGGTAAGTTACACAAACCTTATGTTTGCCTTTTAAAAATGCATTTTAATAATAATCTGTAGGTGTTTTAAAGCTAGATTTAAAGGGCAAAAAATCTTGAGAGCTAGATTCTATCCTAGAAATGTTGATTCACCTCCTTGCATTGAGGTAAGAAGGAGAAAAGGTGAAAGCTGAAAGTCAGACTGATTCTAAAAGAACTAAGCGAGTGCTTTTATTGATACCTTGCCCTTTGCAGAGTGCATCAGTGAGTAGGTGACATTTGCTTGAGGCTTAGCTCCATTTGTTACTGAAGGGATACTCTGGGTACTGGCAGAACAGAAATTGATAAATAGAAAAGAGGCTTTGGGTTGAATGCTGCTCTTCTTACAATCATTAATGCATCCAGGTGTTTAGAATTGTAGTCTGGTTAGTAAATACTGGTTGAGACTATATTTCCATCTAGATTAATGGTGTTTTCCAGCAACCAAGGCAGGTGTTCTCTGCAACTGTAGTTTTAGCTTATGACTCTCACTGAAGATGCACTTAGTTTAAATTTTTTTCTATTTTTAGTGTATTGTTAGGCATTTCTGTTAAGTCTATGTTTTCTTTTTAGTGCTGTTCAACTTTTCTACTCAGTGAGGAATATCTTCCATTTGTTCCATGATGTTGTACCAACATATCACAAGTAAGTACCACTGTGTCTCATTTCTATATAATAATTGTATGTCTAAGATGTGGAAGTTAAGTTAAAACAAATAATTTTATATGCCCACTGAAGATATTTTGATTACTAACATTCACACTAAAATGCAGTAAATCATTTTAAAATGCGTATTTAAAGGATTTGGTCATTTATTACTAAATTAATTAGGATATTATAATCTTGCAGTGTAGTTCATGATGCACATTTTAAAAGTCAAAAGAACTACCTTGTTTTGATGCTAAGCATTTTCTTTTTTTTTTTTTTTTTAATTATACTTTAGGGTTTTAGGGTACATGTGCACAATGTGCAGGTTTGTTACATATGTATCCATGTGCCGATGCTAAGCATTTTCAGAACTGCTTTACTTTAAGCCTCTAGTTCAGTTTTCTTTGTTATTTGAATTAAAATGTTTAGATGTTTTTCATAAATATCTTTGATAACATGTCAACAAACTATTCCTTAGCCAAGAACTCTGAATTTCAGAGACAAAAATCCGCCAGGCACACTGGCTCACACTTGTAATCCCAGCACCTTGGTAGGCAGAAGTGGGAGGATTGTTTGAGGCCAGAAGTTCGAGACTAGCTTGAGCAACATAGTGAGACCCTCGTCTCTAATTAAAACAAACAAACAAAAAACCCAAAAAACCCCACAAAAGCCGTTTACTATTTAAAGCATTTTTTAGTTCAGATTTTTGAATAATTGGGATGTTTTTAACTAGGCTCACCTGTTGTTTTTATTATAAAAGCTTATTGTAAATCTTATTAGTTTTATTTGTATTCTCTTTACTGTGGTTTAACATTCTTATTTCATTTTTTACTTAGTCAAGCAAAAGAAAAGAGAAAACATATTTGCGTTAGCTGACAGCCTTGTCCTTGGGGATTTAAAGACAGTTGGCTTAGACATTTCGTGGCTTGGAAACATTTTTCACACTGTGGTGGAGTTAGATTTGCCTCCCTTTCTCCTTTGTATAACCTCGGAACTTTAGTGTACATCAGAATCACCTGGAAGTCTTGTTAAAACACAGATTGCTCGATCCATGCCCAGGGTTTCTGATTCAGTAGGTCTGGAGTGGGGCTTGGATTTTTAGCAAATTTCCAGGTGACGCTGATGTTGCCTGTCATGGGACCACATTTTGAGAACCACTGTCCTTAGATAATGGTTCTCAGCTTTGGCAGTATTTTTATTTCGTTTCATTTCTTTCAATTTCATTCCATTCATTTAATTTCATATTTTGAGACAGAGTCTAACTCTGTTGCCTAGGCTGGAGTGCAGTGGTGCAATCATGGCTCATTGCAGCCTCGACCTACTGGGCTCAGGCGATCTTCCCATCTTAGCCTCCCAAGTAGCTGGGACCACAGGCACACACCACCACACCTGTCTAACATTGTTTATTTTATTTATTTATTTATTTATTTTTTTTGAGACGGAGTCTCGCTCTTTCACCCAGGCTGGAGTGCAGTGGCGCGATCTCGGCTCACTGCAGGCTCTGCCCCCCGGGGTTCACGCCATTCTCCTGCCTCAGCCTCCCGCGTAGCTGGGACTACAGGCGCCTGCCACCTCGCCCGGCTAGTTTTTTGTATTTTTAGTAGAGACGGGGTTTCACCGTGTTAGCCAGGATGGTCTCGATCTCCTGACCTTGTGATCTGCCCTCCTTGGCCTCCCAAAGTGCTGGGATTACAGGTGTGAGCCACCGCGCCCGGCCTAACATTGTTTATTATTTTTGTAATGATAGGGTCTGTATATGTTGCCGAGGCTGGTCTTGAACTCCGTGGCTCAAGTGATCCTCCTGCCTTGGTCTCTCAAAATGATGGTATTACAGTTGTGAGCCACTGTACCGGCCAGACTTTGGGCACTATTTTAGAATAACTTATGGAGCTTTAAAAATATACATATTTACTCTCTTCCTAGAGCTTTTGATTTATGTCTGATGTAAGACCCAGGCGTGTTTTTTTTTTTTTCTTTTTTTTTAAGCCCCACAGGTGATTCTGATGTGTAGCCGGAAATGAGGACTATCTTAGTTATCTTAGATTGTTGGCTTCTGACTTGTATATCATAGTTTTATACTGAGTTAGCAAACTAGAAACTGTTAATTGAATGACTGTTAGTGGGTAGATAGTAGAAATATAAGACAAGATTTCTTCCCAAGCTGGGTAGATAAGACTAATATGTGTAGAAGAATTAAAGTAGTGATTTTCAATCCTGGATGAAAATTAAAATCACCTGGGAAGATTTTAAAACATATAAATGCTGTGATTTCACTCTTAGAACTTGTGATTTAATTTGTTTGGGGTAAAGTCTAAACATCTGTGTATTTTTAAAATTCCCAGATGACTCTAATCTAGTCAGTTTTTGAAAACTAGTGAATTAGAAAATAATTGAACACTTCATTATATAACTGAAGTAGGAATTTGAAGAAAGGTGAAGTAAACCTGTATTTCCATAGATGTATCTGTGTAAAATTTCAAGGACATTATTATGCATAGCTCTGCTAGGCTTTCAGTGCAAGAAGTTGACTCTGGCAAACATCTTGATTCCCTTAATCTTTCTTTTTTGTTAATCACCAGGATAGTTTTATAGGATAAGATCCCATTCAGGCAGAACAGCCTCCCTCTGGGAGTGGGAGTGATGAGATTGTATCTTGTTATGTATAGCATTTAGAAACTAGACAGTTATTAAAGCCTAGAAATACATTAGAGAAGTTGTGACTTTCATCAACCCCAGCTTCAGTAACAGGTGGTTGCTTTGTTTTTCTACCCCTCCTTCTGGCCTAGGGAGAACCTTCAAAAACTTCCCCAGTTGGCCGCTATTCATCACAACAACTGTATGTACATTGCTCACCACTTGCTGACCCTCGGGCATCAGTTCAGATTGCGTCTTGCTCCCATTCTTTGTGATGGCACTGCTACTTTTGTGGATCTTGTACCTGGCTTCAGGAGACTTGGTAACTGATACTTTCAATGTAGGAAAGCATATGGATTATGCAGCTTGTCAACATAGTATGTTTATAGTTTTTGAATGAGATAATTAGAAATTAGGTGGTGGTCCTGAGCTGTATCAGAAAGTGGGAGGGCATTTAGTTTGCAAATGTTTCCAGTTATATAATTTTATAAGGTGAGTGTAGTCTCTGTGGGAGACTTTTTTACTTTTTTGTAACATGATTTCACGGTACGTTAGAGTTCCAAACTGCAGTCCTAGTGTGCATTGAATTTGCCGGTCAGGATTCACATAGTAGGATTTGTATTGTGACAGTTTTGTTTGTATTGTTGGTAAGAGCTCACTAATGTCAGTGCTAGTTCTTTTGCAAAACCCCAAGACAGCTCCGCCATCTTACATCTCCCTTAGTTTTACTTGGGATTACTAAAAGTCAAAAGAAATGAAATGTGGAGTAAATCAATATGTTGATCATAGCAGAGAATCTATATGTTTCCCTTAGCTTTTCAATTCTTGACTTTTCCCTTAGGTGGTATAGATATATCAGAATAATAAGTAGTTCTTTTTTCTATAGTAATTTTTCTTAGCTGACTCAGGCTCTAAGCAAACTACTGGAAAAGATTTATTATCTGGAGGGTGGGGTTTGAGGAATGGGCTAATGTTTTCAAAGTGATTGTTTCTAGTAGCTTTAGGGCAGCTTTATGATATTATCTAGCAATTATTTTTATACAGGCAGAACAGATGCATGGTTTATGCATCTCTTGTCTATCCTGGTTTTGCAGTGTGTAATTGAACAGCTTTTAAAATTTTTTATTCTGTTTTTCCATCATAGGGACAGAATGCTTTTTGGCCCAAATGCGGGCACAGAAAGGTGAACTTCTGGAAAGATTATCAAGTGCTAGGAACTTTTCAAATATGGACGATGAAGAGAATTATTCTGCAGCAAGTAAAGCAGTCCGGCAGGTAGGAGGCTCTTGCTAGTACTGAAATTTGTATTCTATCCTTAGATGCCTTTTTTTTTTGTTTGCTTTTTTAAAGCAGAAAGCAATATGTAACAAGTACTCAGTTGATTCCCTGCACCCCCACCTTTGGAAAATCTAGATACATTTTACAATCATGTTTAAGAACTTTTTCTTCCCCTCTCCCACCAAGACAACAGGAAACTATCTTTTCATTGACTCAATAATTGCAACTTGTTACCTAGAAAGTCTGTTGTGGCAAGTAGTTGATTTCTGAACTTAGATTTGGGAATTTGAAATATTGGCTTTTATCTTAATGCTCCCCTTTCTTAAGTGATTTATCTTTTTGCTGCAGTTTTCCTATCCTCAGGTTGATGAGTCTGCTTTTCATCTACCAAGGATATTACTATGGTTAAATATTGAAGAAGCATATATCCTTAGTTACTTTACTTCATTTTGGCATAATGCCACTTTCCCCATAAACTCACAAATGATAAATGTAAATCTGGAAAATATGAGTCACAATAATCTTTCTTCCATGTAAATAGCTGTATTCTTCTACAGGTACTGCACCAACTAAAGAGACTTGGAATTGTGTGGCAGGATGTCCTGCCAGTGAATATATATTGCAAGGCTATGGGGACTTTACTCAATACAGCAATTTCTGAGGTCATTGGCAAAATTACTGCCCTAGAGGTAAGGGCCATTAGATGCTACACCAGCCTTGAGATGCAATTCATGTCCCAGATTGTGACTTTGCTAAGAAAGTGATGTTGAAGAAATTGTTCGTGTTTCATGTCTAACTCATGCTGTTATTTTTTTTTTTTTCAGTTTTGTTTTATATCTATTTTGCTAGAAACTGGTTAATCTCTTTTATATGAAAGTAAGATTGAACTGTTTCTCAGCCTACCATCTAGATTATGAATGAGGAAGTTAGAAACTGGGTAGTGGTCCTGAGATGCGTTGTATAGTGTAAAGTCATTTAATTTGCAACTAAACTCAATAATTTGATTTAGTAAAGTGAATGCAGTCTTGTGCAGGTTCCATTTTTCCAACACACTGTTGCAGTTTAAATTTTACATGTGATTCTTTGGGAAAATTGTCTGGACTTGGCCAGCTGATGCCTCTAAATCATAGATTGACTAAATCTCTATTTGTAATCACATCCCCTGCTTTGCAATAAGCTGTGTGACATTCTATTGGAGAAACAGGCTCTTTCATGCAGGCAAACTAAATTACTGACAATCTGTTGAAACATATTTTGTGTCATTCTTATATAGAAGTATTGTCAGAGCACTGGTGAAATGTAGTGTCTAGTAAGTTGCTCCAAATTGGTTGGAAAACATGTTGTTGTATCTGACCCACCTGGACAGCATGCATCAAAGATCTGCTGCCCTTTCCCCACTTCTGAGCTGGCCCAATTCTATTCTCTTGTGTTTCCTCTGTGCAAAACCAGGACATATCTACTGATGATGGTGATAGGTTATATTCCTTATGCAAAACAGTGATGGATGAAGGACCCCAAGTATTTGCACCTTTGTCTGAAGAAAGCAAGAACAAGAAATATCAAGAAGAGGTTCCAGTCTATGTGCCAAAATGGATGCCATTCAAGGAATTGATGATGATGCTACAAGCCAGCTTGCAAGAAATTGGGGATCGGTATGTGTAACCCCTCTATAGAGGCATGTAACTCTCCATAGCTACAAAAGAGTAATAGTGCCCGTGATAGCAGGGCTTTTCCCTGTTTCCTGATGCTACTCATGCAAGACTTTCATATTGAGTAGCAGTAGCTGGGGCCTTTTCATGATCTATCATAGTGCAGATCTCATTACCACTTTCCCATATTTGATAGCATAAAGACTTCTCATCCATATTATTTTGGTCTTGAGTATATGGTTTTGGCATGCTGTACAAGTGATCTGGCAGCTGTAAGAATTATAGCCCTCTGACATCTGGATGGAAATTGTTGCTCGCTTTAAGGAACAGTGGATGCTTTTTTTGGGGGGGGACATGGTCTTACTCTGTCACCCAGGTTGGAGTGCAGTGGCTCAGTCATTCCTCACTGCAGCCTCAAACTCGTGGGCTCAAGGGATCCTCCCACCTCAGCCTCCTGAGTAGCTGGGATTACAGGCACCTACCACCACACCTGGCTAATTTATTTTATTTTATTATTTTATTTATTATTTATTTGTTTTGTTTTGTTTTAGAGACAAGGTTTCTCTATGTTGTCCAGGCTGGTCTCAAACTCCTGTCCTCCCAAAGTGCTAGGATTACAGGCATGAGCCATTGCAGCCAGCCTGGATGCATTTTCAGGATTACTTTGATATATTAACAGAGAAGTGACTTTTTTCTGTCTGAAATATTGAGCATCAAACTACTGTTTGATTGACCCGCAGTCTTTCTGCAGGGGGTGCAGTAGTTTTAGAGGTTAAGCACCATATACCTAGAAGAGATTCATCTTTTCTTAAACCTAGTGGATGATGTTTTCTCTCAACACCATCAGTTAATGTTGCTGTGCCCAGTGAGTGTATGCTATATCATATCGTAGTGTGCAGAGGCCATTGCGCAAAACAGAATAGATGTGGGTCAGTTACACATCCATGGATGATTTTATATTGTCTTGGTAGACTATTGGTCAGTATGTATACCTTGCATAGAGGACTGTCTGTAGAGGCCTTAAGGTCATCTCCATCCCTATAGGTACTTGTCTATCTGCTTACAGATATCTGGTTATCCTAGTCATCAGTCATCCTAGATGTGTCTGAGTTGTTTGCTGCAAATATTAGTCATTTGTACAAGGTAAATGAGATCTCTGCTTGAAAAAAAATCACATCAGAATACGTCCAATCACATTTACTACAAAGTTTAGATTTATTCATTTATTATTTACAAGTCCTTAGTGGGTAACAAAGACACCTTTAAGTAATAGGCTCCAGAGGGCAGCAGATAAGAATTTTTCTTTCTGTTGTTAAAGGGCCTTCTTGCAGTCTAAGAATGATCATTAATTCCTTGTTATAAGAAAAATTATAACACTAGTATAACGCAACTTCTTTTTACTGCCTAGGAAATTTTTTTTCCCCCAGAGATTTGTGTAAATATAAGGCTAAAGTTGTAAAATATAAATATGAAGGAATACAGTAGATATACTCTATATTTATAATGTAAAGAAAAAGAATAAATTTCATGTACCTGTTATCCAACTTAAGACAAATAATACTAGTATTTTGAAGACCCATGAATCCCCTTCTTCAAATGCTCTCCATGAGGGGTAACCACTATCTTGACTTTTATGTTATTTCCTTGCCTTTCTTTATAGTTCTACCACATTTACATGTATCCTAAATAACATAAAGTTTAGACTTGCCTTTTTTTGAACTTGGTATAAGTAGAATCATCTGTAACTTGCTTCTTTTGTTCAATATTATTATTATGTTTTTGAAATCTATTCCTTTTTTTTTTTTGAGACAGAATCTCACTCTGTCGCCCAGGCTGGAGTGCAGTGGTGTGATATTGGCTCACTGCAACCTCTGCCTCCCATGCTCCAGCAAGTCTTCTGCCTTAGCCTCCCGAGTAGCTGGGATTAAAGGTGCCCGTCACCACACCCGCCTAATTTTTGTATTTTCAGTAGAGATGGGGTTTTGCCATGTTGGCTAGGCTGGTCTTGAACTCCTGACCTCATGTGATCTGCCTGCCTCGGCCTCCCAAAGTGTTGGGATTACAGGTGTGAGCCACCACACCTGGCCTGAAATCCATTCTTGATGGTATGTGTAGCTGCAGTTCATTTTCACCACCGTATCATTCCATTGTACAAATATTCATAGTTTATTTGTCCTGTTTAGTCTCATTTTCACCAGTATTTGGAATTATCAGACTGGAAAATTTCAGCTGATCTAACTGGCATGCAATGATAGGTTATTGTCATTTTAATTTGCATTTCCCTAAATTCTAATGATGTCGAGCATCTTTTCATTGGTCATTCATGTTTCTTCTATTATGTAATGCCTGTCCATATTTTTTTGCCCTTTATTCTAATAGGTTGTTTGTGGTTTCACTATTGATTCACGGGACTTCTTTATATATTTTTATACTAGTCCTTCATCAGTTAAAATTGGTTGCCTGTGGCTTACTTTGTAATACAGTTATAGGCATGAGAGTATGGTCATCATTATTAGTTCAAAGAGGCCTTGGTATAGAATAAGGGAGAATAGTCTCATATTCCTCACTTGGTCTCTTCATCTGGCTGTGCTGATAACCAGTTGTAGTGGGTGAGCAAAGAGGTCAAACACATTGAGGGGTAGTTCTATAAAGAAGAGGAAAGATGCCCAGAATTTGTTTTATTTCCATTTCAAGCAAATAAGCATTTGGATCAAATAGGCAATTTTTAAGTCTTGCTTATACTTCAGAGACCTAATAGGAAATGGAACTCTATCTTTCGTTTTGCAGGTGGGCAGATGGAAAAGGACCCCTGGCAGCTGCATTCTCTTCCAGTGAAGTAAAAGCTTTAATTCGTGCCTTGTTTCAGAACACAGAAAGAAGAGCAGCTGTCCTTGCTAAAATTAAATAGCTCCATCTTCTTAAGAAAGCTGTGTCTTGAATATGTGGATTCTTCCCTTGGCATAATTACTGCCTTAAAGACTTCTTTGAATCACCCATTGGTTTTGGTGAACCAGTACATCTTGGAAGTTTGACTTTACAGAAGACCGTCTCACCTCCTGGCCTGTACGAGGCTTTGTTTAAGAACTATTCATTAAGATAAATTGTCAAGTAAAGCACCTCAATTCATTGACTTTCTAGCCATCTTCCTTTGATTAGCTAACAAACTGTGAGGCAGCATTATTTCATGCTGCTTCCAGAGCCCTCTGGGAACTATTTACATTGTAAATGCAGGCCCTAGCTTTGGAGCGAGGAATCCGGAGATTCCAGGAGTCAGGGTAGAAAATTTCTGGGCAAATGGGAGATATTTTAGGGGTGTGGGGGAGGGGAAGGGAGGAATGGGGCACCATATTTGGCCTTGCAGGAATTAAGGACACTTCCTGTAATATTTCTTTCCAATAAATAATGCTTTTTACAATTAAGGGTGAGTATCTTTAATAACATGGGAGCTTTGCCAAAAGACATCAACGAGATTTCTTACGTTGTATGCCGTCCTCTTTATTGAGGTATATGACTGTCACACAGGACTCACTGACTGGTCATCTTCATTCATCATAACACTACCTGATAATTTCTCAGAATTCTTGGGACTCCTAGGACTTTGTTTAAGCACACATTTTTGGCACTTTTTGCTATTTCAACTAAATTTTATTTTCTTGGTTGGACTTTTCCTCCTTCTCAACACTGTTTCTTTATCTTGTCAAATGGCAAAGGTCTTAAATTGCCAATGTTCCTTTGGAATGTATGTGCCATGACATGCTGACTCTGGTCTTTATAGCCTAATCCTTTATTTGGTGGACATAGGTATTCCTTCAACTCAGCTTTTTGTGTTTTTAACTCCTTGCAGCCATTGGAGGAATATATTATGTTAAGGTTATTCTGGACCTGTCTAGGACTCTGGATTGTATCTCTTCATACTGAAATACAATTTCCTGTCCTGAAAAGAGGATAAGGGGTATGACCTTTAGGTTCTTAAACCTGGCCAATATAGTGAAACCCCATCTCTAGTGAAAATACAAAAATTAGCTGGGCATGGTGGTGGGCACCTGTAGTCCCAGCCACTCGGGAGGCTCAGGCAGAGGAATTGCTTGAACCCTGGAGGTGGAGGTTGCAGTGGGCGGAGATTGCACCCCTGCATTCTAGCCTGGGCAACAGAGTAAGACCCTTGCCCCAAAAAAAAAAAAAAAAAATTGCTAATCCAGTGGGTGTGCTTCCTTAGTCCTCAGCCTTGCAGGCAGGCAGTCCTCCAATTCCTTGCAGACATGGAACAAACTGTTCTTCCTCCTTCCCTTAACCTTTTTCTTAGTTCTGGCTCGGCCCCTTTAATCGTGTCATTCTGGTTGCCTAGTCTTTCTTTTTCTTATTTAAGGGTCATACAAGAACTATTAAGAAAGAAGACTGGTTTTCTTTTTGTGAAAGAAGTCAGCTGTGGTTAACAAGAAACTATTTCCGTACATTCTGGATGCCCTACTATGAGAACGCAGAAAAGAATTGTCTGAATCAGCTTTGTTTTTTGAAGAACAAAGAAGTTGGCTTTCTAAGAGAGGAGGAAGGGCCCATTTTCGCAGGTGAAGAAAATACCCATTTTTGAAAATTCATGTAATTTCAGGTAGTATTACTTTTTTCAGCAATTGAGAGAATGGGGAACTAAGGGTAGAACTGAAATAAATGCGTCACAGGGCTATTACACAGAACAGCAGATTTCTTTTCTTCATAGAAGCTATTCCTGACAGGTACAGCAATTTGGAGATAGGATCTCTTGTAACTGAAAAGCATGCTTTTCACTCCTTCCTCACAGTAACACAGGAAACTGCATTGCAGCTCTTCTTAGCCTATGCAGATGCAGTCTTTCGGGACTTTCACTGAATTAATAGTTTATATTAGGTTGGTGCAAAGTAATTGCAATTTTTGCCATTAAAAGTAATGTATTATGGCACATAGAGTAGGCAGGCCCTATCCTCTTCCCTGGTCAAGGCAATTGATAGCTGATGATTAAGTGCATGTTCATTCTCGTTAGAGATGAATCCTCTAATTGAGCATGTGGAAGTTGGCATGGCAACTGTTACATGACCCTTGAGGGTACCTGTTCTGATGGGGAACCTGAGAGTTCTGTGGGATCTTGAGGGTACCTGTCCTACCTGGGAATCAAACCTTTTTTTAGGAAAAGTGTGTAGATTATGGGAGAAGGGGAACTGTAAGAGGCTTGACTCAGTGGATCTATGGGCCAAGTAGAAGAAACCTCCTTCCTAAAGAGCAACAAGAACTATATAAATGACTTCGAGAGATGAAATTCAAGAAAGGTTTCCCAAAGGAAAGTTTTTATTAAAAAGGCAAGTGTGCAAACAGTATAAATCCATGCAATTATTTGATAATGGTTCCTGTTTCTACGTGGATCCTAACTTGGTGAACTGTTTTATGGTCAATTTTGCAAACGCGTTTTTCTCTGAAATGGAGATCCTCCAGATGGCACTCTTACCTCAGCCTGGGAGCCTCACAAGGCATCTAGACCTGATCTGTGGAAATGCAAGCCAGAGAAACCTGACCATTTTACCCTGAGCTTATATTCTGACCTTGGTCAGCTCCGGAAAGGTCATCCATACTCTGAACAACATCTGTACTATATGCTGCAGCACATTGCTCAGCAATCACTTGTGAATAGATCAAACAGTATTTTCTTTCATTAATAACACCGTTAAAGGAGTTTTGGATGATCCCTTTCTCATGCTTGCACATACTGATGCTATCACTTAAAGCAATGATTCCCAGCTTTTTGGGGGTGGGATTTTTATTTTATTTTATTGTTTTTTTTTTTTTTTTGCTTTTTTATTTTGCTTTTATTTTATTGTTCTGATTTCCCAAGATTTTGTCTGTCTTCTGAAAGTAGAATGGTACACACAAATATGTGAGGATGTGTGTGTGCACACACACACATGATATTTTTGTGATCATAAGAAAACCGGCTCAAGGAAGTAATTTGTTCAACTCCATAGCTGGTTTGTGGAGATGTGTAGGAGTAACTTCTTAGCCTTGGGACATAGCTGTCAATGCAGCCTATTGGAAATTGTCTCATGTACAAAAAGTCTTGGCACCAGGTAGTTCTAAATTGGGTTTTGATGCCCACATTCTCCCTAATCACAAAACCAATTTTAAATGTTTGTTATGTGGTAAGTTTCTCTTAAAAATATGCATTTGCCAAAGCCTAAAATTTCCAAAAAACTACAAAGCTCTGGTTTTGAGAAGTTTTCCAATTATTTTATAGTTTAGACAGAAATTCCTCACTTTATCAGGAAGAGCTTGGTTAAGAATTTTATGATATCACAAGCTATAGCTGGAAATAGCCTTAGATGTCTCAAAATCAAGTTATGAAATCTCTGCCTAGAAGCTGGGGAGGAGGGCAATAATTCTGATGAGCTATGTATAAGTTTTTCACTCCTCTTCAGAAATTGGGTGCCCTAGATTTTGTTTAGCTCAGGAGAGTAGGGTGGGAGTAGTTGGGTCTCAGCTACTCTAGCTATTGAAGAAGACAAGGCCAAAGACACCTACACTCTCCCTTGCCACAGGCTTCTAAGTAGTTCTTAAACTTTCTACATTCATTCTACTTACACTTATTGAGTGCCAGGCATTCTAGTCACTGAACTACAACCAAAACAAAACAAAACAAAACCTCAAAACAAAAATTTCCTGTGCCTCTGGTAATTTAAATTCCAGTGATGAAAGATAATAAACATGAAATATATTTGTGTGTATATATATATGTATGTTTGAAGATGATAAGTGCTAGGAAAAAGTAAACATAGGGTGATGAGGATTAGGAGTTCCAGAGAAGGTGGAGCAGAGGGGCGAGCTGCAGTTCTCCATAGGCAGGGCAGAGTGCATCTCCTTAAGAAGGTGAGTAAGCTGTGTGGATGTCTGGGTGGAGACAATGCTAGGGAGAGAGACCAATTCTTGCAAAGCCTGGGGTGAGAGGAGCATGTCTCGGGAGCTCAGGGAATAGCAGAGAGTGAGGGAGCAGGTAGGCAGCAAGGAAGCTAGAGCAGTAACAGGAAAAGGGGCAAGATTGTGTCAGGTCTTACAGACCAGTGTAAGAATTTATGTTTTGTTTTGTATTTTTTAAGCTCCAAGTTAAATGGTAAACCCTTAGTAGCTTAGGAAAAAAAAACAACACACACTAAAAAATGGAAACATAAAAGTAGAATAGCATGGTGAACCCGTGTACCCATTACTCAGCTTCAACAATTATTATCATGTGGCCAGTCATGCTTCATCGTGCCTGCCCTGCCTCTCTTCCCCGGAACCCACAAACACAGTGGATTGTTGAAGCAAAGGCCAGGCAGTGTATTTGAAACTCAGGACTCATTCCATAGCCTGAATGTTGTTTCTTGTGCAGTTTTCTTTTGTGGCATCCTTTCTTCAGCTCTTGTCATTCCCCCTTGTCTCTGCTCCCAGGATCTGTGTTACTTCCTCCTCTTGCCCCCAACCGCACTTCTCTACTCAGGCTCATCCTACTATCTCCACTCCATTCCCATTCCCTGAACATTGAGTATTAAATAACAGACACCCCCAAAGCAGCTGACAGCTGACTTATGCCTCCACTTCCCCTTTGTCTGCTCCTTTCCTCTGCCTCAGCCACTTGCTCTACCTAACCCAATCCCATAGCTTCTGGGTGTTCAAAATCTGCACGGGAGGCTTTCCTCTTACTGATTGTTTCATCAGAGAGTATATCCCTTGTACTCTTAGAACCACTTTATCTGGGGTTACTTTCACAGAGAATCCCAGAAGGCATGGTTACCCAGCTTCACCTACTGAGTCCTAGGACTTGATGGTGGCTGGAGTTGGACTGGCTTGGTTTAAGGCAGAGCTGCCCCTTCCCTAAGATCTGTCTGAGTGGAACGGTCGGTAGTGGAGCAGCCACTGGCTGTCTTCTGTTTCCCATTCCCCATTCCCTGCTTTAGAAATGGTGCTTTAAAAGAATATGAATCATTTCTATTTGCATGAAGGGTTCCATTTATGCTTGATTACCATGCAGTATGATAAAAATTATGTATAACATTAAGTATGTCATTTACTATTATAAATTTCATTTATTTTCAATACTAAGCTCTGTTCCTAAACACAGTCTAGTTTGCCATATCTGTATCTACAATATCGCTTAAAACTAAAAAAAATTAGAACTTTTGCTCACCAACTATTTATGTAGCAATCTGTTCTAAGATCGTTTGTAAAATTGGCTTCAGTTGCATTGGTCTGAAGTCACAGTAGATCTTTTGCCCTCTTTTTGAAAATTAGAGTATTTGCTCATCTCAAGGACTATGTAGCATGGTTTTGTTATTGCATTTGCAGTTTCTTTTATTTGTAAGTACCATAGGATATAATTTCTCTGGGTCTGGTATTGTGAACTCACTGAAAACCTAGGTTCTCTTTTCCTATTTTATTTATTTATTTATTTATTTTGAGATGGAGTCTTGCTCTGTCCCCCAGGATAGAGTGCAGTAGCGCGATCTCAGGTCACTGCAACCTCTGCCTGCCGGGTTCAAGCAATTCTCCTCCTTCAGCCTCCTGAGTAGCTGGGATTACAGGCACGCACCACCACGCCCAGCTCAGTTTTGTATTTTTAGTAGCGACGGGGTTTCACCATGTTGGTCAGGCTGGTCTCAAACTCCTGACCTCGTGATCTGCTTGCCTCGGCCTCCCAAAGTGCTGGGATTACAGGCGTGAGCCACCGTGCCCAGCTTCTTTTCCTATCTTTTCATTTATGTTAGGCTTCATTTTCCTCTCAACTACATTTGTTCTAGCCTTTTCAATTTGAAGGTCATTCTCGATAGAGAATATAAAAGGAAAATACTGCTTGAGCCCTTCAGCTTTCTGTCATTAAAACTTTTTTATTTAATTTAAAACTTTTTTTTTTTTTTTAGAGCTGGGGACTTGCTTTGTTGTCCAGCTGGTCTTGAAATCCTGGCTTCAAGCAATCTTCCCACCTCAGCCTCCCAAAGTGCTGGGATAACAGGCAGTGAGCCGCTCTACCAGGCCTCTGGCATCTCTTTTTTTTTTTTTTTAACATCAAGTCATCAACTTCAGGCATAATCTCTTTCTTGTTCCTCTTCTTTCACTGACCGTACCCCCTTCTCCCACCCCAAATTCCTTGAAATAGTGCTTTTCTGGCTTTTGATTTTCCTGTTATTAATTTTCCACGTTCAGGCTATTCTTATGGTTTTGCTTACGAAGGGACTGTTTGTTGTCTTGTTTATATTGTCATAGAATGTTATAGAATTTATTGCTGGTTTCCACCTGCAGCTGCACTTCTGCTTTTTATTGTATCATCATATTTTATTTTATGGTCATATTTTCCATTTGAAAACCTCCCTCCTCACTCCCCTTTTCATCCATAGTACGATGTCTTTCTATGACCATGAGATTATTCTTGGCAGTTTTCTGTGCTCTTTGAAACATAGTTTTCTAAAGCCAGGGCCTATGCCTACGCCACATCATGTCTTCCTCACCTATTGTGAAATTTGCAACTTTTTGCTAACTGATATTTTGGATAAAAAATTCCCTCTTCTTCGATTTTCTGAAAGGTAGTTATTAGCAAGGCAATTAAAAATCACATTGGACGTTCTGATTTTTAGCAGAGTGGGACCTCTAGCTAACTTATGGAGAACCGAAATCCTCTAGGTCAATTTTTTGTTCATTTAAGAAAAATATCAGCCACCTCTTCTAGCTGGCTGGGTGGTGCTGCAGTACATGCATATGGAAGTATTAGTTCTGATTCTTTTTTGTTTGTTTGTTTGTTTCTAATCACCCCAAGTCCCTGGTTGTTTAATGTTCACTTTATCAACTTGTGAGAAATTAACTTGGGATCCCTGAGAACTCAATAGATTCTTAGTTTTTATTTGGCTTTTTTTTTTTTTTTTTTTTTTTTTTTACTAATTTCTGCCAGCAAAGCAGTAAGAAGGAAAGAATAGTTCATTTAGGAGGAGAAGCAGACCTATATGACAGTGTTTTTTTTTTTTTAAATGAAGACAAAGTTATGGTCTCATTGAGAGACAATGTTATTTTTCCAATGAAGCAAAGATAGCAAACACCTTCTTTTTAAATTTGTGATGAAGTTTGCTTCAGAGTATAAGAAAAGGGCTCCTGAGAAGCCCTTATTCTTAGTTCTCTGTTTTTTAAAAATCTAATCTTGGGAGAGATTGGTAGGAGCTGTGGGCGGAATATGTGGGGATCAAAAAAGGAGGGGGAAAAAAGGCACAAAGGAGCTTGTTCTGATCCTTTGTAGGATTTTTGCTGTGGCTACCTGTTCTACAGGACTTAGATAAGCAGACAGGTGAAAGAGGCAGTGTTAGGGGGGTGAAGCGGGCTCTGGGGTCGTGCTGACTGGGGTTTCATACCTAAGTTGACATTTACTTATCTCTGTGACCTTTGGCCAGTTACATATTCTCTGTCAAGACTCAGAATCTTCATTTGTAAAGTGAGGATAATAATATGATTCAGAATATGAGCTGATTAAGTGAGGTAATCTATGTAAAACACGCAGCACAGGGTAGGGATCATAAAAGTCAACTCTGTTCAGCACTTCAAGCTCAGTGCACACAATGCAGAATTTAATAACATAGGCAGTTCTCCAACTAAATTGGAGCTCCTTGGAAGGCAGGAATAGCGTCTAATGCTTCTCTTGTTTTGGAGCTGGGAAGAGAAGCTTAATAAATATGGGCTGATTTGAGGTCACTCCATACAATATGCGGCAATGCAGCCCGAATAAAGAGAAAAGAATGGGGGTCCCTTTGTGGCGTGAGCTGGGGCATCCTTGAAAGTAACCCACGAGAGCTCCAACATGAGAAGGATTTGATTTTGGGTTCCAGGAGAGCTTCCCTTGGCTGTGCGGATATTTGTATTTGCATATCTATTTAAAAACCTGTGTTTTAAAGAATTCATACCACCAGGAGGCACAAATCACCTCCAGTTTTTGTTATTAGAACACTTCAGCAATAACTGAGGCCCTGACAGTGTCCCCAAAACACTGTCAATTTCTGCAAGACCATTAAAGAACCAAGTAAAGACCCAGCCATCCCAGCCTCTTGGCATTCGGTATATTTGATTTACATTCTAATTCTGTAAAAGTTAGGCTTCAGTTCTGATAGGGTGACTTCTAAGTGGAGTGGGCAGTTAACCAAAATAGCCAATTTCCCCACAATTCTGGACAAAATAGAGCTTTATTGTCACGGGAGGTATTTTCCATTCGGTTTTATTAGGATTATTGCCATTTTTGAGTGCAAATAGGAGAGCTTAAGAAACAACCTTTTTTTTTAAACCAGGCAGTGCAAAAAGATAGAAGTGCAGTTTTTGTCTCAAAGTCTATATGGCTGTCTACAAGAGTGAGCATGAGAGTGAGGTAGTGAGAGGCAGGCCCTGAGGGCTGCTGAATGGACCATCCCCTCCTGGCCCAAGTTTGGCAGGAGAAATGGCGAAGAGGGACTTCTAAGCATAAAACTGAGGTCTCCAGTCAGAGAGACAGAGCAAGTGATAAATTAAGTGGAGCAGAAAGAACTGAGAATGGAAGCGTTCATCATAACATGTACAGAATCCCCTAGAGGGCATGGAAGCCTCAGGCCAGCGTGCGTTTTGCAGTTATTTTACAAAAGTGACTCATGTTCATTATTGTCAGTATTTGGTAGGTGGTCAGAATTTACAGTGGTGACTATAACTGGTTGTGAGGGGCCTTATGGGACCTGGATCTACGTAAGCCAAAGACTGTAGGTTTTCACGTTTTATTCTAAGAACACCCCTGTGAGGAAAACGTTATCATCCCTATTTTACAGAGGAGAAATCAAGGCACAGACAGGTTAGGTGTCTTGGCTGAGGACACTGTGGGTAATAGCAAGGTCAGGGTCTCCACCCAGGTTTGTTTGCTTCTAGAACTAATGCTCTTTTCATTGTTCTCACAAAAAGTCCTCCTTATCCAGGGCTCTTTCTGCCTCTTATATATCTCCAGATATTGCTTTGCTAGGCTGCTGTAACAAAATACCATAAAGTGGGTGGCATAAACAACAGAAATGTATTGTCTTACAGTTCTGGAGGCTACAAGTTCAAAACAAGGTCTCTGAAGGATGGGTTCCTTGTGAGGGCTCAAAGGGAAGGCTCTGCTCCAGGCCTCTCATTTTTGGCTGGTAGATGTTCATCTTCTCTGTGTGTCTGTTCATGTGGCCTTCCCCCTGTCTGTGTCTCTGTGTCCAGATTTCCTGTTGTTCTGAGAATACTGGTCACATTGGATTTGGGCCCATCCTCATGACCTTTTTTTTAAACTTGTTTACCTCTGTAAATTCCCTACCTCCAAATAAGGTCACACTCTGAGATACTGGATTGAGAAGGTTGACATATGAATTTTGAGGGGCACAATTCAACCCATAATACCAAATAAATCTCCTGTAGGTCACACACTCTGGCAGCTGCGCTTTAGACACTGTGTTTACATTGAAGAGACTTTTCAGATGGCCCCTTATTGTTTTTGTCCATGTTGTTTAATCTGTGAACTAACAGCCTTGAATTTAGTCACCTTCAAAGTGGGCCTGCTCACTGGAATGAGCGTCAGGTCAATAAAGCATTCAGTGGGCTCTAATTTAATTAGCCACGTTACTGTGACAGCTGCCTTGTAACTTGTGATTCACAGACGGGCAGAGAACAGAGACGGGACTGGCAGAGTTCATTGTTGATTCCAGGCATTGCTGATGCCGCCCCAGGCCCTAGGAACTTTGCTCCTGTTCTGGCAGGAAAACAGAGGGACGCTGAAGGGGCATTTAGGATTTTCTGTCCTGGATGTGTCTTTTGAGATTAAGTGGAAAATAGATTAAAAGCCAAGGCCCTGCAGCTTCATTCCCCTCTTTCCTTATCTTGCCATGTATCAACTCAGCTCTCCCATAATTTAAAAGTGTCCTGAAAATTTCCTTCACTACAAACCATGGCCTGTACACTAGGTTTGTCAGCTGCTTCCATCTCACCCAGCTAAGCTGGTAGAGTTCCTTCAATCTCTCCCTGCCTCCTTCTTCTAAAACCTAGTCCTTGACTCACCTCTCAGTCCTGGGAGCATTGACCTTATCAATCTATCACTATTCTTCCCACAGGAGGGGAGAGAGTTCTAGGTGTGCATTCAGAAGAACTAGATTTCATTTTTGGTCTGTCACTTACTGACCAGTGTCAGCTTGGACAAAGCATTTAGCCTCTCTGCCCTCAGTGTGGTCACTAATCAAATGGACATAGGCATCCCTGGCTTGCTTACCTCTCAGGATGGTCATGAAGACAGAGTAAACCTCAATGGAGCTGTCCCTAGCACAAGCTGGTGGAAAAACGAAGAAAACTGCTTTTGCTTGTATTGTATGTACCATATGAGTGGGATCACTTTGAGGTCTGTATGCTCTGCATATATGTGTCTGAGTCAGCCTGTGAATTCCAGGAGTGCAGAGCACTTTGTCCGAGGTCCAGCCTGCGCTGTATGCAAACAGGTATAGAAGACTTGGAATGATTGAGGAAAGCCAGTCTTGGAGAATAAAGAAAAGACCAGTGGGTGAAAAGGGGGGTATCTAAGAAGATTGCACATGGTGTGACTTATTTTATGTGAGTTACAAAGGGTTTACACTTATGCCAGTCATTAAACATTGATTTAAAGTATTTGATAGCTATTTTTTTTTTTACCAAGAACAGATGTTTAGGAAGTTGTTTTTAATCAACTGCATGATTAATATTTTTTTGCTGCTCCTTTGTGTCTTAATTAAAGCAGATGAAAAATGTCTTGTGTGTTTGATATTGACACCACTGACTGTGGGGATTTGTTCTCATAGTCCATATTCAGCTGAGAATTTTACAAGCTTAAGTCTTTACATATAAACTTGAAAGGCTCCCAGAGTAACTGGTTTTTAAACAAAGTAAAAAACTGCTTTACAAAATGAGCAATTTGGTGGAGGGGGGGCATTTTAATTTATAGTATGTAAATTATAAACTTCATATTTTATCTCTGAGCTAGAAAAATAGTCTAGAAACAATGGATGGTTCTTTGTAGGCTTAGAGATAATTTCCTAGAATACAACTTGGGTCATTTTTTGTCTGTATATTGTAACAAGGGAAGCCTTGTGTTCCCTTTCTTCCTGGGAATGCACGCTCCTGCGTGGGAGGAGAAAAGCTGCTTTCCTATTTCTCCCACTCTTTGTTGCTGCCATGGTGGCTGGTGCAGCGAGACTGCAGTGCAGGGATAGAATGGAGCTTTTTTTTTGTTTTTGTTTTTTAATTTGAGAACTATGATGTGCCATTTACACACCTAGGAAAGGTGCTAGGAATAAATATACCTACACAAACAGAAGCCATGAATTCTGGATTTGGGGGATGAGAGGAGAGGTTTTGGGATGGGTTGGTGTTTGAGCTGTATCTTGAGGTACCAGTAATTTTCTAATTAGGGAAGCATGAGGGAAGGGCATTCTAGACTGAGAGCACAGCCTAAGCAAAGGCATGGAGGTGGGAGTGGGTGTTTGACTTGAGGAATATTCTAGAGCTTTTTTGCAGTTGGAACATAGAGTACAGGGAAGAAAGAGTGCAATGAAACATGAGGCCAAGAAGAGAAGTTTGGGACTGGGTCATGAATGCATTGGATAATTAGCCTGAAGAATTTGAATTTGATCCTGCCAGCAATGGCGAAATCAATGAAGACTTATGTAAGGAGTAGAGTGGCCTGCTTTTACCTGTTTAGGAAGGAAACCTGGTAGCCGCATGGGGGATGGCTGGTGTTGGGGAGAGAAGGGAGGCAGGGAGATTGTTGGCAGTGGGGTGAGGGGTTGGGGATGGAACTTTCCTGAATGTTCAGGAAGAGAGAGGGGGGGAAATTGGAAACAGAGCAGCATCTGCACATGTCAGTTGATTGATTCAACGAACCTTTATGGAACGCTTGCCATATTCTGGGCACTGTGTGCAGTTGAGGCTACAAAGATAAAGAGGACAGGATGTCTGCTCTTGAGAACTTACCACTGAGTGAGCCAAACACAGTTAACCCTCACCATGTACCATGATATGGTGCATGCTTTTCCAGAGGGGGCTATACAGTGCGAGGGTTGCCTTGGGCACTGGGGAAGGGAGAGGGACATTTAACCTGGGTCTTAAAGGATGGTGGTGAGCTGATTATGTCTTTAGGTGGCTTATTAAAAATGGTTTCCATTCCTCTGGGGACAAAGATTGATCTTTACTGCAGCACTAAATGCCCTGCTTGTCTGGGCCCATTCATTGCCCCAGCCTCTGTTCCACCATCTCCTCTTTGCTGTCCTGCTCTGCTGCTTCCAGTCCCTTGGAGGCACCACATTCTCTCCTGACACAGAAAATTTGCCTTTGCCTTTGTCTGGAGCTCACTGTCCTCTCCAAAATTCCAGCTGAATCTGCCTTCCTTGAGGAAGTCTTTCTTGAGTCTTTAGACTCAGTGAGACTTCTGGTATGTACTCTCTTTAGCACCTCGTACTGGTCTTTCATAGCACTTTATCAAAGTCATAAATTTGCATTTATGTGGTCCTTTGTTTCATGAATGTCTCTGCTCACCATTGTGTCTTCAGTGTTGGACAGTGCCTGGCACATAGAATATTCTCAATAAATATATATTGATTGTCTGCTAGAGTAAAATAACTAAAGAAGGAATGTGATATGGTTTGGCTCTGTGTCCCCACCCAAATCTCATGTTGAATTATAATCCCCAGTGTTGGAGGTAAGTCCTGGTGGGAGGCAATTGGATTATGGGGGTAGTTTCTAATGGTTTAGCACCATCCGCCTACTGCTGCCTCAAGATAAAAGTTCTCAAGAGATCTGGTTGTTTACAAGTGTTTAGCACCTCATCCTTCACTCTCTCTTCCTCCTTCTCTGGACATGTAAGATGTGCCTGTTTCTCCTTCACTTTCCACCATGATTGTAAGTTTCCTGAGGCCTCCCCAGCCATTCGGCCTGTACAGCCTGCAGAACTGTGAGTCAATTAAACTTCTTTTCTTTATAAATTACCCAGTCTCAAGTAGTTCTTTATAGCAATGTGAGAACAACTAATACAGAAGGGTATTTCAGAAATAGGGAACAGCATGAGCAAAGGGGCTGTGGCTTATTTTGGGGATATTCTAGGAAAAACAAGTGGCTGGCTTATGGAGGGGGGCTAAAGATGAGGACAAAAGGTATGTTGGGTACCTAGGAAGATCCTTTCATGCCATGCTGAGGACACCTTGTTCTTCTGCCATCGGAGACTGCACTAGAATTGTTGGCTTGATTGAGTTAGACTATAAGCTCCTTGAGGGTAGGTGATGGGTGCACCAAAATCTCAGAAATCCCCACTAAATAACTTATTCACGTAACCAAACCACTTGCTCCCAAAACTATTGAAAAAAAGAAAGAATGTGATATGCTAATCAAGGCAGCTCACTACTATATGAGACCACACAATTTTTCATTTTAAATATACTTTAATCCATTTTTTTGGTATTTAAAGCAAGTAAAATGGCAACAGTCACTCGGGGTTTGTTCACTGTCTATAAATATGCAGTCAATGGTCTGGATCTGGAATAAGTTAACTGGATCGAATATTTTCCTAATTTTTCATTCCTTAAAGCTTTTCTCTTCTTAGACTTCTGAATTATTCATTTCTTCATTGAGAAAACAACTCTCCAGAAGGTAGGATGGAAAGAGTGTATGGTCGGGCTCCATCAAGCTGTGGGATGACAGCAGAGGGTCTGGTGGCTTAAACTAACCCAAGCGGGATGACACAAACTGAACTTGAAGGGGCTGAGGACTTGTTTGAGGGAACTGGGGTATTGTGGATGCAGGAGGACCTTACTACGGGTAGAGACTAGATGATAATGAGGGACACATTATTGATAGAGACGAAGACAAATAGGGAAATAGCATGGGACCAAGGTCAATGTACAAAGCTTTCAGATTATCAATTTTTCATCTCCCCAGATCCATGCTCTGTCATCACCACCACCTGGAGCACCAACCTCCAACATTTCCAGAGAGAGAGAGAGAGAGAGAGAGAGATTACAAGAGGTTCCTGTGATTATGGGGGCTGTCTAAGCAAGCCAGAAATTCACAGTGCAGGGAATCAGGTTGGGGAAGGTCATGGGCAACCTTGAATCCTTAGCTGAAGTTGTTGTCCACTGACAGATAGGAAGAGAAGATTGTGAGCAGGATGGAACTCCATAGGCACTAGCCAGAGCTGTGGTCCACAGGTGGAATTTCTTCTCTTCAAGCCTGCCTATTCAGTGAATACATGACTTGTGTGGCATGTGGGATGAAAACAGAAAAAGATCCTGGACTAGGAGTCAGGAGACCTGGGCTTGAATTGCCTCCACATTTCTGTGGCATATTCACCTTTTGTGGCCTCAGTTTTCTCTGATAGGAGAAGTGGTGGGTTCAATGGTCTCTATCAACAAATTTTGCAAGTCTGATAATTCTGTATGAACTAGAACTTGGGTATTTCTGCTTGGGTGGAGAGAAAGACATTGTGAAGGTGGCAGGTTCCATCTGGAGGACAGTTGAGAAAAAGCCTTGATGTTTTTGAAAATATCAAAACAGTGACTGAAGGAGGAGAGGAAGCAAGAATTTCAAAGCTCATCCACAGATGGGCCTGGTGGGACAGGGAGTCATCAGTGGGAGGGGGCAGGGGAGCAGGGCCAGGACTAGAGTGAAGCTACATCAGCATCACCAGGGTGACAATACAGACCCCAAGGCCCCCATTTAGAGGAGTTATGCTTCGGGAAGTTTCAGATAGGGCACTCTAGGGCACACAATTTAAGGAGGGCTCACTCTTAGACTATTCTAGTGCTGGCACTCCACTTGCTAGTGAGCAATTCCTTCAATTCTGCATCTAGGCTCCCGCCTTATCCTAGAGTGGTTATTCTGTCCAAACCAGAGAAATGGCTAGGGCAAACTAGAATAGATTATCTAGAATGGAAGGGCATAGCAGTAAGAAAGACAAAAGAAACTTTTTTTTTTTTAAATTATACTTTAAATTCTGGGATACATGTGCAGAATGTGGATGTTTGTTACATAGGTATACATGTGCCATGGTGGTTTGCTGTACCCATTAACCCAATATCCATTAGGTATTTCTCCTAATGCTATCCATCCTCTAGCTCCCCACCCCCAACAGGCCCCAGTGTGTGATGTTCCCCTCTCTGTGTCCATGTGTTCTCATTGTTCAGCTCCCACTTATGAGTGAGAATATGTGGTGTTTGGTTTTCTGTTCCTGTGTTAGTTTGCTGAGAATGATGGTTTCCAGCTTCATCCACGTCCCTGCAAAGGACATGAGCTCATCCTTTTTTATGGCTGCATAGTATTCCATGGTATATATGTGCCACATTTTCTTTATCCAGTCTATCATTGATGAGCATTTCAGTTGGTTCCAAGTCTTTGCTATTGTGAATAGTGCTGCAATAAACATACATGTGCATGTGTCTTTATAGTAGAACAATTTATCATCCTTTGGGTATATACCTGGTAATGGGATTGCTGGGTCAAATGGTATTTCTGTTTCTAGATCCTTGAGGAATCGCCACACTGTCTTCCACAATGGTTGAAATAATTTACACTCCCACTAACAGTGTAAAAGCATTCCTATTTCTCTACATCCTCTCCAGCATCTGTTGTTTCCTGACTTTTTAATGATCACCATTCTAACTGGTATGAGATGGTATCTCATTGTGGTTTTGATTTGCATTTCTCTAACGACCAGTGATGATGAGCATTTTTTCATGTTTGTTGGCTGTGTAGATATCTTCTTTTGAGAAGTGTCTGTTCATATCCTTTGCTCACTTTTTGATGGGTTTGTTTGTATTTTTCTTGTAGACTTGTTTAAGTTCCTTGTAGATTCTGGATATTAGCCCTTTGTCAGATGAGTAGATTGCAAAAATTTTCTCCCATTCTGTAGGTTGCCTGTTTGCTCTGATGGTAGTTTCTTTTGCTTTGCAGAAGCTCTTTAGTTTAATTAGATCCCATTTGTCAATTTTGGCTTTTGTTGCCCTTGCTTTTGGCGTTTTAGTCATGAAGTCCTTGCCCATGCCTATGTCCTGAATGGTATTGCCTAGGTTTTCTTCTAGGGTTTTTATGGTTTTGGGTTTTACATTTAAGTGTTTAATCCACCTTGAGTTAATTTTTGTGTAAGGTGTAAGGAATGGGTCCAGTTTCAGTTTTCTGCATATGGCTAGCCAGTTTTCCCAGCACCATTTATTAAATGGGGAATCCTTTCCCCATTGCTTGTTTTTGTCAGGTTTGTCAAAGATCAGTTGGTTGTAGATGTGTGGCATTATTTCTGAGGCCTCTGTTCTGTTCTATCAGTCTATATATCTGTTTTGGTAGCAGTACCATGCTGTTTTGGTTACTGTAGCTTTCTAGTATAGTTTGAAGTCAGGTAGTGTGATGCCTCCAGCTTTGTTCTTTTTGCTTAGGATTGTCTTGGCTATGCAGGCTCTTTTTTGGTTCCATATGAAATTTAAAGTACTTTTTTCTAATTCTGTGAAGAAAGTCAATGGTAGCTTGATAGGGATAGCATTGAATTGGGTAGTCAGGCAGAAAGAAACCAGCTCTGGTTAATCTAAAATCTGCTCTTGAAGGAGAGCAGAGATGGTTTCAGCAGCTCCTGATCTCCCTATAATTGTGAGTATTCCACTGTCATGCAACACCAGAGCCAACTCTCACACTACTCAAACATGACTTACAGAGGCTCAGGGCAACTGAGCTACCTTTTTCCAGAAGTGGGACTCTTGCAGAGAGAAGAGAGCCAGCCAGAGTCCCTAAGGGCTGTGCCAACCAGGGTGACAGAGAAGGTGGAGAGCTGTGTGCTCAATCATTTAGGCCTGCTTTCACTTGCCTCTTTCTTATCTCAAGGGAAAAAAAATGCCATTGTGGGGTAAATGTGGACTTAATGACCTTGCCCTGTAAGGTGATTTCTGCTCATCTGTTATTTTATTTTACAAATATTTATTGAATACCCATTGTGGTAGTTACTAGTGCTGTTCACCAAGTATTTCTGGCTCTGTGCTTCACTGCATATTGTAGGATTGCATTTTCATGGTCTCCTCATGGTTGGGCAGAAGCATGTGACATCTTGGGCTAATGAACTGCAAGTGGCCAGAACATTTAATTTCCAGAGTGAAGCCCTTCAGAACCCTCTTTCTTTCAGCCACTGTGACCAGTAACATTCCAGATGGAGGCTACTGTATTGTAGGATATGTGGACAAAAGTCCCCAGCTTGATCCCTGTGAACCTGAAGCATAGGTAAGAAATAAACCTTTGTTGTTTTAAGCCACTGCGACCTGGGAGGTGCTACAGCATAACCTGGCCTATCCTGGCCTATACGCTTAATATGTACCAGACTGTGCTAGACACTGGAGACACAATGCCTCACTCCAACACAAAGGATCTCTTTGAGTAGAATTTTGGCTGTGTGGCAGCTGATGGAGAAACACAGCTCTTTTTACAAAGATGATGTAAGTCTGTCCAAGGTAATGGCACACCATGTACCATGGAAAGATACTCAGGGTAACTGATGATTTTAAAAATAACTCTTTTGTGACACAACTTTCCCTCCTCCAATTCCTGCTGCTGCTACTAGGCCTAAAGAAGACTGAGAAGCTTAGCTGAGATGGTGCTTCCCCAGAATCACCAGGGTAAAACAGACACAAGGACCCCTATTTACAGGGGTGATGTTTCAGGGAGTTTCAAATAGGGCCAAGGGATGACTGTTTTCGTATCAAGCTTCCCAGGGTATTCCAGTGAACCACCCAGGGTTAAGAGCAATTGGCCTGGGGGCCAAAACTGTGAGGAAAAAGATCAGTTATGTTGCCTGATGCTTTCTTGGGTATCTTCAATAGGAAAAACCAAGTCCAGAGCAAACTCAGGGGTCACTGGCTAGGGCTTGCCCTGGAAAATTTGGAAATATGCCTGTCTCAGCCTTCCTTTCCCTGGTGACCTTCTGTCATTCCTCTGCCAGTCCTTTCCAAACCCTGTCCCTCCAGCAGAACCTGACTTCTGAGCCACTCCTTCAGGGCCTGGTTAGGTACTGTCAGCCTGCAGATGCTACCATGCGCTATTCCCAGGGTTAGGGTTTCAATATGGTCACTGTAAACCATGACCTCAGCATGACACTGTGGAACTCAGGGCTGCTGATTCTATTTGAGCCCACACTATCTACTTTTACCACCTATCCTCTCAGGTCACTCCCGTTGGTGTATTTGTTTGTCATCTCAACTGGTTTATAAACTCCTTTGAGAGTAGGGACTACAGTGTATTCATATTTTCCATGTTTTAGTTCATCTTTGGATAATTGATAGTTGGCTGTACTTTGTTTTAATCATTATTTTGGAGTCTTTAGTGACCCCTTTCCATTTTCATTACCCAGGTTAATAGAAATTAGAATCTACATAAAAATTGCTATATTATCCTTAGAAACCTAGAAACCAAGGGGTTTAATAGGGCCTATTCTAGGATAACTTATGTTATACTAGAAACCAAAGGTTTGAATACAGCCTCCTCCAGAATGATTAAGTCACAGCCAGCCTGATGGTGACGAGAATGGCCAGAGCTAGGAGCTGAGTTAGGGAGGATGCTGGCTGCCAAGACTTGCATAAAAGTGATATGAGATCTCCCCACTAAGCACCCAAGCCACTACCAGCCTTCTTGAGGGAGAATCTAGATGAAAGGGGCAGACAGAGGACCAAACTGGTCAAGAACTAAGCTTCTATATTCTTTCTCCATTCCAAGATGGCTGAATAGGAACAGCTCCGGTCTGCAGCTCCCAGTGTGATTGACGCAGAAGATGGGTGATTTCTGCATTTCCAACTGAGGTACTGGTTCATCTCATTGGGACTGGTTGGACAGTGGGTGCAGCCCATGGAGGGGGAGCCAAAGCAGGGCAGGGCATCGCCTTACCTAAGAAGCACAAGGGGTCAGGGGATTTCCCTTTCCTAGCCAAGGGAAGCTGTGACAGACTGTACCTGGAAAAACGGGACAGTCCTGCCCAAATACTGCGCTTTTCCAATGATCTTAGCAAACGGCACACCAGAAGATTATATCCCATGCCTGACTCAGTGGGTCATATGCCCACAGAGCCTTGCTCACTGCAAGAACAGCAGTCTGAGATTGACCTGCGAGGCAGCAGTCTGGCAGGGGGAGGGGCATCTGCCATTGCTGAGGCTTGAGTAGGTAAACAAAGTGGCCAGGGAAGCTCGAACTGGGCGGAGCCCACCACAGCTCACCAAGGCCTGCTGCCTCTGTAGACGCCACCTCTGGTGGCAGGGCATAGCTGAACAAAAGGCAGCAGAAACTTCTGCAGACTTAAACATCCCTGTCTGACAGCTCTGAAGAGAGCAGTGGTTCTCCCAGCACAGCATTTGAGCTCTGAGAAAGGACAGACTGCCTCCTTAGGCCCGTGTAGCCTGAGAGACAACTCCCAGTAGGGCCTGACTGATACCTCCTACAGGCAAGTGCCCCTCTGGGATGAAGCTTTCAGAGGAAGGATCAGGTAGCAATATTTGCTGTTCTTCCGCCTCTGCTGGTGATACCCAGGCAAACAGGGTCTGGAGTGGACCTCCAGCAAACTCCAACAGACCTGCAGCTGAGGGACCTAACTGTTAGAAGGAAAACTAACAAACAGAAAGGCATAGCATCAACATCAACAAAAAGGACATCCACACAAAACCCCATCTGTAGGTCACCAACATCAAAGACCAAAGGTAGATAAAACCACAAAGATGGGGAGAAACCAGAGCAGAAAAGCTGAAAATTCTAAAAACCAGAGCACCTCTTCCACTCCAAAGGATTGCACATCCTCGCCAGCAACAGAACAAAGCTGGATGGAGAATGACGAGCTGACAGAAATAGGCTTCAGAAGGTTGGTAATAACAAACTTCTCTGAGCTAAAGGAGGATGTTCTAACCCATCGCAAGGAAGCTAAAAACCTTGTAAAAAGATTAGACGAATGGCTAACTAGAATAAACAGTGTAGAGAAGATCTTAAATGACCTGATGGAGCTGAAAACCATGGCACAAGAACTACATGACGCATGCACAAGCTTCAATAGCTGATTCGATCAAGTGGAAGAAAGGGTATCAGTTATTGAAGATCAAATTAATGAAATAAAATGAGAAGAGAAGTTTAGAGAAAAAAGAGTAAAAAAAAAATGAACAAATCCTCCAAGAAATATGGGACTATGTGAAAAGACAAAATCTATATTTGATTGGTGTAGCTGAAAGTGACGGGGAGAATGGAACCAAGTTGGAAAACACTCTTCAGGATATCATCCAGGAGAACTTCCCCAACCTAGCAAGGCAGGCCAACATTCAAATTTAGGAAATGCAGAGAACACCACAAACATACTCCTCAAGAAGAGCAACCCCAAGACACATAACTGTCAGATTCACCAAGGTTGAAATGAAGGAAAAAATGTTAAGGGCAGCCAGAGAGAAAGGTCAGGTTACCCACAAAGTAACCTCTATCTCTCGACAGAAACTCTACAAGCCAGAAGAGAGTGGGGGCCAATATTCAACATTCTTAAAGAAAAGAATTTTCAACCCAGAATTTCATATCCAGCCAAACTAAGCTTCATAAGTGAAGGAGAAATAAAATCCTTTACAGACAAGCAAATGCTGAGAGATTTTGTCCCCACCAGGCCTGCCTTACAAAAGCTCCTGAAGGAAGCACTAAACATGGAAAGGAACAACCGGTACCAGCCACTGCAAAAACATGCCAAAGACCATCAAGGCTAGGAAGAAACTGCCTCAACTAACGGGCAAAATAACCAGCTAACATCATAATGACAGGATCAAATTCACACATAACAATATTGACCTTAAATGTAAATGGGCTAAATGCTCCAATTAAAAGACACAGACTGGCAAATTGGATAAAGAGTCAAGACCCATCACTGTACTGTATTCAGGAAACCCATCTCACATGCAGAGACACACATAGGCTCAAAATAAACGGATGGAGGAAGATCTACCAAGCAAATGGAAAGCAAAAAAAAGCAGGGTTTGCAATCCTAGTCTCTGATAAAACAGACTTTAAACCAACAAAGATCAAAAGAGACAAAGAAGGCCATTACATAATGGTAAAGGGATCAATTCAATTAATTAATCTCAGTAGGCTGGGGTAATATTGCTACTGTCATGGTGCTTGGATGCAGCTTTGCTTTTCTGTCTTTGGCACTCTTTGTACTCTGTGCACACCTCCTTCAAATTTCATGTGCCTGTAGGCTTCTGAACCCCCAATGCTGGCAGATGCATGTCTATGGCCACCTATTTCACTTGGAAAATATTCCAGGGTTTCAAAATGCCATCTTTTAAATGCAGCATATTGCTGATACATATCAAATATCTCTGAAGTAAACAGCATTGCCTCCTGACCTCCAACTCCTGCAGTTACTTCCAGGATCAAATAATTTTCATCTGTTTCTTCTGATGCTTCAGCTGAGTTATTCTTTTTGACACAAAGTTATTTCATTCTCTGCAAGTTTCCTTAAATCTTCATTCTCATGGTGCAGCAAGTGCTCGGTCTCCTGCAGCCTCTGCTCCTTCTCCTTCCGCAGTTTGACCACCACCGCTAACTCGGGCCTCCTGACCTTCAAATGGGCCTCAGACCCCGCCTGGAGCTTGAGGAAGGTCCACAAGGGCCCTCCCTGGGCGAACAGCTCCTCCAGTGATGGGCCACCGGAGCTCAGGGACCAGCAGGCTGGGTCAATGGCCCTGTGGGGCCAGAGCCACTAGGCAGTGCCCCACAGAAAACAGCTCTTCTTTTTTTTTTTTTTCAAGATGGAGTCTATCTCTGTCACCCAGCATGGAGTATAGTGGCGCAATCTCAGCCCACTGCAAACTCCGCCTCCTGGGCTCAAGTGATTCTCCCACCTCAGCCTCCTGAGTAGCTGGGATTACAGGCACGTGCCACCATACCTGGCTAATTTTTGTATATTTAGTAGAGAAGGGGTTTCATCATATTGGTCAGGCTGCTCTCGAACTCCTGACCTCAAGTGATCTACCCACCTCAGCCCTCCAAAGTGCTGGGATTACAGGTGTGTGCCAACGTGCCTGGCAGGAT
Source organism: Hylobates moloch (assembly GCF_009828535.3). Lineage (NCBI taxonomy): Eukaryota > Metazoa > Chordata > Mammalia > Primates > Hylobatidae > Hylobates > Hylobates moloch. The sequence continues at coordinate 86,462,964 of NW_026652286.1, read as the reverse complement.
TAACTCTTTTATCATTATAAAATGTCCTACTTTGTCTCTCACAATGATTTTTGTCTTAAAGTCTATTTTGTCTGATATTATGATAGTTATTCCAGCTCTCTTTTGGTTTCTGTGTACATGGAACCTCTTTTTCCACCCTTTACCTTCAACATATTTTGTCTTTAAAACTAAAATGTGTCTCTTATATATAGCATATAGCTTGATCATAGCTTTAAAAATTCATTCTGCCAATTTCTACCTTTTAATTGAAGAGTTTCATCTATTTACATTTAGTGTAACTACAGATAAGGTAGGATTTATGTCTACTATTTTGCTATTTGTTTTTTATATGTCTTATATGTTTTTGTTTCATTTCTGCCTTGTGTTAAACAGTTATTTTCTAGTGTTCCCTTTTAACTCCTCTGTCATTTCTTTTACTATATACATTTTAAAGGTTATTTTCTTAGTAGCCTGATAATTTCAATTAATATTTTAAATTATAACAATCTATTCAGATTAATACCAATTTAATTTTAATAGTATAAAAATCTATGCTCTTATTACTTCCATTCTTTTCTTACTCTGTGCTGTATTGTCATACAAATTATATATTTTTGCACCGTATACCCATCAATACAGATTTATAATTATGGCTTTATGCAATTGTCTTTAAAGTCAGATGGGAGAACAAAAAGAATTACAAACAAAAAAAAATGCCTTTATACTGTCTTTTATGTTTACCTATATACTTTCCTTTACTAGCATTTTTTATTTCTTAATATGGATTCAAGTTACTGTCTTATATCTTTTTATTTCAGCCTAAAGGACTCCCTTTAGTATAGTCATGCATCACTTAATGATGGAGATACATTCTGAGAACTGTGTTGTTAGGTGATTTTGTCATTGTATGAAATAGAGTGTACTTGCACAAACCTAGATGGTATAGCCTACTACACACCTAGGCAATGTGGCATAGCCTATTGCTCTGAGGTTACAAACCTGGATAGCATATTACCATACTGAATACTGAAGGCAATTGTAACACAATACTAAGTATTTATGTATCTAAACATAGAAAAGATATATTAAAAATACAGTATGAAAGCTTCATTATAATCCTGTGGGACCACTGTTGAATATGTGGTACATTGTTGACTGTCATGTGGCATATGACTGTATTTCTTGTAGGACAGGTTTGCTAGCAATGAATTCTCTTAGTTTTTGTCTATCTGAGATTATCTAAATTGCTTTTTCACTTTTGAAGGATAGTTTTGCTAGATGCAGAATTTTGGTTGACAATCTTTTTCTTTAAGGAATTTGAATATGCCATTCTGGCTTCCATGGTTTCTGATGAGAAGCCAACTCTTAACTGTTAAACTGTTGATTGAAGATCCCTTTGTATGTGATAAGTTGCTTTCCTCATGCTGCTTCCAAGAATCTTTCTTGTCTTTGGCCTTAAACAATTCGATTATGATGTGTTTACATGTGGATCTCTTTGATGTATCCTATTTGGAGTTTATTGAGTTTTTTTTCCATGTGCAGATTAATATTTTTCATCAAATTTGGAAAGTTTTTGGTCATTATTTTTTCAAATATTATTTCTGCTTCCTCTCTCCTCTTTATTGGATTCTCATTATACACACACACACACACACACACACACACACACAATATATATATTTTTGATGTTATCTCAAATGTCTCTGAACCTTTGTTCATTTTTCTCCATTCTTTTTTCCTTTCTATCCCTTAGACTGTATAATATCAATTTACACATCTTTAATTTACAGATTCTTTCTTCTGCCTGCTCAGATCTGCTGTTGAGCCCCTCTAGTAAATTTTTCATTTCAGCTATCATACTATTCAACTCCAGAATTTATATTTGGTTCTTTAAAAAAATATATGATTTCTATCCCCTTGTTGATATTCATTACCTGATAAGATATTATTCTCATACCTTTTTCTAGTTCTTTGGATATGGTTTTCTTTAGTTCTTTGAATGTATATAGAATAGCCAATTTAAAGTTTTCATTTTATAAGTTCAATATATGGGCTTCCTCAGGGACAGTTTTTATCAATTATTTTTCCCCCCTGTGTATGTGCCTTACTTTCTTGTTTCTTTGTGTGCCTCATAATTTCTTATTGAAAACTGCATTTTAAATAACATAATATAATACAGCAACTTTGGAAATAAGATTCTCTCCCTTCCTCAGGGTTTGTTGTTGTTGATGTTGCTTCTTTGTGTGTTTAGTGACTTTTCTGAGCTAATTCTGCAAAGTCTGTATTTTTTGTCATGTGTGGCCACTGAAATCTCTGCTTAGTGTTCAGCTAATAATTAGACAGAGAGTGCCTTGATGCTTGGAACCAATAAGTCACCTTGTTTTTGCAGAGTGGCTCTGTGGGTATGTTGGGACATGCCTTCAACTCTCAGACAGGACATTGACAACTCCACCTTAGCCTTGCTGCTTGTGCAGAGCCTTAAGCTTAGCCCAGGGTGAGAGCTCAGGACCTTCCTTAGTTTTTTCCTGCACATGTGCACAGCCCTGGGCATGTGCACCCTCCTGTGCATACATATGGCTTTCTATATTCCTTGGGATATTTCAGAGCCTTTCAAGGCCCTTTCTAGATATTTTATTCCCCCAGATTTTCTTTTTAAGATTTTTGGTTAGCTTATTATTATTATTTTTTTTTGCCTCAACTGTTATCCATTGTTTTAGGCAGTCACAAAGTCCAACAATTGTCTCTAGTTGTTTTCAACAAATACCCTTAAGGAAAAAGCTGTTCGCTCCAGGCAAGCTTTGAGACAGGTGAAATAAAGACATTCTTGCAAATGGTATCTTCCAGGGAACCACTAGACAGGTCAAATAATTACAAATCTCTGGGATTGAGGCTTTGAAGGAACTCCGAGGCTATTCTACCCCTTCTTGTAGCTGCCAGGCTGCTGGTTTCCGTGGTGATTGTGGTTTGTTGGTTTTCAAGGCTACTGCAGAGTTGGGGTGAGGGGGATGGAATTGGAGCAAGTTAAAATGCCACAAGGCTCACTCTTCTTACTAAAATTATGTCATTTTTTCCTTGAATGAAGACTTCCCAGATTGCTATAAACTTTTGATTGATTTCCAGAGTTCTGAAAAAATTGATTCTCACCATTTTTTGCCATTTTTCTCATTGCTTTTAGGGAGGAGGGAATTTTCAGAGAATTTTACTCCTACCATTTTCATTGACATTACCTGCAGTATATTTTAAATACCCTTCTTTGTGATTGCTTTGTCACTTCTCAAAACTCAATTCAAATGTCTCCTCCATTGCAAAGCCCTCTTCTTTGTATCCTCAGTGCAGCTATTCCTCTATTCTCCTATACCTCTGGGTTTATGCCTTTGTTATTTCACGTTTCATAATAACAATTGCTTACATCTGTTTCTATCCCTTTTTCCAGTCTGTAAGCACCCAGTCTGTGACTTGTTCATCCCCCATGCCCAGGCTAGTTTCTGACACACAGTAGATACTCAGGTTTGTAGTCTGAAGAGTATTGTCCTGGGAGACCTCAGAACCTAGCCAAGGGCATCTGAGTTCCAGCCGCCATTTCTCTCCTTCTCCTTCTGTAATTCACAGCTGACCTCTGTCTCTTCATTGTCTTATGTGTGCTCTGGTGTGATGACCATAAGTTCAGAGTTGACACACTGAGTGTATGATAGGGTTTGGATCTGTGTCCCAACCCAAATCTCATGTCAAATTATAATCCTCAATGTTAAAAGTGGCCCCTGATAGGAGGTGATTTGATCATGGGAGTGGATCCTTCATGATCAAGAAACCTTCATGATTCATCATCCACTTGGTGCTATTCTTGTGATAGAGTTCTCATGAGATCTGGTTGTTTAAAAGTGTGTGGCACCTCCCCCTTCTCTCTCTTGCTCTTGCTCCTGCCATGTTAGAGGCCTTGCTCCCCCTTTGTCTTTCACTATAATTGGAAACTTCCTGAGGTCTTCCCAGAAGCAGAAGTCACTGTGCTTCCTGTACAGCCTGTGGAACCGTGAGTCAATTAAACTTCTTTTCTCTTGAAATTATCCAGTCTTAGGTATTTATTTATAGCAGTGCAAGAATTGACTAATACAGTGTATAAGGAAAATAGGGAGCAAAAAGTTAAATCCTGTGTGGGTGACATTCAGCAACAACAACAACAATAATAGCAGCTACTGTTTGCTGAATACAGTCTGTGCTAGACACCAGGTTATGGGCTTTATGGGCAATATCTCAATGAATTCTGACATCAACCCTATGAGGTAGGTACTATTATCCTCACTTTACAGGTGAGGCTGAGTAAGGGAAGTGGGAGAACTGAGGTTGGATGAAGGCCTGACTCTAAATCCTATATTCTTAACTGTCCCATCTGAGGGGTTTTTGAGCAGCCAATTGGAGGAAAGGAAGCCCCATCTGCGTTTACCTTCCCTAGGACCTATTCTGCCTCCTTGTCTAAAGAGATGTGACTGCTCCCAGGTGTGTTTAGCCCCGTGTGGGCTCAGCTGGATCACCTTGTGCTTTGAAACAAGATAGCACTGAGGGCTCCTGCTGCAACTGGCTCCCAGGGCAGACAGGGGTAGAGGCCCACTTCCCTGGCACTGGGGTGACAGATGTGGCCCTTGGGCAAGGGGTGACAAAGGTCTTCCATCATCACCCCAACAATTCCAACATGGGGACAGCCCCAGACTGCTAGAAGAGCCAACCCACATGGAGGTGAGATAAAATCCAGAGGGCTCAGAAATGTTTCAACAAATGCTAATATCGGTCTCTCCAATACAGCTCTGTCAGCAGGAAGGGAGAATTCTGCCAGCATGCATGCATGGGGCACACTTTTTGGCACAAGGGACCTTGTTGCTAAGCAACAGTAGTTGGCCTCCCCTCCTCCCCATAACCTTTTCCTCTGTTTCTGAGTTTCCAGTTAGCAGATAGGAGGGGCTGGGGTTGCCTAGCCCAGCCCAGCCCTTGTCTCCCTTTCCTGCAACAAGGGGCCTATTCATGGGTCCTGAGCAGAGTTCATTGTCTCTGTGGCACGTGTCTGTGTGAGTGTTGGAGTAGGGATACAGGGAGGGGCCATGTGTGAACCAGGGAGACCTCATCTTCCAACCAAGCTTGCTGGGCTAGCTTTAATCAATGCTGGCCTGAGAACAGGAGCAGAACGCTGCCTAGTAAACCCTGAGGCTTTACAACAGTGCCACTGACCCCTATGGTAAGGCTATGCCTCTGTGCCATCCCTGCTGTGGCCTCTCTCTCTTTCTTCCTCTCTCCCTCCTCTGCCCTTGGGATTCTAGGCTGGTGGAAAGAGCGTCCTGAGGCAGCTCTGGTACAGGGGCTGAATCCTAGCAGGGGCCCCGTGTGGCCAATTTCCTGTTTCCTCCCCAGGGACTGCCTTTTACTATCCTCTTTTGTCCCTCTTAGATCTATCAAGTGCTTTGCACATATGCGGTGCTCAACAAATCATTATTACATTGAACTTCCACTCAAAAAGAGGAGCAAGGAGTCCTATAATTTTAAAGGCCATTTTTTTTCTAGGCTAGCACATGAGCTTGGGCAGTTGAATTTTGAGTTGGAGCAGTACATGAGGTGAGGCCAGTTTGTTCAGAGGCTGGGTTTAAAGCCAAGCCTCCTTGGTACTGAGGCAGAAGAAAAGACTGGCCATGCTCTGGAATTCTCTCTAGATCAGGTCTGCCTCTCCACTCAGAGGGACATCAGCTCAAGAGCAATCACACAACCCCAGAAAAGAAATCCAAACCTCACCTTCTGTTGCTGCTTCTCTACTATCTTATGGTGCTTGACTGGCTCTCCCAAGCCTGCTGTCCTCCAGCCTCACTGCCTGTGTCCTGTGAGTCTCATCTCTAGGCACAAGAAAGAATGTGTGTGGTTTGATACAAACCATGACCTCTGTTTCTCCTGGAAAAGCAAGGCCTGCAGCTCTTGGGAGGTCCAGTCCTATAGGTCCTGGGCTGTGGCTGATGTAGGGAATAGGGAGGTGGGGCTGGTACCTCTTTCTATAGGCAAAATGTTGGGGCTGCTGCCCTGTCTGTGAGCTGAACTGGCATGGGTGCTCTGGGTCCAGTGGAATGATTTTCGGGGCAATTTGGAGGTGACTGACCTAGGTGAGTCTGACAAAGTCTTTCCTTCCTCCTGCCGGAGGGTTAGGAAGACAGTTCAGTGGAGTACGAAGGCATGACTGGGGAGGTTTTGGTGTGAAAAGAACATTTCATGTGACACATGAAAATCACATTTAAGCCAATGCTTTCCTGCAGTCAGCATTTCAGGCTTTTATCCTCATTGGGTACAACCCTATGTGTTGACAGGGAAAGATGCAGGGGAGACAGCAGTCTGCAGGGGAAACAGGAGTTGCTTCAGTTTTGAGAGATCTTATCTACCCTACTGGATTATAAATTTTAGGGGGAAGTTTCCACAGCTTAGGTGTAGTTCTATTAATATTTTTATACTTAACATTTGTATTGGGCTTTACAATTTTTAAAGCCATTTTAATTCACGTTATCTTATTTGTACCTCCCTCTGTCTCTCCCTCCCCCCTCCCTTCTTTCCTTCCCTCCTTTAATGTACTTTAACTGAATTCCCACTTTGTGCCAGGCCCTGTGCTTAGCCCTGGGATGCAAAAACCAGTGAGAAAGGAGAAAGAAGGAAGTAAATGAGCACAATATAGGGCCCAACAGGTGCTGTATGCATAGAAGGAAGCTTCCTGGAGAAGTGACGTCTGTGCTGAGTCTTGAAGGGTCAGTCGGAGTCAGTTACATGGGAAAGGGGAGAGCAGGTGCAAAGTCTCTCTGTTGTGGGAGTGCCTGAAGGCACTGAGGTATGGCATGCATGTCAGTGTGACTCCAAATTTTGCTGTGGAGGGAGCAAGTGCTGGCAGTGAGGATGGAGAAGTGAGGCAAGGCGAGATCATAGAGGACTTTGTGAGCCATGCCATGGAGTTCTGGTTTGATCCTGAAGGCCACAAAGACTCGTGGGGTAGAGATGGGGCTCACATGCTCATATTTGCCTTTTAGAAAGATTACTCTGACTTTTTGGCATGGAGAATAACAGAGAGAGACAAGATACTTGAAGAGGGAGATTATTCCTTGGGAAGTAGGAGTTATTACTCTTATTTTACAAATGAGAAAACTGAAATTTGAAGAGATGGCCTGAGTTTTGTCCAAGTTCACATAGTGGGTTGCAGACTTAGCTTTGAACTGTCTGGTGTTTTTTTTAAGATCTTATTTTCATTACTCCTCTTCATGGCTCATGAACTTCAGGCACACATATGACTTACTCTGCTCTATGCTTTCTTATCCCCATGCCTTTGCTTATTCAATCCTTTTTGTCTGGACTGCCCAATCCCCATTATATCAGCTTAAACCCTCTTCATCCCTGTGGGCCTGTCTCAGAGGCTGCTTTTTCTAGGAAGCCTTCTGTGATCACCTCAATGAGAAGTAAGCTCTTATTCTTTTGAATGATGATGGTAGTGTATTAGTCTGTTCTCACACTGCTATGAAGAACTGCCTGAGACTGGGTAATTTGTAAAGGAAAGAGGTTTAATTGACTCATAGTTCTGCATGGCTGGGGAAGCCTCAGGAAACTTACAATCATGGTAGAAGGGGAAGCAAACGCACTCTTCTTCACATGGTGGCAGGAGAAAGAAGTGCACAGTAAAGGGGGAAAGCCCCTTATAAAACCATCAAATCTTGTGAAAACTCACTCACTATCATGAGAACAGCACAGGGGAACTGCCCCCATGATCCAATCACCTACTATGAGGTCCCTCCCCCAGTGCGTGGTCATTACAATTCAAAATTACATTCAAAATGAGATTTTGGGTGAGGGGACAGCCAAATCATATCATTCTATCCTGGTCCCTCCCAAATCTCATGTCCTCATTTCAAAACACAATCATGCCTTTCCAACAGTCCCCCAAAGTCTTATTCCAGCATTAACCCAAAAGTCCAAGTCCAAAGTCTCATTTGAGACAAGGCAAGTCTCTTCTGCCTATGAGCCTGTAAAATCAAAAGCAAGTTAGTTACTTCCCAGATACAATGGGATACAGGCATTGTGTAAATACACCTATTCCAAGTGGGAGAAATTGGTCAAAACGAAGAGGTTACAGTCCCCATGCACGTCTGAAATCCAATAGGGCAGCCGTTAAACCTTAAAGTTCCAAAATGATCTCTTTTGACTACATGCCTTATATCCAGGTCATGCTGATGCAAGAGGTGGGCTCCCATGGCCTTGGGCAGCTCTGCCCTTGTGGCTTTGCAGGGCACAGCCCCACTCCTGGCTGCTTTCATGGGCTGCAGCTTTTCCAGGCTTACAGTTCAAGCTGTTGGTGGATCTACCATTCTGGGGTCTGGAGGATGTTTGTCTTCTTTTCACAGCTCCACTAGGCAGTGCCCCAGTGGGAACTCTGTGTGGGGGCTCCAACCCTACATTTCCCTTCCATACTGCCCTATCAGAGGATCTCCATGAGGGCTCCACCCCTGTAGCAAACGTCTGCAAGGGCATCCAGGTGTTTCCATACATCCTCTGAAATCTAGGTGGAGGTTTTCAAACCTCAGTTATTGACTTCTGTGCACCCGCAGGCTCAACACCACAAGGAGGCTGCCAAGGCTTGGGCTTGCACCCTCTGAAGCAATGACCTGAGCTGTACCTTGTCCCCTTTTAACCATGGCTGGAGCTGATGCAGCTGGGACACACAGTGCCATGTCCCAGGCTACACAGAACAGGGGGTCCTGGCCTGGCCCACAAAACCATTTTTCTCTCCTGGGCCTCTGGTCCTGTAACGGAAGGGACTGCTCTGCAGGTCTCTGACATGCCCTGGAGATATTTTCCCCATTGTCTTGGTGATTAACATTTAGCTCTTCATTACTTATGCAAATGTTTGCAGCAGGCTTGAATTTCTCCTCAGAAAATGGGTTTTCTTTTCTGTCACATCATCAGGCTACAAATTTTCCAAAATTTATGCTGTGTTTCCTCTTGAACACTTTGCTCCTTAGAAATTTCTTCTGCCAGATACCCTAAATCATCTCTCTCAAGTCCAAAGATCCACAGATCTCATGACAGTGTGGCGATTCCTCAAGGATCTAGAACCAGAAATACCATTTGACCCAGCAATCCCATTACTGGGTATATACTGAAAGGATTATAAATCATCTTACTGTAAAGACACATGCACACATATGTTTATTGCAGCACTATTTACAATAGCAAAGACTTGGAACCAACTCAAATGCCCATCAATGATAGATTGGATAAAGAAAATGTGGCACATATACACCATGGCATACTATGCAGCCATAAAAAAGAATGAGATCATGTCCTCTGCAGGGACATGGATGAAGCTGGAAGCCATTATTCTCAGCAAACTAACACAGGAACAGAAAACCAAACACCACATCTTCTCACTCATAAGTGGGAGTTGAACAGTGAGAATACATGGACACGGGGAAAGGAACAACACACCCCGGGGCCTGACTGGGGGCAGAGGACAAGAGGAGGGAGAGCATTAGGACAATTACCTAATGCATACGGGGCTTAAAACCTAGATGACGGGTTGATGGGTGCAGCAAACCACCATGGCACATGTATGCCTATGTAACAAACCTGCAAGTTCTGCGCATATATCCTGGAAGTTAAAGTAAAATAAAAAAATAAAAAAAAAGAAAGACTATATGTCACATGGTTTCATTTATATGAAACTATAAAAAAGGGAACTCTAATATACAGTGAGAGAAACAGAACAGTGATTTTCCAGGGCTGTGGGTTGGGGAGGAGTTAACTGCAAAAATGCAGAAGGAAAATTTCTGAGGTGACCTTCATGTCCTATATTTTGACTGTGTTGGTCATGTGGGTGTATACCTTTGTCAAAGTTTTGATCTGAGAACCTAAAATGTAATATTTTGAATGTGCATTATGGGTCAATAAAGTTGAACAAAACACCGCCCCCCCACCAAAAAAAAACCACCAAAGTTCCATAGGTCTCTAGGGCAGGGGCAAAATGCTTCTAGTTTTTTGCTAAAGCATAGCAAGAGTCACCTTTCCTTCAGTTTCCAAGACGTTCCTCACCTCCATCTGAGACCATCTCAGCCTGGACTTCATTGTCCATATCACTATCAGTATTTTGGTCAAAACCATTTAACAAGTCTCTAGGAAGTTCTAAACTTTCCCACATCTTCCTGTCTTCTTCTGAACCCTCCAAACTATTCCAACCTCTACCTGTTACCCAGTTCCAAAGTCACTTCCACATATTTAGGTATCTTTACAGCAGCACCAATTTACTGTATTAGTTTGTTCTCACACTGCTATAAAGAATTACTACGAGACTGAGTAATTTATAAAGCAAAGAGGTTTAATTGACTCATAGTTCCTCATGGCTGGGAGGCCTCAGGAAACTTACAATCATGGCAGAAGGGGAAGCAAACATGTCCTTCTTCACATGGTGGCAGGAGAGAGAAGTGCAGAGTGGAGAGGGAAAAAGCCCCATATAAAACCATCAGATCTCGTGAGAACTCACTCACTATCATGAGAACAACATTTGGGAACCACCCCCATGATTTAATCACCTCCCACGAGGTCCCTACCCCAACACATGGGGATTACAATTTGGATTACAGTTCAAGATGAGATTTTGGGTGGGAACACAGCTAAACCATATCAGGTAGTTTAGCTGAACTTTCCTTCTGTCACTTAACATATTGTGCTTTACATGACTTATCTTCAGGACCAGACTACAGGTTCTTTGACACAGTCAGAGTGGGGGGTGGTCCACGTTGGTTTATTCTGAACTCCCTATAGTGTCCCCTATAGTGACCTGTGCACTTGGACCAAATATCTATGGAATGAATGAGTGGGTGGGTGGGTGCATTGTGGAGGGGCACTTCTTCCTCTGATATAGGAGAGAATGAAGAAGGGTGGGATCTTGAAGCTGAAGGAGGGTGTTGAGGGACTTTAGCAGATGCCTTCAATGTTTATGGAAGATGAAGGAGTGGCTAGGAGTGTGGGCTTTGGAGTGGGCCAAATCTGCATTCAAGTATTTGCTACTGGCCATGTGAGAGTAAGGTCAGTGGGGTTAGGGGCCGCAGGAGGACACAGGGGAGACTGGCAAGGTATTTGTGGGAATATACAGGGAGTCTCCAAGATGAGTAGAGGTTTACAAGTGGCAATGGAATCACGACTGGGGTTAAAGAATGGGGACTTGGACTGGGCTGTGACTTCTCTCAGCAGTCCTTGATGTGGGGATCCTGGGTGTCTGGCCCTTGTTTCCCCAGAGCCTGATGCTGGATGACCAACCCCCTGTGGAGGCCCAGTATGCAGAAGAGGGCCCAGGACCTGGGATCTTCAGAGCAGAGCCTGGAGACCAGCAGCATCCCAGTAGGCCAGACTGGGCCATAGGGGAATGACAGGGTGGGGACAGTGGAGGGCAATCATCCTACATTCCCCAGATCCTCCTTGGGGTCAGCCCCACATGATTGATGGTGAGAGGCTGTCTCACTCTTCATCCCCAGAACTGCTTCTGCTCCCCATTTCCCACTTTAGGGATTGAGTGGGATTTGTGGGCTTCAGTGATCAGGCCCTCTACATCCTCCCCTGCCCCCACCCCCTCCCTAATCTGGGCTGATGGGGCAGAAGGAGGTGTCCTGTTGGAGCTCTGTGGGTGCCTAGCCCCATGGTGGTGACTTAGGGTGAAGTAAGGCAGGCTGGCAGGAGCAGGGGACCCAGATACCCCTCTGCCCTTTCCCACAGTTTCTCAGGCGGTGTGCTGGCGTTCCATGCGACGTGGCTGTGCAGTGCTGGGAGCCCTGGGGCTGCTGGCCAGTGCGGGTGTTGGCTCATGGCTCCTAGGTCAGTGCTGGGGGCCCTTCTCTGGTGTGGGGGAGGTTGGAAGGGAGAAGCAGGTGCTGAGCAGGTGTTAAAGGTAAATGGGACAAGTGTCTTCCTCAACTACTCTGTGCAGACAAGGGGAGAAAGGGTGAAATTACAGCAGGAGGGATCTAGGCTCTACATAAAGAAGAACAGTGTATGATCCAAGGAGGTCTTAGTCAGACTTTTTCTGGAAATCTTTCCCAGTGAGAGAGACACAGAGAGAACACACACAGAGACAGAGACATACTGAGAGACAGATAGAGAGAGTGAGACAGAGACAGAGAGAGACAGAGAGAGAGAGAGAAAAGGAGAGTCAAAAAGGCAGAGATAGAGGCTGAGGCCGAGAGAGATGGAGCGCTATGCCCCTCCTCAGCAGGTTGGTTGGGGAGCTGCCTGAGAGCAAGGTGGCTGATGAGGAGGTCAGCACCTTGACCCTCTCCTTTGGAAATCAGACCCTTTCTCTTTGTTCTTCTCTAAGTGCTGTATCTGTGTCCTGCTGCCTCTCAGCCCATTTCCGGGACCTTGCAGGATGAGGAGATAACTTTGAGCTGCTCAGAGGCCAGCGGTGAGGAAGCTCTGCTCCCTGCACTTCCCAAAACAGGTGGGCTGCACCCCTAAGGCTATGGGCCTCCCTCCCCAGCAGGGACCTGTCACAGCTGGGGGCAAGAGAACCGACACTGAAGGGCCATCTGTTCACTGCCAACCATATGTGTTTCCCTTCTCTAGTGTGAGGGTGGTGACAAGATGTCACCTTGCAGAGGTGATCTCTGATTTGGGGCTTTCAGCATTCCCTGAGGACTGTCCTGATCTCTAGCTGGGGCAAGGTCCGGAGACTAGGCTGGCAGGAGGGACGGAAACTTGCCATTTGGGGCAGAGTGAGCCAGGGACGTGGGGAAGGAGGGATCAGATGTGTGTGTGGGAGCCCATGTGTGACCAGCAGGGCCACCTAGGGACCTGGGAACATCAGCCCACCTCATCCCCACTCTCCCTCTCCTGATTGTCCCCTCCCCTCCAGGTAAGAGTTGGGGATCAGAAGGTACAATGCTGTCTAGAGGCTGGGGCTTAGAATAACCTCATTAGAATAAGGTTGGAGTCTGTCTTTGACTGTGTGACTTTGGGCACATTACTTCTTGTTGCTTCTGTTCCCTTCTCCATAAAATGGAAATACAAATATTTACTGCATAAATTTTTTAAGGATAAGACAAATTAATCTAAGAAAAGACATTAGCACAGAGCTTGTGTAGTAGTCTGTTTGGTTTGCTGTGACTAAGTACCACAGACCGGGTGGTTTAAACCACATTTATTTTCTCACCATTCTGGTGGCTAGAAGTCCAAGATCAAGGTGCTGTGGAATTCAGTTTCAGGAGAGAGCTCTTTTCCTGGATTGTAGATGGCTGTCTTCTGCCTGTGTCCTCCCCGGGCCTTTCCTCTGCTCTTGAGGAGAGAGGGAGCTCTCTTCCTCTTCTTATAAGGACATTGGCTCTACTGGATCAGGGCGTCATCCTCGTGACCTCATTTAACCTTAGTCACCTTCTTAAAGGCCCTGTCTCCAAATAGTCACATTGAGGGTTGGGGCTTTAACATATGAATTTGTGTGTGTGTGTGTGTTTGGGGGCGGGGACACGGGTCAGTCCATAACAGCCTGGAAAAAGCATATACTCAACAACCGGTAACTATTATTATCACAAGATTTGAAATCAGAAGACCTGGATTTAAGTCCTGGATCCATCATTTCCTGACCCTGTGATCTTGGGGAAGTTGCTTAAACTCCATGCCTTAGTTCTCCTTCTGCAGAATGGAGAGGATGGCAGTACTCATTGCACAGGGCTGCTGTGACAATGAGTGGTAGACCACACTTAAAAGCACTTGGTTAAAATAGAAAACTGAAATGCTCTACCAATAGGGGTGATACTGCTCTTGGGACTGGTCTCACTCCCCGGGGAGCAGGGAACTTGGCACTAGGTGACCCAGATGCTGTCATTAAGGCCTCTTCAAGTACTACAGAGTCCTGGGTCCAGATCTTCCTGTCCCACCCTACTACCATCCTCTCCCATGTGGTTTTCGTGCTGTGATTTCAGTATCTTTCAGAATAAACAGTGAAGACTTCTTGCTGGAAGTGCAAGTGAGGGATCGGCCATGCTGGCTCCTGGTCTGCCATGAGGGCTGGAGCCCCGCCCTGGGGCTGCAGATCTGCTGGAGCCTTGGGCATCTCAGGTAACAGGAGTTAGATGTGGGTCCTGTGAAGGGGGAGGCCTGGCTGGCGTGGGATGGGAGTTGGAGACCTCTATCTGCCCATCACTGGTCAATGTGCTCAGGAAATGTCAAGAGGTCTTTTTGGCCATCTTCTGGCCTCTGGGCACAATGGTGCCCCAGCCCATTTTTCTGTTTGGAGTATTACTGCTTTTTAACAAGCATAAATCCCAGCAGTAGTCATTATCACAGTCTTGCGGTCACTATACTAGTATTATATCTCGTACACATTCCAGTTATGATTTCCTCCTGTTCTATTCCCTTCTTCTGCCAAGACTCACTCACCACAAGGGAGTAAACCTCACTGACATCAAACTCACCAGTTCCCAGGAGTTTGCTCAGCTATCTCCTGGACTGGGAGGCTTCCTGGAGGAGGCGTGGCAGCCCAGGTAGGACTACTGAGGCTGTTAGGTGAGTGGGGTCCCTTACTTCCTGGTGGTCAGTCCAGCAAAAATCTCCTTTCTTGGGATACCGGTGGTGAGGACACTGGTGGTCTAAGATAGGAGGACAAAGAGGAACATTTCCTAGTTAGAAATTACAAACTCAGTTCACGTTAGCCCTGTCTGTCACCACTTCACGTCTGCTATTTGCCCTTCACAAGAAATGTAGGGTTGGTTATTATTGTCACAAGATGTGAAATGGTACTCGTTGCCATTTTACAGGTTAGGAAACTGAGGCTTAATAAGTTTAAAGAGTCTTGTCCAAGGTCACATACGTAATAAGCAGTCAAGTCAAGCCTTGAAACCAGGCTCCTGTCTCCAAGCTAAGTGCTCTCTGAATCCTGCCACTCATTATTTGGATAACTCAGATTATTTCAGGAGAGAGATGGTTGAGTTGCTCTGGCTAAGAGTTGCTTGTAGTCTGGAGAGTCTCCTAGAGAAGAGGGCTGTGGAATGGAGCAGCCCCTTCCCCAGATCCTGGGGATGGTCTGGTATGATTGGGGCACAAGCAGAGAGGGTCTTTGTGCCTTCCTAGGCTTCCTCAAGGTGCCTATCAGCCTCCTGGGATAGAAAGGTGGGCACCCCCATTACCACATTACCAATTTGAACTGTTCCTTCAGGCCCCTCCTCTCCAGCTCCTGTGCTCAGGAATGTGGCTGGAGTTGGGAAGGTTCTGACTGGGCTCTTGTCTTGGATACCTGAATGGGAAAATGGAAGTAGGGGTGGGGCTGACTCCTCCAGGAGAGCCAGGAGGGCTGTGGATTTGGGAAACTAGGAGAAACTAAGAGGGTCTAGACATTGGACTGCCAGGGGCAAGAGGTGAGTAAAGAAAGAGAAGAGAGTTTTGGTCAAAAAAGGAACTAAGAGCTAAGAGAGAAGAGGGGAAAGAGGAGAGCAAGAATATGAATATGCAAGGCCCAGGCAGAGGGACCAGGGTGGAGAATACAGCACACCTAGGAAGGCGCATGGGGTGAAGAACCCTAGTCACGCACACACTCACCTATCCATTCATTCATTCATTGAGTGTGTATTCATTCAGGACACTTAGTGGGAACAGTGTGGCTTTCTCATCTGTAAACACGCTATGTCCCAGTTGATCTGCAAGGACCGTGAAGTCCTTCTGTTGCCCTCTGGGAGACTAGGCAGGAGGTATGCTCCTGTCCTGGGGACCAGTGATGAGGAGGGGTCTGAGTGTTTGGGTGGGGACAGGAAGGAAATGGTGGTATTCTTCAGGCTGTGGCTACATGACAGCCTTAAGAACTATCCACCACCCCCACCAGCCTCCCCCATTCTTCACGTCCTTGGATGTGTGTGGCTGCAGGGCAGCCCCTGCCCAGCTTCTTGTTGGTACCTCTGTTTTGCAGGAACAACTGCACTTCTGGTCGAGTTGTTTCCCTCAGGTGCTCTGGTGAGTCATATCTTGGTCCAGGGGAGGTGGTGGTGAGAGGAAGGGGTGTTCCCCCTGCCTCAAGTGTGGAAGAGCCCTATGGTGAGGCTCTGCTGGGCCTGGGGTAGGGTTCTTGCCCACCTGCCCATCTGCCTGCCAGGCCCCTTCTTGCAGTTGCTGTTCTGCCCCAGCAGAACCCTTTCTAAGCCTCCATCATGTCCCTCACCAGCCACAGATCTGGGCTGATGATCTCCCTCCTTCACTACCTGCCACTCTCTTCCTTGGCCTCTGACACCAACTCTACCTTCTGGAGAGCCCCAGAGGTGAAATTATTATTGGCTATTGAGTGACCTGTTAGCAGCTTCAGGAAACTAAGGGCAGATGGTGAGTCAGGTACCAAACGGGAAGCAATCTGTGGAGTTCCTTTCATTGGTCTTCCCGTTCATCTACCTGTTTCTTCTTCTGTCCATTCACACATCCTTCCACACACCAACACTTCGACCTTTACTACAGGACGGGCATTCTGTTAGATACTGGGGCTCCATTAGTGCAGATACAGTTTCTGCTCTCAGCGGGCCCACAGCTGGATGGGGCAGGCAGGGGTGAAATCAACACTTCTACCTTCCCATCCCCCATACTTAGGACCAGGAATAAGAAAGGAGAGCTGTCCACACTGGCTCTCTGGGGCTTGGCACTGGGCCACACTCCCTGAGAGTTAGGACCATGCTGACACTCACCTCTCTCTCTCTTTCTATCTCACCCATCTCTGTTGGCAGAGTGTGGAGCGAGGCCCCTGGCTTCCCGGATAGTTGGTGGGCAGTCCGTGGCTCCTGGGCGCTGGCCGTGGCAGGCCAGCGTGGCCTTGGGCTTCCGGCACACGTGTGGGGGCTCTGTGCTAGCGCCACACTGGGTGGTGACTGCTGCACATTGTATGCACAGGCAAGTCTCTGCGGCTGCTGAGGACAGAGAGCCTCAGTTGCCCTTTCTTTTTGGCTGTTGGTATGTCCTGTATCAAATGTTCATGTCCAACTGTCTCCAGCTTTTTGCTCCAAAAGGGTAAGACTGGTGTTTGTGAAGTTCTCCCATTCAGTATCAAGAACAGATCTGCACAAAGAACAGTAATAATATGAAGATTTGTTCTTTATATTCATCAGTTTTTTTTTTTTTTTGAGACGGAGTCTCACTTTGTTGCCCAGGCTGGAGTGCAGTGGCGCAATCTTGGCTCACTGCAACTTTCACCTCCTGGGTTCAAGCGATTCTTGTGCCTCAGCTGGGCACCACCATGCTCAGCTAATTTTTTGTATTTTTAGTAGAGATGGGGTTTTCGCCATGTTGGCCAGACTGGTCTCGAACTCCTGACCTCAGGTGATCTGCCTGCCTCGGCCTCCCAAAGTGCTGGGATAACAGGCGTGAGCCACCGTGCCTGGCCTCATCAGCTTTTAAGTGTTAAAAATACTTTCACATTCACAGCACCCTGTGTTTCTTCAGGCTTATCTTTGGCTCAATCATTTTCCATGTAACTATTTGGTTAATATGTTTCTTCCCCTTTAGATGGGAAGCTCTGCAGGAGCAGGGACTCTCAGTCTTATTTACCACTAAATCTCTTTGTAGATTTATCCGCTGCTGTGTCCCCAGGGTCTAGAACAGTCCCTGGAATATAATAGGTGCTTAATAAATGTGACTTGGAGGAATGAATGAATGATGAGTGAATGAGCTCTTTGATCTTCTCTGGATGCCGAACAGGGCAGAGAGTGTAATCCGCATTTTACTGAGGCTGGGAGGGAGAAGTGCCTCTCTCATGATCACACACAGTAAGTTGAGAGATAGGACCAGGAGAAGTTTTTCCGACACAAGGCCCTCTATGTGTTTGTTATAAAACTTGGAGGGAAGTTATGCAGGAAAGAGGGAGTGATGGTTGCAGATGACCCATAGTCTTCTCTACCCATCAGTCCTGGAGCATTTATTAAGCACCTACTGCATGCCCAGTGTCTTGCCGGCTGCTGGGGTGATAGTAAGAGGCATAGTCCGTGGGGTCTGGGAGCTTACCACCTGCTGACGGCCCCCCCACCAATGGCTGCTCTGGCCAGCTTCCTCCACCTGCTACCTCGCTTAGGAACACCTCTTCTGCCCCTTCCTTCCCCGCTCAGCAGGGCCCCTGTGTGCAGTTTCAGGCTGGCCCACCTGTCCAGCTGGCGGGTTCATGCGGGGCTGGTCAGCCACCGTGCCGTCAGGCCCTATCAAGGGGCTGTGGTGGAGAGGATTATCCCACACCCCCTCTACAGTGCCCAGAATCATGACTACGACGTCGCCCTCCTGAGGCTCCGGACCCCTCTCAACTTCTCAGGTGAGGCACTGGCTTGAGGGTGGGCAGGCTGGAGACTATGGTGAGAGAGGGCGGGGGCTGGGTGGGAGAGTGGTGAGCTGATTTCTGAAGTTTCCTCTGAACACCGTAAACCTTAAAACATTCTATTTATTTTGGGACTGTAGTGAATTTTGGCATCACCTGGTTCTGAAATTGTTATCAACTCTTGTACAGGCTCTTTTGGGAAAAGAGGTTCAGACCCTTTTCATGGCTGAGCTGCAGGTGGGCTTTGCCTTGAGGTCCGAAGCAGCTGCCCCATCCACCAATAGGCTGCTCCACCCCTGTCCCCAGGCTAGCCTCAGGTCCTAGCCATTTGGTGCCATGTTACAGTTTATGAGATACATTTTTTCAAATATCTTCTCTTTCAGTCCTTGTAACAACCCTGATAGGTAGATGAAACAGGTAGATACAGACAAGAGCACTGCAGTGTCGGGAGGGAAGCAACTCTCTTCAAGGTCATGTGGCAAACAGTTCCTAAGCCTGATGCCAGGGCTCCTCCTGCTGCTGCACCTGCCCTAGAAGGTGAGCCCAGGCTGGAGCCATACCAGCAACCACTCTCTCTCCCCAACACACATGTGCATGTGGGCATTCACCTATGAACACACACACACATGCACTCACACAGTCACATGCACATAGACTCACACACGAGCATTCACACATGCTCACACATACGTGCTCACATGAACACACTTGCGCACACACACCACACACACAAACATGTACACTGTACACACACATATACATTCACATATATGTAACACTCCTCCATCCCGTCATCACCTGTAGCCTTAAGTTTCCCAAATAACAGTCATTGCCATACACATTTCGCAAATTTTATCACATACGTGAACTATCGTTCAACAGATAATATTTCTAAGGCTGGGCGTGGCAGCTCATGCCTGTAATCCCAGCACTTTAGGAGGGCGAGGTGGGCAGATCACTTGAGGTCAGGAGTTCAAGGCCAGCCTGGCCAACATGGTGAAACCCCGTCTCTACCAAAAATACAAAAATGAGTTGGGCGTGGTAGCTCATGCCTGTAGTCCCAGCTACTCAGGAGGCTGAGGCAGGAGGATCACTTGAACCTGGGAGGCAGAGATTGCAGTGAACTGAGATCGTGCCACTGCACTCCAGCCTGGGTGACAAAGCAAGATTCCGTCTCAAAAAAAAAAAAAAGAAAAGGAAAGAAAACTTTCTTAGTTGACCGAAATAAGTATATTTAAAAGAAAAATACTACTATATTAGTATCTAAGTAGTACATACTACATTGGTATCTACTGTAGTAGTATTTCTCTTTTAAACATACTTATTTAGTTATAATAAATAGTATATTTACTATATAGCATAGTAAGTAAATAGCATATTTACTATTTAAATATACAAAATAGGTAGAGTAAATAGATAATAATTAGTATCTCTAGCTAGAGAACCTATATTACTTACCTAACTAGAGAACCTATGTTACTTATAATAAATAGATACTAACCACAAAAATATGCAGCATGAAAAGAAATCAGTGTGGAAGTTATAGGTAGCCGAGTCTGCTGCAGAAGTTGCTGCACCTGGGCGTGCTGTCTCCTGTTTGGTGGGAAGATAGCGGGCAGTAAGAAAGGCACAGACCAGCACCAAACGAAGTCTCTCTCTGTGAGGTGGTTAGAGGGACTGAAAGAGAATTGAAAAGGACCTGTCACTCTCCCCAAGTGAATGCTTTACTCAATGGCGTGCCTATGTACTACCTAAAATCATGCATGGCTGCACCCATTGGATATGCCACATGTTTTTGGAAACACTGTCCTCATTAGAAGTTGGGTACCCATGGCCTGAAAGAATTTTCACCCCCACTCCATCCCCAGGTGTGGGGAGGGGGGCAGCATGGGCCCTGTGCACCCCTAGGGGGCTCCATGCACACTGCAGTCTGCATGCTGTCCTCTGTGACAGGGGACCCCAAAGATGGGACAGTGCCCCACTTGCATAGCCATCTAGGAGGCCTGGCTGGTGGAACCCAGAAACCAGGACTGTTTGAGAAGGGGGGTGAGGAGGACCTGGCAGTCCTGGGTCCTTCGCCCAGGCTCTGCAGTGGGGGAAGCCAAGCCTGACTGGGAACCAGGACCATGTGCCTCTCTACAGACACTGTGGGCGCTGTGTGCCTGCCAGCCAAGGAGCAGCATTTTCCGAAGGGCTCGCAGTGCTGGGTGTCTGGCTGGGGCCACACCGACCCTAGCCATAGTGAGTCAGCTCCCTGGGCCCTCGGTGCAGGAGCGGGTGTGGGAGGCATTCTTCACAGGGTGAGGCAAGGCCACATCCCCCGGCCACATGACAGTGCCAGCCCTGTTTTTCCCTGGCATCACCCTTGGCCAGGCCTGGGGGCTCCAGTCTCCCCTGCTTGGGCCTTTCTGGGGAGAATGTCTACTGCAAGTTTTCCCTAAACCCAGACCCTTTTACTCCCCGTCCCCTTGTCCCATGAGCGCCATGGTCTCACAATTGGTGTATGTGTGAGTCCTCCTCCTCTTCCCACTCCCAGCCCCCACGTCTGATAGCCTACTGCTTCCTTGCTCAGGGTCCACAGCTCCCAACCTGGGCTCGCCTCTTTGGGTCTCCCTGTCTCTGGGACTTTTAATTACCTCCCCTCTTGCTGTTCTGCCTGCCTGGGCCTTGCTTTGTGCCCTACAGTTTTTCTCGGTGTCTCTCATAGCTTACAGCTCAGATATGCTCCAGGACACGGTGGTGCCCCTGCTCAGCACTCAGCTCTGCAACAGCTCTTGCGTGTACAGTGGAGCCCTTACCCCCCGCATGCTTTGTGCTGGCTACTTGGACGGAAGGGCTGATGCATGCCAGGTGTGGCCTGTGGTGTCTGGGGTGAGGGTGGGGGTGGAGGTGGGGGTGGGAGGGAAGGGGGCTTGCTATGACTTGGCCCCCTGCCCTGGTCTGAGCTTGTCGGTGGTGTGAGACAGCCTCTCTAGAAGGAAGGGCACTTAGGCAAGTCTGGAGCCCATGCTAAGGGTTTAAGGAGGGGTGAGGCCAGCAGGTATCTCAGCTAGAAGCAGGAGGGGCCCAGTAAGGAGATTCCACTTGCCATAGTGGTGTGGTACTCTCCATCAGGAAGAACTAACTGGCTGTTTCTCTGTGTCTCCATGCCTGGATCCCTCAGGGAGATAGCGGGGGCCCCCTGGTGTGCCCAGATGGGGACACATGGCGCCTGGTGGGGGTGGTCAGCTGGGGGCGTGGCTGTGCAGAGCCCAATCACCCAGGTGTCTACGCCAAGGTAGCTGAGTTTCTGGACTGGATCCATGACACTGCTCGGGTGAGTGTGGGGGCAGGAGTAGGGCAGGGAGGTTTCTAAAGGACCTGCCCTAGAATGCAAGGAACCTTACCCCTTAGGCCCGGGCCCTGCGGGGGGCTGGGGAGGGGCCTAGGACATGTTCCCCAGAGTGAGTGGAGGAAGAAGTGAAGCTTAAACATTGAATCCATTGGATTTCTATCAATTTAAGGATGAACTGGGTAAGAGTATGCCTGAATTTGTATCCCAGATCTACCATTTCCTGTGTCGACCTTTGGCAAGTTTCTAACTTTGGTAAACCTTAATTTCCTGATAATAACCATCATGGCTACTTATATGCTATTGTTATATGCTATTAAATAAGACCCGTACAATGCCTAGCACAGTGCTAGGCTTAGAGTGAGTGATCTGTAGTGTTTTTTGTTTTTTTTTTTTGAGATGGAGTTTTGCTCTTGTTGCCCAGGCAGGAGTACAATGGCGCAATCTCAGCTCACTGCAACCTCTACCTCCCGGGTTCAAGCAATTCTCCTGCCTCAGCCTCCCAAGTAGCTGGGATTACAGGCATGCGCCACCACGACTGGCTAATTTTTTGTATTTAGTAGAGATGGGTTTCACCATGTTGGTCAGGCTGGTCTTAAACTCCCGAGCTCAGGTGATCCACCAGCCTTGGCCTCCCAAAGTGCTGGGATTACAGGCGTGAGCCACCGCACCCGGCCTATCGTGTTATTTATGTGTATATCTGTTACCATCATTCATCCCTGGTCTCTAAGGCAGTTACTAGTGGTCACATTCCCTGCACTGTGGAGAAAGCTCAGCATTTAGCAGTTCGGGTTCTGCATCTACATAAATTGTGTGACTCCGGGCAAGCCACTCTCCTTCATCTGTTCAATGGGAAGGCCAAGTGAGATAATGTGTATAAAAACACATTACTGGTCGGGTGGGGTGGCTCACGCCTGTAATTCTAGCACTTTGGGCGGCCGAGGTGGGCGGATCACGAGGTCAGGAGTTTGAGACCAGCCTGGCCAACATGGTGAAACCCCATCTATACCAAAAATGCAAAAATTAGCTGGGCATGGTGGCACGCACCCAGCTACTTGGGAGGTTGAGGCAGGAGAATCGCTTAAACCTGGGAGGCGGAGGTTCCAGTGAGCTGAGATAGTGCCACTGCACTCCAGGCTGGGCGACAGAGCAGGACTCTGTCTCAAAAACAAAACAAAACAAAACACAACAAACATTATTTACATAAAGTATTTTACAAATTTAGGGGATGATCATGAAAAGCATCTTCCTCTAAGGTTGGGCAGGGGTGGGGGTTGGTACATAATACATTTGGAATTTACAGGGAATGTATGCATTAATCTTCTCATAGAAATCTCACAAAAAATCTCGAGCAGCAGATATTTTTAGCCCCATTTGATAGGAGTGAAAATCAAGGCCCTGCATGGTTAAGTGATTTACTAAAATGAAAGTCACTTGGCTAGTGTAGAGCCATGCTGTGAATCGGTTCCTTCCCCTTTTGGTCTAGGACTTCGTCCTCTGAGTCCTGCTGTTTCCCCCAGTCTCACTGCACACCACTGCCTCATGCTTCCTGGGGCCTCCAGCAGCTCCACTAATGGAGGAGAGGCAGTAGCCTCCGACGTGCAACGCATGGACCTCCCACTACTGTGCGTGAGGAACAGTCACCACCCACCGGCCAGCCACCCAGCCGCCAGGTCTCTCCTCTTGGGCCCTGATTTCAGAGTCCTCTTTCTCACTAGAGACTCAATGACAGAAGAGAGGCTGGGGCTCAGTTGGGCTTGCTGTGGTTGCTGAGGGATGAGGGGGAGGAGGAGAGAGATAGGAGCTGGAGATGAAGAGGCTCCTGGAAGCAGCAGGAAGCCTGCCCTTCTGCCCTCTCCCCTCCCTGCCCCTGTGTGAGTCTTTTGGGAGGGTGCTGGGAGGTGCCCCCAGTCCCACCTTTTCCCTGTGCTCTCAGGTGGGCTAAGTGCCTCCCTAGAGGACTCCATGGCTGAGAGGCTCCTGGGCAGATGGGGTCAAGTCTGGGCCAGCCCAGATGAAGCCTACGGGAGTCAGGACCCTCTCCACTCTCCCTCCCCACTCCCCTTCCTGTTCTTACCTGGCTCTGGCTGGCCCTGTATGGGGTGGGTGCACTGGAAAACAAGAAGGTTGGAGTTGGTCTAGGACGTTGGTTTTAAATGACAGTTCTGTGAACTGGTCCAGGGAGTTCTGTTATTAAAGTGATATATGGTCTTGGTCCAGTTTTCTCTGTCTCCCTCTCTCTCACTCGCACAAAGACAGACACACACACACACACACACAAACACACATTACAGGGTAGAATGACAATTTTCCTTCTATCTTCTATACATATTGAAGCTTTGGTGCTGACTCCTGCTCATCTACTCGAGAATTTTGGTTTGTGCTTATTTGTTTTGCCCAGGCTGGAGTGCAGCGGCACCACCTCTGCTCACTGCAGCCTTGATGTTGTGGGCTCAGTGGATCCTCCCACCTCAACCTTTCTGGTAGCTGGGACTTACAGGTGCATGCCACCACACACGGCTAATTCTTCTTTTGTATTTTTTTGTAGAAATGGGGTTTGCTTAATTCTTTAAATTTGTTAAATCTGTATGTTGGCTGGGCGCGGTGGCTCACGCCTGTAATCCCAGCACTTTGGGAGGCCGAGGCCGGCAGATCACGAGGTCAGGAGATTGAGACCATCCTGGCTAACACAGTGAAACTAAAAATACAAAAAATTAGCCAGGCATGATGGTGGGCACCAGTAGTCCCAGCTACTTGGGAGGCTGAGGCAGGAGAATGGTGTGAACCCAGGAGGCAGAGCTGGCAGTGAGCCGAGATCACGCCACTGCACTCCAGCCTGGGTGACAGAGCGAGACTCCGTCTCAAATGTCATGACTTCCAAAAACCTCACCATCCAGGTCTCGAGTTTGGATCTGAGAACTCATTAACTCCTTGGAAAGGTTTGGTTTCCCTGCAAGGCCCAGGTCTCCTTCTCTCTCCTTTTTTTTTTTTTTTTGTCACTCAGGCTGGAGTGCAGTGGCACCATCTTGGCTCACTGCAACCTCTGCCTCCCGGCTTCCGGCAATTCTCCTGCCTCAGCCTCCCGAGTAGCGGGGATTACAGGTGCACTACAGCCACCATGCCTGGTTAATTTTTTGTATTTTTAGTAGAGACGGGATTTCACCATGTTGGCCAGGCTGGTCTCGAACTCCTGACCTCAGGTGATCCACTTGCCTCGCCCTCCCAAAGTGCTGGCATTACAGGTGTGAGCCACCACACCGGGCCCCATCTCTCCTTCTTAGCTCTTGTTTTGGAACTGGGCCTTTTGACTTGGCCTTTCTTTTTGAGTTTTATGCCCAGGTAGCATTTCCTTGGGTAAACCTCTCCCCAACTCTCTCCTCTCTAGCAGTTAAAATGTAATTGGCTTCTTGTTTCTAAAAACTGCAGTGAATTTTTTGCGCTTACCCAAGGAAATGCAATTAGTGTTTAGCAATAACAGAACTTTGTGAGTTTATCAGCATATTTTTTGAGGAGTTGTAGAAATGATTACTCATTTCTAGAGGGTCTGCTCCCTTTACATGAAGTGCACTAGAAAATGAAGGTTTCAATTTACTGCCAGTTTATTAACCAGGGAAGTAGTTGCTGGGAGTCTGCTGTCAAATTGTAGAAGCAACGTGGGAGAAGTTCTGCTGAATGGCAAAATAGTCTCGCCCTGTGTCCCTGGACATCAGACTTTCAGCCTCTACCCTGAGATCAACATTTACTGCCCAGCTCCCTTAAGTCCCTGCCTCAGGAGGCACTGTTGGGGTAGTGGATCCCCCTGGGCAGGGATAAGTTAACAGCAAATCCAGCAGCTGTGATCTTTTTTGTGTTTCTGATGTCAATCATAATCATTTGCATATTTAAAGGGAAGTTTAAAAAAATTACAGCCATCAAGGTCTTTCAATAATCAGTAACATTTGAATAGTGTTTTACCGTTTAGAAAACATGCCCATATGTGGGAGCTCACAAATCTCTGTGGTGCAGATATTCTTATTATTGTCCAAATTTTCCAGATAAGAAAATTAATTCAGAGAGATTAAGTGACTCCTCCAAGACCACCCAGCTGGTAAGCACCAGAGCCACAATGTCAACCGTGGGTCTTTTTACTCTAAATCCACATCACTGTCATGCACGTGAATGAATGAGATGGTCCAGTATTGCACAGAAGAATAGAATTGGAAGGTACTTGCTCAGATCACCTGGTGTAAGTCACCTGCTTATAGTGATGCATTGGCACACCTACCTTTTTTTTTTTTTGAGACAGTCTTACTCTGTCACCCAGGCTAGAGTGCAGTGGCACGATCTTGGTTCACTGCAACTTCTGCCTCCCAGGTTCAAGCGATTCTCATGCCTCAGCTTCCTGAGTGACTGGGACTACAGGTGTGTGCCACCAAGCCTGGCTAATTTTTTTTGTACATTTTTTTTTAGTAGAGATGGGGTTTCGCCATGTTGGCCAGGCTGGTCTCGAATTCCTGGCCTCAAGTGATCCACCTGCCTTGGTCTCCCAAAGTGCTGGGATTACAGCCGTGAGCCACTACACCCGGCCTCCCACACCTACTTTTTTATAGATGAAGGAACCAAAACCCAGGAATTTAACAGGCTCCTGCCAAAGACCCTTCTCAGGCAATACTCTTAGAAATTTCCAGTTCTGGCCGGGCGCGGTGGCTCACTCTTTTAATCCCAGCACTTTGGGAGGCCGAGGCGGGCGGATCACGAGGTCAGGAGATCGAGACCACGGTGAAACCCCGTCTCTACTAAAAATACAAAAAAAATTAGCCAGGCGTGGTGGTGGACGCCTGTAGTCCCAGCTATTCGGAGAGGCTGAGGCAGGAGAATGGCATGAACCCAGGAGGCGGAGCTTGCAGTGAGCCGAGATTGCGCCACTGCACTCCAGCCTGGGCGACAGAGCGAGACTCCGTCTCAAAAGAAACTTCCAGTTCTCCCCGAGATTCATGGTCTTGACTAAAACTTACAAATGAATAACTCCTATAGGAGAGCTATAAAGGGTACCGTAATTAGAGAATTTGCTAATAAAGATTCCTTGCTTACTATACAGAAGTTCCTATTCTCTTTGGCCAGGCTACCAGTCAGATCTGCAGATGCAGAAGCTCTCACTTTCCTTGTTAGCATCTGCCAGTCCAGCTCTTTGGAAATGGAAGGGAAGCGAGTGGCTTGGCCAGCTCTGTTCCCCTGAGCCTGCTCCTGGAATGAAGGGGTGGAGGTGGGGCCAGGAAGATTGGGAAGATTCGGGTTCAGAAGGGCCTTAATGAGGACCAGCTGGGTTCCCAGCACTCTTAAGCTCTGTAGGGAATTTGGAGGTAGAAAAGCCAACTGTCTTATTGGAGAAATGATACTTATTTGCAATAAATTCCTAGTAGCCAGCCAGGCATAGAGCTGAGTGGGGAGGTAGTAATTGCTCAGGGAATTCCAAGAGCCTATTGTTATAGAAGTCAGAGCAATTCTATATGAGGGAAACCTCTGCCTTCATCCGGTAGGATTCAGCATCCCACCTGCTTGGGCAGAACTTTCGAGCCTCCTGAGATATTCCAAGAGGGTCATTCGTGGCTGCCATGATGGGTGCAGATCCCTTCCCTCCTCTTCTATGTGCTTATGGGGTCTCAAGGATGCTAGAGGGTTCAGCATCCCTCTAGCATCAGATTCAGGTTCTCCCCTCCTGACACCTTCTGTGGAGTCATGCTTTTCCTAAAAGGGTTTCTGGGAACAAGGGGCGGCCCTGCCATTCCTCAGGAACATTTCTCAGGCGCTTATCTTTTCTTTTTGGAGGTGCTTGGCTCACCCACAATAGGACAAAACTGGAAATGCTATAAATGCTTAGAGCTGGTTTGGTAGCTGTCAGATGTTTTCCCAAGTCCCTCTGATGCTTCTCTCCTCTCTCCTCTGCCATCTCCTGGCCATGCTCTCAGGACCCTCTTGCTGCTCCATGGCTACTCAAAGGAAAACCTGCCTTCACCTGCCCCCACTTTCCAGTCCAGCATCCTGGTACTGAGCCCCGTCTCTACCTCCCTAGCAGACATGCCACAGTGAACACTCAGGGTGTGCCCCACCCTCAGGACTCTGTTTCCTACTAAACTGATCAGAGCCAGGTGTTGTTAATGACTCTTTCAACTGTGTGTTAAATCCCTCCACCTGTAGGCAGGTTCTTAAGGAAGTAGGTAGGCAGCAGCTTCCCACTCCTGAGGGCTGAGGCTGGTCTTTCTCACACATTCAAGGCTGGGAAAGAGGCCAGGCAGGCCAGGCTGCTTGGAGTCTCCCCAGGGTGGAGCACTCCCGGGGGGATCTGTGGAGGCTTTCACCTGGAGGTGGTGCTGGAGGGAACCAAGCTGGGGAATCAAACAGAATGGAGAGAGAAGTCGTGGCTGCAGAGGCAGAGTTCTTGCTACTTAGTCTCTCCCGGAACAGCACGTGGGCTCCAGGAAGGCAGAGACTTGCAAAGGGCTGGGATCATCTCGGAGCTTTCTCCCTTCCAAGGAACCTCTGGCTGTGATATCTGATAGTAGGAAACAATGGTTCTAGATGCAGAGTCCCATTACATCCCACGTGGGAACGTGCTGCTCAGGCAGGTGACTCAGTCTCCCTGGATTTTGGTCTCTCATCTGTAAACTTAGAAGTCTGGGCAAAATGGTCTCCACGGGAGCTGCCTTGTCAGACCAGCTTTAACTCAAACTTCTTTTGCCTCTTGAGATGTCTGCTCACCACTTCCAGTTTGGATAACCTTTCGGAGGAGCCTGTTCCCTGGGACAGATCTACAGAAGTCAGCTTGCTATAGCTTCACAGCACTGCAAGGCTGCTGTCGCTGGGAGCCCTCTGGGTCCATGGGAGCAATAGAAACTGGGCAAAAGACTTGGAAGGCAGCTTTCGCCATGTTGCTGTACCTAGCATTTGTACCCTGGGCAAGGATTCAAGGAAAGGTTGAGCCCCTCAATCTAGCAGTTTTTTAGGTGCTCTCCAGCTCACTTTCTGATACCCCAGGCTCTGTCTGAAGCCTCATGGACCCCAGCTCCACAAAGGCAGCCAAAGGAATTTCCTCTCTACCACAAAGACCACTCGGGTCACTCTGATTTCTGGTCCCCAGAGCCTGGCGCAGGCTCAGCATGTCACAGGTGCTGGCTTCGAGTGGTTGGGCCCACTCAGGAGGAGGAGGAGAAGGGCCTGCTGCCCCTACGGGAGCTGGATGGGCTTCTTCTCCTGGCCTTTGCCTTCCCAAGATCATCAGAGAGGAGCAAAGAAGAGACTGCCCGACCGCCAGAGCCCACAGGGATTTTGTGGGGTTTGTTTTTCCTCAGCACTCTCTGCAGAGGTGAGGATATGAATAAAAGAATGAGGGAAGATTTATTGTTCCCACGTCTTGGCAGTGAGCCTGTATTTGTATAGTGGATCCAGGAGGGGGCTGGAACAGTTGAGAGGACTGCTGAGGCCCAGGCAGAAAGTCAGACCTTGCAAGGTTTTCTGGAGGGACCCAGGTGGGTGGTGGAGGGCGAAGGTGAGGCTGGCAGGAGTGGATTTAGACCAACTCCTCCCCAACCATCAGGGGCCAGAGTGTCCCCACCAGCCACCAGCCTTTTCCCACATGAGGTGGGACAGTGAACCAAGTTTTGGGCTAGCAGAACCATCGGCAGGCAGCTGGGGTCCAAGAATCTCCAAATCCAGTGGCACGTGGTGGGCCTGACAGAATGTGTTACCAGTGAGGATCCCAGAAGAAAGGGCTCCAGCTGAGCTCGTCTGTCACTCCTGCTCCTGATAATGGACGCAATCCAGAAATAACTTTTATCACGGCCTAGCCTGCCTGGGGCTGGGTGGGCCTGGGTGGTGGCCGAGACTTGGAACCTTGCAGCTGAAGATGACCTTGCAGGTATGTTACCCCTGCATGTGTGTCTAAGGCTGTACAGCCCATGTTTTGGTGACATTGTACTGTCCCTGGGGCCACCAAAAGATGGGCCTCAATTTGCATGACGTCAGTCCTAATGGGTCAAAACTGGTGGTGGAAGGTAGCAGGAGAGTGGAAAGCCTGGGGGGCTTGGGAGGCTCTGAGAGATCACAGGATCCATGTGCACGTGTATGTGTTGATTTTGTGGGAAGCTTGAAGGGCCTGAAGGAAGCAGAGAAAGGGAGGGACTTGAACTCAAACGATCCGCTTGCCTCGGCCTCCCAATGTGCTGGGATTACAGATGTGAGTCACTGTGCTCGACTGAAGGAAGGAAGTGTAAGGACGCTGAGGTAAGACTCTGCAGAGCTTCTCCCCTAATTGTGCGAGGGACAGATCTGATTCCAGCCGCTTTCCACGTGCAGGGCCCCACCATGTTTAGCTGCCTCCTTCAATGGACAATGTCAGGGAAATTCTCATGCAAATAATCATGCTTCATCCTCAGCAAAAATGGCTCATCCTTCGTGAGTGGCCACGTTAAGCCTATCCCCTCATACACATGCTCACATACCACCTGGATACTTTACCTGGCAAGCAGGATCATAAATCAGGACAAAGAATTAATTGCAATGGCCCTATACAAGAAATAGAGACCTACAGTAGTAGGTGTGTGTGGAGGGGTCATTTCTCCACAGAGTCTTCTGAAGTTTAGGTCACCCTCTGTCAAGACTCCTCCAGGCTCACATTTGTGGGGTCCAGACAAGAGTGTGGATAGAGGCCCATATACCACATGTCTAAGTAGTTCAAAGTAACACATCACCCTAACTGTCAAACTAAAAACGTTCTATCTTCTTACCATAAAAAATAGACCATATAAAAATATGGAAGGTCAGATCCAAATTTTGAATTTTTGAATTTTTGGATTCTGTCCTGGAGCTTGGTTGATGAAGAGAGTAGGCTTCTGGCCACCTTTTCTTCCCATGCCCTCAGCCAGGGCCGTCTGCTAAGGCCCCTCTGCACAGCCGTGCAGACACTCCAACCTGCTTAGGGGTATGCCCAGCAGGGGCACCTGTGCAGCCTCTAGAAGCGGGCTCAGGGACCTTGGGAATTTCAGGATCTAGAGACAGAGACACAGGTCTGGGTAGGCACAGGACATCGACATTGCAAATTCTCCCCTTACAGTGGGTCTGGTCAAAGAAGGGCCAGGACAGCAGGGCTGGGACTAGGGCGAGGCAGGTAATGTGCCTCAGTGCAAAATTTAAGGAGACATCACTCTCAGGGTCATACAAAGGCAGGCTGGCTCCTGCCTCACTCTGGTCTTGGCCCTGCAGGGGGCGGGTCCTCTAAAGTGAGCAGCCTGGAGCAGGGAGGGCTTCTCCCATCTGGTCTCCATGGGTATTGATGGTTACTCCTAACCGTTGGAGTGAGACAAAAAGGCAAGATGACAGAAATAGACCTCTCTCCTGTGAGTCCCCACTTCCCTAAAGCACTGTAAAGCATCCCCTGATTATATTTCAGGCAGCTCCATGTCCGCATCAGCCCAGCCCCCATGGTGGTCCTGGGCTCATTCTCTGCGGAAAAGTACCCAGAGTGATTCATTATCATCCCCACTCACATGGCCTCCTAGAAATTAATGTCGATAAACCCCGAAAAAAACTCTAGTGTACAAATACACCGTACTCCAGAACTCTCACAGGGCAGACTTCAGTGAAAACTAAGATAAGCCAAAGCTAATTAGGAAAAAACAGATGTGCAGGGTCAAGGAAAAGCTGTGGAAGAGGAGCTGGGGTGTGAGTCCAGATGCATTTTGGAGAGGTCTGCATTAAACTAAATCACCATAGAGGATGCCCATGAAACAGCGGAGAAGATATGGGAGCCAGTTGCAGGTGTTCTGGAGCCTGTTGAGCAGGTACTTCCTGCTCAATGTGTGGAGGCATTCGGTGGAGTGGGGCAGGGCAGGGGGTTGCGTGGGGAGGAGGGGAGGGTGTTGGCCCAGGAGCTGACAAGCCTGGGTTCTAACCTGGATTCTGGTACTTGTTGACAAGCCCAGCTAAGTCACTGGACTTTGCTGAGTTTCTATTTTCTCCTCCGCATAATGGAACTAATAATATGTTGCCTGTTTAACTTGCGGAAAAGGTGGGAAGACCAAGTAAAGTAGCGAGAAGGCTTTGAAGGTTGTGTAGGGCTAGGCCAGTGTAAAAGGTTGTGGTTAACCTGTGTTGGCAAATCTGCCAGTTGTCTTGTTTATCCAATCAAACCTCATTGATTGAATGTCTCCTTGGTGCCATTCCCTATCTAATCCTTGAGCACCCAGAAATGAATGAAATATCACTGCCTTCAAGGGGCTTACCGTCTAGTTGGAGACAGATGCTGTAAAGTAGCTATATTTATTGTTTGCTGTTAGAGCACAAATATGGAATATTTTGAAAGAGTTTGCTACAATTACTTTACAACCATTTATAGATAGATGCTTGTTGACAAGAAAGAATTGATGTGGTAAATGTAAAAATTTATCATCTGCTATCAGCATGTAACATTTTAAGAACACCAATAGAGGCAAATGGTGTTTTCATTGCAACCTCAGAAGCATGGTTTCCATACCAACCTATTTGCACAGAATAAAAAGCCCAAGGCAAAATGCTGTTTCTAATCCACGAAATGGTAGCTTTGGCTGAATCATCTCTTTAATAGAAAAGACTAAGTCATGTCCCTCCCACCACACTGTCCCACCAAAGTGTGCATACTAACACACATATACATATGAACTGAACTCACAGTGATGGGTAAACTGGGCCCTTAGAGGAATTAGACCAGGCCCTTGGCAGAATTCTGGCCCATCCCCTTATGTCTCTGGTCTCAGTTACCTCATCTGTGTAATAGGAGTAATGCTGCTTCACAAACGTTATTCAGTGTCACGATGCTGAAATGGAATCAAAGGTATTATTATCTTGAAAGAGCAGGGAAAAGAGTAGTCACGCAGGTAATCCAGTAACACAGCTTAATCTGGAAGGGCTATTTCTGTGATCCTGGGAGGTGGGCAGGCGTGGCATGAGAGGCTTGGCTGTCACTTCCTCCCCTTCTGTCCTCCCTTCTGTCCTCTTCCCTCTTCCGCCTCCCTCTTTTCCTTCTACGTTATTAAACACCTGTGTGTGCCAGAATATAAAGATAAATACAGCACTACATCACCAGAAGCTCTCAATCAGGTGGGGAACGTGGAGATGCACGCTGATGATTTCACTATAGAGCCAGGTGTAAGGCACTACAGGGGCACCAATGAGCCATGGGCTGCTTAAGGAGATGCTGCTTGAGTTGGGTCCTGACGGATGAATTTCAGAACTGAGTTGGAGTGAGGGGAGGTGGCTGGGAGCGGGAGAGAGATAAGGGCATTTGGGGCCAAGGGAATAGCATGAAAATACCTGACATTTCCTAGGAAATACCAAGCAGTTCTGTGCAGCTGGAGCAGGGACTGATGCCAGGGAACAAGAGATGCCAGTGAACAGTGTGTGGGAACGAGATTGCTATGCCCTTGTCTGCCAAGCCAAGGAGTCCTCACTTTGTCTTATGGGGAATGGGAGGAGCCGCTGAAAGTTTTCAAGTAGGAGAGAGTCACAGTCATAGGCATATAATGGAGAGATTGCATTGCTCTAGGAGAGGCGTGGAGGAGGGTTTTGAGGGACACTAGCATACCATTATAACAATTATAGTGGGATTTCAGACTTCTTTCAATAATAAAATATTTATTTGGAACCCTTAAACATAAAAGAGATGAGAGCAGTATTTTATGACCGCGCATATATTTCGTAATTGGTGATACCTACTCTGTGTCGGTGTGAACGATGTTGTTTTGGTGAGCACAGGAAATTGAAATCAGGGCCTATGCATCAAATTGCAGAGTTGTATCAGTCTTGGCAACCAATTTCTCTCTAGATTTTGGTTTGGGTTGCATAGCACCAAGAAATCCTGATTTATACAGTTGAGTAGTTGCAAATAGCAATAGCCTTTTCACAGCTTGGCTCTTAGTCTCGGGGTACTTTTTAATTAAAATGAGAAAACTTCATTCAGAGGCCTGCATAAAAATAAGTTAATTTGGCATCCTAAGCTAATGGGCTGGTGGCCTCTATGTATCAAAATTGGTTATATACCACATTTTCATTATGGTTTGTTTAGATGGTTAAAATAAATTTTAAATGAAATTTAAATAAAGTGTTTGAGAACCCCCCTAGCCATATATGAGAACTGAAGATATATGAAATTATTCCTACCTTGAGATGAAGGGTATTTTGTGACTTATTTGTGTCCATCATTCACTGGGAGACCACAATTGGCCTTCACCATGGCTGATGCTGGACTGTTGGGTTGCATTGATAAAGACTTCTTTACTGTGGCAGTTGAGGAGCTTCTCTCAAAAATATTGGAAAGTGGGGGTGGGATGACTACACTGGGCTCATCTTTTTTTTTTTTTTTTTGAGACGGAGTCTCGCTCTGTCGCCCAGGCTGGAGTGCAGTGGCGCAATCTTGGCTCACTGCAAGCTCCACCTCCCGGGTTCATGCCATTCTCCTGCCTCAGCCTCCCGAGTGGCTGGGACTACATGGGCCCACCACCACGCCCGGCTAATTTTTTTTTTTGTATTTTTAGTAGAGACGGGGTTTCACTGTGGTCTCGATCTCCTGACCTCGTGATCCACCCACCTTGGCCTCCCAAAGTGCTGGGATTACAGGCGTGAGCCACTGCACCTGGCCTGGGCTCATCTTTCTTATAGATAGTGTGTGAAATTTGCATAATCTTGGTCATTGTCTGAACCATGATTGTGGACATTGGGGAACCCACACAAAATGTTGCTGATGTCAGGATTTTGAAAGACACCACATCCATCTGGAAACTCCTGCCTATGTACTCCCAGGGAGCCTCCATGCTGTATAAAAGTCCATCAAGAGGAGACTGGCGAGTGCTCCTTTTACTGAGCACTTACTATCTGCTGGGTGCTGTTTTATGTGCTTTATATGTACTGACACTTTTATTCTTCACAGCATCCCTACAAGTTGATTGCTATCATTATTTCTATTTTACAAATGAGGAAATTGAGGCACAGAAGAGGTTAAACATCTTGCCCAAGTCACACAGCTAGCAAGTGGCAGAGCTTGGATTTGAATCCAGTAGTTTGGCACTAGAACCTGAATCTCTAATTACCATGCTCTAGTGTGCTTCTTTAAGGAAAGGATTCATATTGGACCTTTGAATCAAATCTCTTTTAATTGGGAATGAACACTGCATTTGTGCTTTAATTGTCCCTAATCATGCCCCCAGTGCTAGTCGGAGAATGTGGGTTCTATGATGATGTTCTTATGGTGATATTCAGGATGGAGTTTCAGTGAAATTGTACAATATGCAATACTGGTGGGGAGGGGGTACTTTGCATATATTTGACATTTTTTGAAATGTACTCTCTGGAGCTAGGCTTGAGCCAGGCATTCAGGACACTCTCAGGTGCCATGAAGTCAGTAAATTATCCTCAGGGTCTGTGAGCTAGGCAGTCTCTGCTTTCTCTTTTAATGGCAGGATCCAACGTACAAAAAGGATGGAACAGACCCAGAACAGCAAGGGTAATGCTCAGGCTCTGGGTAAGGTGTGGTCCTAGCCCCTGAATCCTCCTCAAACCCACCCTTATCTGGTATTGGTCCTTCCAAGTAAAGAGAAGTTGCCCATTTAAGCCTCCACTGTGACAGGAGGCTGAAAAGTGTAAGAAAAGGCAGGAGTGAAAGTGAATTGGCAAAGCAACCAAACTGAGAGGAAACAGCAGGGTGGGGGTAGTGACTGCAACAAAACCAGTCTATTAATGGAAGGTCCTAAGGGACCAGGCTGGATTTTTCTCAAGAATGAACACTAAGCTAAGCTGACTGAATAAATGAAGACATGTCCATCAGGGACACACTGATTGGCAGGAGCAACATGTTGTAAAATCAAGTCATGGTCAGGGTCGAAGCTGACATGTTTGCTGAGTCTCGGAGTGGCCACCACTCCTGAAAGCTGGAAAAATGTATTTCAGGATTCACGAAAGAAATCTCCTGCTGGGGACAATTTTATGGCACTCCTTACTCTGATGTTCGAACCACAGAGTGAAAATAGCATCAAGAAAGGATTTAATGAGTTCTTGGAGAGTGAAGACAGAAAGGGCTTATTAAGGAGAATCGGGGAGGCCCAAAGAATTTGCCCAACTGCGTGGGAGAGCCACTGTGAAGTTCAGCATGCCTCCCCTGACCCCTCTGATGCCACTGCACACCCAAGTGTTCTTAAGTCATGATTTCCAAGTGTCCCTCGAGGGTTTCTGCTCAGGTGCCAGCATGCTATACTCACTCCCAACCTCACATTCGGGGTTTTTGTGTGAGCATCATGCTGGAAAAATCTCATGCCCCTTAGTCATAGCCCACAAACCTCAAACTGTCAGCTCCTGGGGATCCTGTCCAGCTCAGGAGAATGAGTATGTGGCCCCTTTCCATGTGGCCAAACTGTTGCCCCAGCACAGAAGAACAGAGAGAAGCAGCACTTTTTGCACAGTTACTTTGTATCAGGCACTAAGCCAGGTGTGTTATTAAAGTTGGTTCACTGAGTCTTTACAAAAACCCTGTGAGGGGTAGCTTGTTCTTCTCTGAGTAAGAGGAGATGGAGCCTCAGAGATATTAAGTAACACACTTAAGGTCACACAGCTGGTGAGGGGTAGGAATGGATTCAAGTCTACATTTTCTGGCTCCAAAGTCTGTGCTCTTCTACTATTCCTGCCTCCTGAACAGAAGACAAGAAGCTCCCCTCTTTGCCACGAAGTCTAGAAGGAGTGTCTCCCAGCAGGGATGAGACCAGAATGTTCCATAGGGGAGTTAGAAGCTCTTACTTCTTGCCGTAACCTTGGGCAAGTTATTTGACCTTTCTGAGTTTCAGTTTCCAACATGGATAAAATAGGAATAATATACTCCCTCACCTCTTTGCAGAGTTGTGATAGATCTAAGATAAAAGCAAATGTGCAGAAGCACTTTGCCACTGTCAAGCATGCATTTGATTGTAGAATAACCCTCGTTAAATGCTGCCAGTTTACCCTCTTCGTCCCACATCACGATTCATCAAGGTTTGCTGAGTGAATGTTGATCCACAAACATTCTGGGCTTGGACTGATCAAGATCTCACTACTCTGCCAAGAGGAAAAAGTCATTTGCTATTCCTTTCAGAGTCTGGTCGTTGTGGGGAAGAATGGGGAAAAAAAATCCATCTAAGGGGCAAAACTTTCTTTTGTGCCACCACAGGAAAGAAAGTAACTTTTGGATTTAAGACCTGGCAGCCAGCCAAGCTCCAGAGAACAATGGAAGCTGCCCAGGCACCAGGGAAGAGGGGAGGGCAGGTGATGAGTCCGTTACCTGGGATGAGGATGGCAGCTCCAGCCAGAATCACAGGCACTTCGGGACTTTCAAGAGTTAGACTGGGGAGTGGGTAGTGACGGCAAATGCAGGAGGTGATGTCTGTGTAGACTGTGGGAAGGACTGCGGCTCACCTGGGCTCAGCGGTATAAGGAGGAGCCCTTGTGACATCTGGAGCCCTCCTGATCTCCACCTGTCCCACTTGCCTGCTCGTGGTGGGGTCCTACTGAGATTGCCTCTCTCTCAAAATACTTCCTTCATCCTACATCAGAACTCCCCTTCCTGCTACCTGTCCCTCGAGTCGTTGTCTGCTGCCTGTCGGGGATGGAAAACAGTGTGATCAACACCTCTCACTCCGACCCTTGTGTGTCTCCCGAGACATAACTGCTTTTTCTGTGCTGCTCTTCTTAGTCTTTTCTGTGAACAACCACTGAACCATCTGCTGTGGCCAGGCACTGTGCTGCAGGCAGGAGGAGATGGATAAATAAATCAGCACTGACTTCATCATGTCTTTTTATTTTCTGTATTTTTTGATGTTTTGACATCTGGGGCCTGGCTGATTTTGGAGGGACTGCCGCTCCTAGGGCTTAGTCAATTCCTGGATATAGAAAGGACTCACTTGCAAGTGTGCCTTTCAAATGCAAACCAACCAATCCAAAGCTCATACCCCCAACTACCTCTTTCATTGGGCTCTCACAGGGTACTCACACTCTGGGCCACTCTTACTAGAAACAAAACAAAACAAAAACAACTCTGTAGATACTGATGGGGAAGAGAATGCCTTGAGATGACTTCAGATCAGAGTAAAAGAGTAAGCTGAGTGTTTGCCCCTAGAACACCACTCTTAGGGCTGAGAGAGGTACCTAGGGGCCGAGGAAGCCCCTGAAGGATGGTCTTAACTACCAAACACAAACTATGAGATACTAGGATTCTGTTATGTCAGCTTGACAGCTCTGAAACAGTGAGTGATCTGGTCTGAGATCGCCCCGTGCGGAGCAGATCAGTGAAAGAAGCAGACAGGACAGGAAACAGGATTGGGCCTGTTTGATAAAGGATGTGCTTGTGTGTGTGTGTGTGTGTGTGTGTGTGTGTGTGTGCATTGGAGGTCTTTAGGAGGAGAGAAGCATGGAGGGACAGCATCAACAGCTGGCATGGAAGCCAGGCTTTGGCACTGGTGGTAGTGGGTGGGCAAGATGGGTTATGGGGCACGCATCATTCCCCAGACATTGCTTGCCTGTGGCATCTCCATGGCAGGGGTGAGATGTGATGCTGACAGGGGCAGTAGAGTAGGGGTTAAGAGCAGGACTTTTGAGGTTGCACAGACCTGGAATTTCAGCGTCAACTTTTACTGTGCCCTTGGACAAGCTACTGATACTTTCTGTTTTTTTTTTTTTTTTTTTTGACAGAATCTTCTCTGTCACTCAGGCTGTAGTGCAGTAGTGTGATCTCTGCTCACTGCAACCTCTGCCTCCCAGGTTCAAGCAATTCTCCTGCTTTAGCCTCCTGAGTAGCTGGGACTACAGGAATGCGCCACCATGCCTGGCAAATTTTTGTAGTTTTAGTAGAGATGGGGTTTCACCTTGTTGGCCAGGCTGGTCTCGAACTTCTGACCTCAAGTGATCCACCAGCCTCGGCCTCCCAAAGTGTTAAGATTACAGGCATGAACCACAGCACCCAGCCTGCTGATCCTTTCTGAACACTGGAAAATGGGGATAATACCTCTGTTAAAGGGTTGTGTGAGAATAAAATACAATGATGTCTGCAAGGAGCTTAGCACATGGTAGGCATACCCCTATACACTAGGGTAATCGTCCACTGCCTGGATTGTTCTTTCTCCAAATGTCTGCAGGTCTACTTCATCTCTCTGACTTAAGTCTCTGCCATTCTAAAAAGAGCAAACCCTCCCTAGTCCTGGGCAATTCCTGGTCCTATTCTCTGCTTTATTTTTTCCCATAGTACCTGTCGCCATTTAACATAGCATATATTTTACTAATTTGTTATTTCCCCCCACTAGGATGTAAGTCTCATGAAGGCAGGATTTTTTGTCTGTTTATTATATCCTGAATGTCTGACATGTAATAAGCATGCGATAGATATTTGTTGAATGATTGACTCACAAAATGTATCATTAAATTTTAATTATACATATTTGTTGTTGGACACTTTTGCCATGTCATAGCCTTGGAATAATTAAGTGTCATGAACATCCTTATCCAAGAGTCCAGGTCTCATTATCAAAGGGCACCCTCCTTCCCTTAAGCATTAGAGACCAGACAGAAGGAGGATGGGATTCACACAAAAACTTTAATCCTCAGTAGTTCTCAGCCCTGGCTGCGTGTTAGAATCACCTTGGTGGCTTTCTGAAAATAGCAAGGATTGAACCACTTCTAGAAACTCTGATTTAACTGCTCTGGGATGTGGCTTGGACTTAAAATTTCCTTTTAAGCTGCCCTGTTGATTCTACTGTTGAGGATCAATAAACTATGTGTACTCCAAGCTGCTGAAGGCTAGAGAATGAGGGTCTTGCACAACAGCCTGCCACTGAGGTTGGAGGAGACATTGTTCCCAGACCAAACTGAGGGTCAGGCTGCTTATTCTTGCAGCCCAATATGGAGATGCAGATGAACTGGGAAAGAAGAGAATTATTTTTGTAACCGGGTGCAGGGAGAAGACCTGGAAAAAATCGCCAGACCAACTCAAAATTACAAAGTTTTCCAGAGCTTATATACCTTCTAAGCTATATGTCTATGTGTAAGTGTGCAGGCATCTAAAGATATAAGTGATTAGCTTCTTCTAATCTATAACTAAGGTCTGAGTCTTGAAGGCATTCCTCTGGAACGTCAGTAAATTTACTTAATCTACATGGATCCCAGTGCTGGAGTGATTACCCTTATCTTGTCTCCTGCTAAATCACGGAGGTTTGGGGAGTTCAGACCTCCAAACCTTCAGACCCCCAATAAACTTGTTTGTGGAGGTCTGGAGAGTCTCTTCAGACCTCCAGTAAAAACTTGTTTAATCCTAAACGGGTCCTGTTAAGAATTCTTTCATTATCTTGTCATGCTTCAAGGCCCAGGAAAGGCCTAGGCAAAACTCTTGGTGGGCTTTTGTTATATTCTAGCCTTTGTATAAGGGGACTCTTTCAGCTTTTAATATTTAACCACTCAGTCAGTGTTGAAACAGCTGTTACAGAGGCCTGCCTGATCAGCCAAGAGTGAGATCTGGCCTGTCACAAGGTAGAATAGCCTCTGGATTGACCAGGGCACTCTAACCCTTTAGCCACAGGCAGATGGAACATTCCAATAACCAATTAAGAAAATAGGAGACATATTCTGAAGGACTTGTTCTCCTGCATTTATAATTTTGAGTTTAGGTTTAAACCAGCACAGTTTGGTTCCAAGCAGATGTAAAACTCAAATGGAGGTTTGAACCTACAATAATGTCAATATCAGTCTGGACCTAGGATATTCTGGATCCCTCCTCTCATTAGGGTGAGTAGAGGTCTCTGCTTTCACTACACACAGTGCTCCCCCTCTTCTGTCTCCTTTCTGCAATCTTCTACACTTAGCCAGTGCTGGGGATGTAGGAGACTTCTGTGACCTAGAATGAGGCTTCTTCACTACTAGCCACATGCAGGTGGGCTCCATAGAGGGTGAATAATCTTACCTTGTCCAGCTCCCTGCATATGTTGCCCCTAATTGTGACTGGGCTTCTCTCTGCTAATTCCAAGCAAAGACCTGCTTTCTCAGCTAACAGAGCTGTGGTTCTTTAGCATACATCAGAATCACCTGGAGAGATCATTAAAGCACCAACTGCTGGGACCCTCCGCCAAAGTTGCTGATTCTGTAGATCTGGAGTGGGGCCTGTGAAATTGCATTTCTTTTTTTTCTTTTTTCTTTTTTTTTTTTTTGAGATGGAGTCTCCCTCTGTCACCCAGGCTGGAGTGCAGTGGCGCAATCTCAGCTCACTGCAACCTCTGCCTCCTGGGTTCAAGCAATTTCTGGCTTATTTTTGTATTTTTAGTAGAGACGGGGTTTCACCATGTTGGCCAGGCTGGTCTCAAACTCCTGACCTCAAGTGATCCACCCTCCTTGGCCTCCCAAAGTGCTGGGATTATAGGCATGAGCTATGTCGCCAGGCCATGAATTTGCATTTCTAACAAGTTCCCAGGTGGTGCTGATGCTGCTCGTCTGGAGACCACACTTTGAGAATTTCTGCTTTAAAGAAACAAGATCCTTTCTGTCTGGATTCTCTGGGTATTAACCCAATTTAGGGACCAAACCCTGGGCACACTCCTGGCAATGTGGGATATAAAGCTGTGTACTTTGTTCCTTCTTCACAGAAACCACTTAAGCAACCTATTTTTAGTCTTATTGACTGTTTTCCTTTCTCCTAGTTCTCAGCCTTTTCTTCTATTCTGGATTGAAGTTTTCATCTTTTCATACATTCCAGGCTGTTTTATGACTTGGCTGTGCCTGGAATGCCCTTTCCCTTTCTCTGTCTGGCTATTTTATTTGTCTCTTTTGGCTAGAAGGAATAGGCACTCAAATTACAGTCATCCCTTGGTAGACATGGGTGGATTGGTTCCAGGATGCCCCATGGATACCAAAATTTGTGCATACTCAAGTCCCACAGTCAACTCCGTGAGACCCGCGTATAACGAGAAGTCAGCCTGAAATATACACAGGTTTTGTATTTCATGAATACTGTATTTTCGATCCCTGTTTGGTTGAAAAATATCTGTGTATAAGTGGACTTGTGAAGTTCAAACTATGTTGTTCAGGGAGGTCAACTATACTTCATTTCATTTTAAAGATCCCCAAAGAAGCTGAACAGATCTCAGGAAGAGCAGGAACAAGTACATGGTTCTGATTTCAAGGTGGCAGAATGGGCAAGAGGAGCAGAAGAAATTTGCGTGTCTTTCTTTCATCACTAGAAGTCCAATGTGCTATTCGTTGCACCACAAAGCCATCTGTTTGTGTGTCTTTCTTCTGTTGTTTGGCCATTAAGTGAATCAGCAGCTCTGTGTATCTGCTGCTTACTTGGCTCTCTACCAATACCTTATACTTTCCCAGTACTCTATTTTTGTTGACTTTATAGCTTTGGCTTACTCTTCCTCATCTTATTTATCATTTCTGTTTCCTTATAACTTTGGCTGCCAAGGCTTAAGTTTTATCTCATTGACATTCTTTCAGATAGAGCCACCACTAGGGGTTTAGGGCCCTGTTTATATAAACAATTTAAAGCACTCTGGAATGGTCAGGTGAGAACCTCTTAAAATGTTTTCCTTCATAAAAGCAACAGGAACTCTGGAAAAAAATAGTCAAAATTAATTTTTCAAAATTCTGGAAATTAACCAAAACCTTGCAATAATTTGAAAATCTTTTATTTAAGAAATGACTAAATGTTAGTAAGAATAGCATATTTTTGTAGCATTTAAACTTATCCTATCCTTCTTATGAGCTACTCAGTAATCTTGGAAACCAGCTAGCCTCAGAACTGTGCTATGAAAACCAGCAGCCTAGTGGCCACTGAAGAAAACAGAATGAGTTTGGAGCTCTTCAGAAAGCCTCATAGCCAGAAAAGTGTCACTATTTGACCTGCCTGGCAGATCCCTGGAGAAGATCCATTCTCAATGCTTGTCTTTATTATAGTCAACTCAGAGCTTAGACTTGTAGGAAATCATCAAGTTACCAACATAGCATATGTGAATCCCAGAAGAAGAATGAGAGAAAAGGACAGAAAGAATATTTGAAGGATTAATGACTAAAATCTTTCCAAATTCAATAAAAACATTAATTTACACACACCAGAATGTCAACAAACTGATAGCAGGATAAATCTAAACAGATCCATACCTAGACACGTTATAGTCAAAATATCAAAAGCCAAAACCAAAGAGAATCTTGAAAGCAGCAGGAGAGAAGTAACTCATCACCTACAAAGGATCCTCAGTAAGATTACTATCTGACTCTCATGGAGGCTAGAAGGTATTAGGATAATGTATTCAGAATCCTGAAAGAAAAAGATTAGGAAACAAAAAAAAACTAAATCCAGCAAAGCTATCCTTAAAGAAATGAAAATAAAGTTTAGACAGTTCCAGATAAACAAAAACTGACAGAATATCTTGTTAGCAGACCCTCTGCAAGAAACACTGAAGGGAGTCCTTCAGGATAAAAGGAAAGGGCACTAGACAGCAACTTGCATCCACACAAAGAAATAAAGAGCACTGATAAAGGGAACTACATAGATGAATATAAAAGACAGTATAAATATTTTATATCTGTAACTCTTTTTCTCTCCATCTAATTTAAAAGACAACTGCATAAGGTAATAATTGTAGAACTATATTGACATGATTATAATGTATAAAAATGTAATTTATATTACAATAAAAGTAAAAGGGAGGGAAAAGGGAACAGAACTATTTTGGAATAAAGATTTTGTATACTATTTTGAAATTATTTGTATACTATTTTGAAATTATTTGTATTTTGAAATTAAGTTGATTTTAATTCAAACTAGATTGTTTTAAGTTAAGTTGTACATTTTAATCCCTAAGGCAATCACTAGAAAAATAACTCAAAAAAAATGTAAAAGAAACAAAGGAATTAAAATGGTACACTAGAAAATATCTATTTAGCACAAAAGAAGGCAGTAATAAAGGAATGAAGCATCAGAAAACACATGAAATATAGAAAACAAATAGCAAAATGGCAGAAGTATATCCTACCTTACTAGTAATTACATTAAATGTAAATGGCCTAAACATTCCAATTGAAAGGCAGAGATTGGACATAAAACCATAATCCAACTACATGCTGTTTATAATACAGATATTTTAGATTCAAAGACACAAAGAGGTTGAAGGTTAAAATATGGAAAAAGGTATGTGATGCAAGGAGAAACCAAAAAAGAGCTGGAGTGGCTACATTAATATCAACAAAATAGACTTTAAGACAGAAATTATTACTAGACAAAGAAGGACACTTTAGGCCAGGCACAGTGTCTCATGCCTGTAATCTCAGCACTTTCAGAGGCCAAGGCAGGAGGATCACTTGAGCCCAGAGGTTCAAGACCAGCCTGGGCAACATAGCGAAACCTTATCTCTATTTTAAAAAATCATTAGAAAAGAGAAGAACATTTTATAATAACAAGGTGAAATTTATCAGGAAGATATAACAATCAAGCTTATACACATCTAACAAAAGAGCTCTGTGTGGATTGAAGGAACAAAAGGCAACTCAATAATAGTTGAAGCCTTCAATACCTACTTTTCGTTAATGACTGAAGATCAATAAGGAAATAGTGACAGCACTGTCAGCCAACTAGACCTAACAGACATCTATAGAACACTCCACCCAACAACACAGACTACACTTTCTTCACAAGTGCATATGGAACATTCTCCAGTATAGATCATAGTCCATAAAACAAATTATTATAAAAAAGATAGACAATGACAAGTTTTAGTGAGGGTGTGAAGAAATTGAAACTCACATATATTGCTGGTGGGAATGTAAAATGGTGCCAGCCACTTTGGAAAACAGTTTGGCAGTTCTTCAAAAGGCTAAACATAGAGTCACTATAC
Source organism: Hylobates moloch (assembly GCF_009828535.3). Taxonomy (NCBI): domain Eukaryota; kingdom Metazoa; phylum Chordata; class Mammalia; order Primates; family Hylobatidae; genus Hylobates; species Hylobates moloch. Next base: position 86,418,458 of record NW_026652286.1, on the reverse strand, counting down.
AGCCCAGAAATCCCACTTGTAGGTGTATACTTAAGAGAAGTAAAGACATCTGATCATATAAGTGTCTTTACCTGAATATTTATTTCAGCATTATTTATAGTAGGCAAAAAGCAGAAACAACCCAAATATCCAACAACTAATGAATGAATAAATAAAATGTGATATATGTATAAGCATACAATGGAATATTATTTGGCAATAAAATTGAATAAAATACTGATATATGCCATAACATGGATGAATCTTGAAAATATTATGCTAAGTGAAAGAAGCCAGAAACAAAAGACTACCTACTGTAAGATTTCATTTATATAAAATGTTAGGAATAGGCAAATCCATTGAGGCAGAAAGTAGATTCGTAGTTGCCAGGGTCTGGGAATGGGAAGTGACTGCTCATGGGTACAAGGTGTTGGAAGTAAAGCTCGGAGTCACAAAGAAAACGAGTACTCAAACAAAAGATTTTTCAGTAAGGCAAATTTGCTTCTGTAGAAGGGTGTTTTTTGTAGAACTGGTTGTCATGAGAGTACACCGAACCAAGGAGGGAAAAGGTTTTTATTTTTGACGCAGTTTGTCTCTACTACTGTGTCCTGTCTCCGCTGGCTGGAGTTGGACTGCACAATCTAAACTGAACCCGACTGATTAACTTGAAAGACAGCTTTGGCGGGAAGAGCCGTTACAGCGGGAGGAGTAAATTACAGAGTGAGTAGCAGATGTGGGCTCTGTAGATAAGGACTGGCGGGAGAGTTATTTACTGGAACCAGGAGCAGGGAGGCACAAAGGATAAGGAAGTTGGACCTTGAAAGTAGAGAACAAAGAAACTAAACAAACTAAACCTTTGAAGAGGAACTTCTCTTGGATCTGACAAAGGTTTCTTTGAGAATGTTTTGCAGTGAGCAGGTCAATGCAAACCTACCCCAGACTAATCCAGTTTCTCAGAGAGAAACATTTAATATGGCCCTAAAAACAGAAGCGATGTCTTAGACAACTGCCAGACAGTGGATCCCCACACCCACCCTCCAGAAAATGGTCTTTATATAGTAAGCTTTTTTGATAAAACATGTGCATCTGTCCTGCCTCAGAGTTTCTTGCGAATACTCATGACCACTGGGGAGGTTAGATAAACATCTCTGTGAGGGGTTCTCTGTGCTACTTGAGCTCTTTGGTACGCAGGAGTCAAACATCGGTCATCATGGCAGTTTTGCTTCAAGGTGGCATCACTCTTACCATGCAACAGGCTGTTTTCCTACAAGGGTGGTGAAAATGCTCGATAATTAGATAGTTATCATGGCTGTGGATCTCTGTGAATATGCTAAAAACCACTGAATTGTACACTTTAAAAGGATGGATTTTATGGCATATGAATTATAGCTCAATAAAGCTGTTATAAAAATGCATGATAAAATCCATAGGTCCATGTGAAGCACAGTAATTTACCAGTAAACATTTAGAAGAACGGGTAGAGAAGGGGTGCTTATGTATTTGTTTATCATCTAATCTGGGCCTGTGCTCTTTCTTCATAGTGTCTAGGCATTGGCTGTTCCTAGGAGCCATCGCCTCATGGTCTTTATTGTTAAATTTATAGTTTCTGGCTAATTTTATACCTCCCACTGAGAAAAAAGCAGGAATGTTGTTATTATGCACAATACCATGGCTCTTAGAAACGTGTTTTTTGTTGAAATGGTATAATCTTTTTGCTGCTGCAGTTCCCTAATACCATGTATTTAAGACTGGTTACATCATTACTCATGACCCTGTATCATGTGTCACACCACCTGTGAGTACTGACTTCTAATGACTCTCTCAAAGTTTGCTACTGTGCTTCTTTGTTGAGGATGACCACTAATACAAGTCTTTTTTTTTGAGACCGAGTCTCGCTCTGTCGCCCAGGTTGGAGTGCAGTGGCAGGATCTCAGCTCACTGTAGTTCCGCCTCCCAGGTTCACACCATTCTCCTGTCTCAGCCTCCCGAGTAGCTGGGACTACAAGGTGTCCACCACCACACCTGGTTAATTTTTTGTATTTTTGGAAGAGACATGGTTTCACCGTGTTAGCCAGGATGGTCTCGATCTCCTGACCTCATGATCCACCTGACCTCATGATCGGCCTCCCAAAGTGCTGGGATTACAGGCATGTGCCACCGTGCCTGGCCAAATACAAGTCTCAACCAGAGTACACAAAAAAATGTGACCAATCCTTTGTACTATGGTCACATTAAATTCATCCTTTGGAATTTTGTAGCATAAACATTGAACAACACATTTTACAACCATGTCTTCTTTTGACTTCTTTAAGGACTTAAGAATGTGATTTTTTCCAATGTTGACTGTCCTCTGGTCTTTCGCACACTGCCACCTGCAGAGAAGATAGATGAGGGAAACACAGGTGGAGGGATAAGGGCAGTCTCTTGTCTGGGATGGCTTAAGACTAATCTAGAAGAACATGATGTCACCACTTCAACTGAAATCAAGAGAGAACATCAATCAGAAGGGCCTGTTGGCACTGTGGAGCAATAATGTCTAGAGACCTTGGAGGGGATGATTCAGCTACCCCAGGCAACTGCCTGACATGTGGCACAGAGCATGGATGCCTGGGTGGGAGTGCATGTGCACCCCCATTGCTTTTGGGTACTGTCAACTGAAGGTGGCACCATGATTGGAACACAGATGGATGAGAGCTGATGCATGGGCCCCCACACATAGTTTAAGCCCAAGGATGGGTGGTGGATTTCTGATAGCCTAGAGTTATGAACTCATCTTGTGTCTGACGTGACTGTCACCAAAAGAAGTGTGAGAACACCACTTTGGCAGCCCAATCTTTTGCAACCCCATGAAAGAAATACTGCAGAAGCCAGCAGAAGCAATCCACTTGCCAGGTTGCCCTCTGGAACCAGGGTCCACCCATGAGAGCCAACGACAATCACATCAACCCTTGTGCCCCTTGGGGCATCTGGTCAATCTCCTGCGTGGATAGAAGCTCTGGGATACCCCAAAGGGAAGAAGCAGAGAAGAGGGCCTATGCCCTTCCTTGTCCAGGCTTGGAGTGCCTTGCCTAGATGATACTGCTAGCCCCAACAGGTCCCAGACATCAGAGAGGAAGTGTGGTCCTCCTGAGGTTTGGGGCCCAGGATAGGGGCTCTGCTTGCTCTGATCTAAAAGCAGTACTGTTTCTAGGTTTACTACTCACTACTAACTACCTTATTGACTTTGTGCTTCTTGATTTAAAAATTCCAGAGAAAATGGTTGTCTTAGCTAACCAGTTTTGCTCTGAGCCAATGGTATTCAAACCATGGCCTGTGGACCCCTAGTGGGTCTCCAAGACCCTCTCACGGGTCTATACAGTTAAAACTTTCTTTTTTTCATGATAATATTAAGATGTCATTTGCCTTTTTCACTATGTTGACACTTGCAATGATGGTACAAAAGCTACGGTGAATAAAACTGCTGGCACCTTGGCACAAATCAAAGCAAGGCCACCAACCATTCTAATTGTTGTATTTTTTTTTTTTATGCCATCGGGCACTTGAAGTAAAAAAAGAGTCCTTGATGAAGCAGTAAAGATTATTAATTTTACTAAATTGTGACTCTTGAGTACGTGTCTTATTAAAGTCTGTGTGAAGGGTGTGTATAGCACTTCCGCTGTATACTAAAGTACAATGGGAGTATCTAGGAAAACCACTTACATGACTGAATTGCAAGCTGAACTAGCCACTTTTTCCTTTTTTGAGACAGAGTGTCTCACTTTGTTGCCTAGGCTGGAGTACAGTGGCGTGATCTCGGCTCACTGCAACCTCCACCTCCTGGGTTCAAGAGATTCTCCTGCCTCAGCCTCCCGAGTAGCTGGGATTACTCTTTTAGTAGAGATGGGGTTTCACTATGTTGGCCAGGCTGGTCTCGAACTCCTGACTTCAGGTTGTCTGCCCACCTCAGCCTCCCAAAGTGCTGGATTACAGGTGTGAGCCACTGCGCCCAGCCCCACTTTTTTCGTAAACGTCATTTTACTCGTGAGAACAATTGACAGAAAAACTACGGTTATTCAGATTTGATTTTTAGCAGACATTTTCTTGAAAATGATTGGCGTGAACCTGCCACCTCAAGGAAAACAACTGACGGTGTTGATGATGAAATTTGATGTTACAAGTGAACCACAAGGATCCACAATGAACTGGAGAGATTTCTAGTTCTTAAGACTTTTCTGATGGGATTGGTGGTGATATTAATCAATGTGACATTTGAAGTATTCTATAATAAAATGTGTCATTTGAAAAGTCTATATCATTCAGTAAACCAATTTTTTTTTTTTTTTTTTGTTGAGACAGAGTCTTGCTCTGTCATCCAGGCTGGAGTGCAGTAGTGCAGTCTCAGCTCACTGCAACCTCCTCCGCCTCCTGGGTTCAAGTGATTCTCCTGCCTCAGCCTCCCGAGTAGCTGGGACTACAGGCACGCACCACCACACCCAGCTAATTTTTGTATTTTTAGTAGAGACAGGGTTTCACCATGTTGACCAGGCTGGTGTCAAACTCCTGACTTCAAGTGATGTGCCTGGCTCAGTCTCCCAAAGTGCTGGGATTATAGGCGTGAGCCACTGCGCCCAGCCAGTAACTGATATTTTCTAAATGACCAAGACATGGATGTTACATCATCGTTCAACAGTGAAGGGTCCAGTTAAAGTCTGGGATACACCAGTAGATTTCAATAGAATAGAGTATACAAAATTTGCCAATATGGTTTCTGGTACACCATTTAGGGATCTGCCCCTTGTCAAGTCTTGATGTAGTATCAAAGAAGAACAGCCACGATTATCTGAGATGGCTATTAAAGTTACTCCCACCTTTTCCAACTATATATCTGTGTGAGGCTGGATTTTCTTCATATGTCAACCCAAACAACATATAACGGATTGAATGCAGAAGTAGGTATAAGAATCTGGCTGTCTTCTATTAAGCCAGACACTAAGCAGATTTGCAAAACAGTGTATTCTTCTCACTAAAATATTTGTTTTCAAAAATTTAGTTTTTCATAAAAATACGTTGTTTATGGGCCAGGCATGGTGGCTCATGCCTGTAATCCCAGCACTTTGGGAGGCCGAGGCGGGCAGATCACGAGGTCAGGAGTTCGAGACCAGCCTGAACATAGTGAAACCCTTTTTCTCTAAAAATACAAAAAACTAGCCAGGCATGGTGGTGGGCACCTGTAATCCCAGCTACTTGGGAGGCTGAGGTGGGAGAATCACTTGAATCTGGGAGGTGGAAGTTGCAGTGAGCTGAGATCCTGCCGTTGCACTCCAGCCCCAGGTGACAGTGTGAGACTCCATCTCAAAAAAAAAAAAAAGTTTATGTTAGGGTATAATAGGTTTTCTATTTTTATTTTTAAATGGACTCCTGAATGAATGTTTTTAGAGTTAAAAATATGGTAACGTTGATAGATATGTGCTGTTGTGTAAAAATATGTTTAATATTAGTAGATATAAGCCACATAAACAAAAGTTTTCTGTAGTTCTCAGCAATTTTTAAGCATGTAAAGATGTTCTGGGCCCCCAGAATTTGAGCACCGCTGCTCTATGCCATGCTAGAAAGCCTGGGAATTGGTTGCCCTCGGTCAGGCATCCCCTACTATGAAATCAGCTGTGTCAGGGAGCAGAAGTTCTGGTGGGTAGGTCTGGGGTAAATGCATGGCCATGACTACCCATTCCTCAGGGCAAGGTGGGGCAGCCATCCCTTAGAAAGAGCTATAGGAGCAGCAGGTGCCATGACCAAATGGCCGGCACACTGGTGGAGTTTGGCTCATCCTTTAGATGCTCACAGACTCCAGGAAGCTGGTGTTCTCTTGGGCTAACGTGGCTATGCCCTAGACCTTGCTAACCTCAAAGCCTTGTGATTTGGTTTGGCTCTGCGTCCCCACTCAAATCTCATTTCAAATTGTAATCCCCATGTGTTGAGGGAGGGAAATGATTGGATTATGGGAGTGGTTTCTCCCATCCTGTTCTCATGATAGTGAGTGAGTTCTCATGAGATCTGATGGTTTTATAAATGTTTGACATTTCCCCTGCTTGCACTTCTCTGTCCTGTTGCCATGTGAAGAAGGTCCTTGCATCCCCTTCTGCCATGACTGTAAGTTTCCTGAGGCTTCCCCAGACATGTGGAACTGTGAGTCAGTTAAACCTCTTTCCCTTGCAAATTACCAGTCTCAGGTAGTATCTTTATAGCAGTGTGAGAATGGACTAATACACCTTGACACCTTAGATGTTCAGTTAGAATGTCCTGTTCATAGATGTGTCTTTAGCATGAGAGTATCAGTTTCTTGATGAGAAGGACTCATTCATATTTGTGACTCCAAGTTGTAATATAGGGGCAAAGAAACACATGACCCCTGCCCTCCTGAAGCTTATAGTCTGATGAGGAAGACTTAAACATACTATTGCGTGAATAATTATATAATTACAAACTATCTAGTAGAAGTATAGGGTACCAAGAGAGAATGAAACAACGGAAATAAATCTACATTAGGGTGGTCAGGGAAGGCCTTCGCTAATGTGAATTTTAAGCAGACTTGAAGGATAGCTGGAGCTAGCCAGGCAAGGAATGAGCATGGGCACATGTGTATCAGTGTTCTCTTCTAGACACAAGGGCCAGAGTGTGCTGAGGGACTTGGGATGTTTGAGGACTGTGATTGGCAAAGAGGGGTATGAGTGTAGTGTATCCTGGGAGAAGGTTCAAGCGGTGGTGGTCAGGAGCAAGATCATGAAACGTCTTAGAGCCATGTAAGGGACTTGTGATACTTCTTTTTTTCTTAGTACCATTGGAAAGTTTTAAGCAGGGGGATGATGTGATCAGATTTGGTTTGGGTGGCTCACTCTGGCTACAGTGTGGAGGATAGACTGAAAGGGAACAGTGTGGGAGCTGAGACACTAGTGAGTGATCCACTTGAGAGGTAGATGATAGTGGCCCAGGCTAGTGTCATGGCAGTGAAGGACAGAAGTGGATGGCCTGTGAGATATTTTGGAGATAAAATATTCTGGGTTTGGTGAAAGAATGAATAGAGGAGAGGCAAGGGAAAGGAAGATGCCAAAAATGTATCCTGGCTTTGTAGCTTGAGCACGTGGAGATCAGGAGTGCCCTTCTTCAAAGGGCAAGATTGCAGGAAGGGCAGAACCGAGGGAAGAGCAAGCCTTTCCATCTGGACTTGCTAGGTGTGAAGAGCTTTCATTATGGAAGCCAGACTCAGGAAAAGGGCTGGAACTCAGGCTCTGGGAGCTGGAATGGGTGAGGCTGAAATGTTCCTCAGTGGGGTGGGCACTACCTGAGGACACTGGTGGTCTGTACCCTGTGTGGAACTGTGTGGGCTGTTTCCTCACATGGACTGAGTTTCTTTGGAAGTTTATTTGTATCATCCAGCATGGCGAAGGCTTGGGAGAGGCTGCAGTTGAGGCTGGGCTCAACTACCTCCTTCTTCTAGGCTGACCACACTCCTCTTGGAGACTCTGGGAATCCTGGAAGGTGACATCTGAGACCCAAGGGAGAGAAGGGAGCATGGATAGACATACTTAATAGCCCCATAACAATGCTAAAAATAATCAGACTGTGCCCAGCTCTGCATTCCAAGCCATGCGTAGAAGCCAGGTAGACACCCCCAGTCTTCTGTAGCATATACGATACTGTGTTTTTCAGAAATCCCAACCAAATCCTAGGTATTACTGCACAAACATCCTGTGCATAAATGCAGGGGAAGACAAATAAGTCTGAAGCTCTGGCAGAGCAGCTGAGACCAATAAAGCAAGGGAGCGAGAGCTGGAAAAACATCAAAGTAAAGCCAGTTTTCTTCCAATGGGTTCCAAATACAGTAATCAAATATGTGAAGGAACAGAGAATTTGTCCTGGGCTGGGGTTGTGAGGAAAGGTCCCCTTTGATGCAAGTGTTCTTTTTTAACCCTTTTCTACATGTTTCTGCCACTGGGTGAGGTGGCACATAGCTTAAGCTGGTGGTCACAACCCCTATGTCTACACTAGCCCTGAAGGGAAAGGCAGTGAGATGGGGGCAGTGGGGAGAGGTTGGAGTGTGGCCTGGAAGGATTTTAGCTGAAATAAAGATGCTAGTCTGGGGTACTTTGAAGTATTCAATAGCAATATTTTGCATGAAAATGGTCTTATTTGTCTCAATATATTCAACCTAGTGCTGGCTGGCATAGGCAGCTGGAATTTGCTCACTATTTGTGGCATTGCGCTGTGAACTGCTTTGTGGGAACAATGTAGAGGGGATAAAAGACTCAAGGCTGGGAGGAGGAAGGGGCCACAAGGAGAATCAGCAGAGGAGGCCGGGAAGTCCCCAGAAGGCTTGTTGAAGAAGGTGAGGCTATTAGAGAAGGGGTGGGGAGCAGGAGAAATGTTGGACAGAATGAGAGGACAAGGACTGACAAAGAAGAGCAGAGAGAGGGGTGGGAGATTCCTGATGGGGATCAAAATTCAGGGGGAAATGGATGTCCTGGGCAGCCTTCTGCAGGTCAGAAGGAGAAGTAGAGATGGCAGTTCCCAGGCCTAGGCTCCTCTGGTTGCTAAGTGCTTGGATGGAGGCATATGAAACTAGAGGGGAGATTGCATCTTGAGCTGGCAATTTTTCCAGCAGGGTCAGCAAACCATGAATCTAGAGACCTTTCTTGGCAAGTGATATGGTTTGGATTGTGTCCCCACCCAAATCTCATGTCAAATTGTAGTACCCAATGTTGGAGGGAGGGGTCTGGTGGGAGGTAATTGGATCATGGGGGCAGACTTCTCTCTTGCTGTTCTCATGAAAGTGAGTTCTCACGAGATTTGGTTGCTTAAAACTGTGTAGCGTCGCCCACTTTGCCATCTCTTCCTCCTGCTCTGGCCACATAAGACATGCCAGCTTCCACTTCCCCTTCCACCATGATTGTAAGTTTCCTGAGGCCTCCCCAGAAGCAGAAGCCTGTACAGCCTGTGGAATCATGAGCCAATTAAACCTCTTTTCTCATTAAATTATACAGTCTCAAGTAGTTCTTCATAGCACTGCGGGCATGGACTAATACAGCAAGTGTCCCCCAATGCCTCTGCCATCATGCCATTTCTCAACTCAGTGACTCTCCTATATCTGTAGCTTTAAGTCTAACCTTTATTTATCCAACTATTTATTCATTAATTAATTTAAAACACATTTATTGAATGCATCTTATACATCAGGCACATGGTGGCTATAAGGTTTAAAATGCTGTAGCCATTCTCAAAGTGCGGTCCCTGGACCAGCCACATCAGCATCATTTGGTGTATTAGCTATCTGTAGCTATATAACGAATCTCCCCAAAGCTTAGTGGCCTAAAACAACAAGAACCATTTACTGTGTCTCATAGTTTCTGTAGATTCTAGGTTAGGGTCTACCATGAGGTAGCAGTCACAAATTGGCTGAGGCTGCAGTCATTTTCACACTTGATAGGGACTGGAGGATCTGTTTCCAAGGTAGCTCATTCACCTGGCTGGCAAGCTGGGGTTGGTTGTCAGTGGGAAGCTTTAGTTTCTCCCCATGTGACCTCTCTTCAAGGCTGCTTAAGTATCCTTTCAACATGGCAGTTGGCTTCCCCCATAATAAATAATCCAAGGGAATAAGTTGAAAACTGCAGTTTCTTTCATAAGCTGTTCTTCAAAGTCATACACCATCACTTCCACAACGCCCTGTTAGTCACATAAGTAAACCCTATTCAAGGTAGGAGGAAACTCCACAGGAATATGAATATCAGAAAACAGGAATCACCAGGGCCAACTGTGAGAATCTGGAATTTGTTAGAGATGCAAATTTGCAGACCTACCTGAAGACCTACTAAATCAGAAACTCTGGGGGCGGAGGCCTATAATTGGAGTTTTCACAAGCTGTTCCTGTGATTCTGATGCACACTAAGGTTTTGAGACCATTGCAGTGATGTGTGAAGTGATCTCTGCTGTCAAGCTTGCCCATGGCCTAGCTTAAGTTACTGAGAAGTTATGACACAATGCTGTAGCAAGCACACGGGGAGATGTCAGGGAAAGTTTCTTAGCCTGGAATTTAAGGTCTGTCCTAACCTGAGCTGCTCTAATCTATTTGTTTTCATTTTTCTCCTACTTAGGCCCCCTGCTATAGTCTGATAATTCTCCTGTCCCCACAGAGGGAGGGAATAAACACCATGTAGGTGAATGAGCTGCTAATGGGTGTGACAGCATCTGGCATGGTCCCACTGAGAGGTGACAACATGCTAGCAGCCCTTGCTTGCTCTCAGCACCTCCTCGGCCTCGGCATCTGCTCTGGCCATGCTTGAGGAGCCCTTCAGCCCACCGCTGTACTGTGGGAGCCCCTCTCTGGGCTGGTCAAGGCAGGAGCCAGCTCCCTCTGCTTGTGGGAAGGTGTGGAGAGAGAGGCACGGGCGGGAACCAGGGCTAGCGTGAGTTCCGGGTGGGCATGGGCTCGGTGGGCCTGCACTCAGAGCAGCTGCCCAGTCTGGGCAGTGAGAGGCTTAGCAGCTGGGCCAGCAGCTGCGGAGGGGTTGCTGGGTCCCCCAGCACTGCTGGCCCACCTGCATGGAGCTCGAATTCTCGCCAGGCCTCAACTGCCTCTCTGTGGGGCAGGGCTCGGGACCTGCAGCCTGCCATGCCCCAGCCCCCCTGTGGTGGGCTCCCGCGCAGGCCGAGCCCCCCCGATGGGCACCACCCCCTGCTCTGCAGCGCCCAGTCCCATCGATCGTCCAAGGGCTGAGGAGTTCAGGTGCACGGTGTGGGACTGGCGGGTGCAGCCCTCGCACGGGATCCACTAGGTGAAGCCAGCTGGGGTCCTGAGTCGGGTGGGGACTTGGAGAACTTTTATGTCTAGCTGGAGGATTGTATATGTACCAATCAGTACTCTGTATCTAGCTCAGGGTTTGTGGATGCACCAGTCAGCACTCTGTATCTAGCTAATATGGTGGGGACTTGGAGAGCTTTTATGTCTAGCTAAAGGACTGTAAATACACCAATCAGCACTCTGTGTCTAGCTCAAGATTTGTAAACGCACGAATCAGCACTCTGTCTAGCTCAAGGTTTGTAAACACACCAATCAGTGCTCTGTGTCTAGCTAATCTAGTGGGGACTTGGAGAACTTTTACGTCTAGCTAGAGGATTGTAAATACACCAATCAGCACTCTGTGTCTAGCTCAGGGATTGTAAACGCAGCAATCACACCCTGTCAAAATGGACCAATCAGCTCTCTGTAAAACAGACCAATCAGCTCTCTGTAAAATGGACCAATCAGCAGGATGTGGGTGAGGTCAGATAAGGGAATAAAAGCAGGCTACCCAAGCCCCCAGTGGTAACCCACTCGGGTCCCGTTCCACAGCTTGGAAGCTTTGTTTTTTTGCTGTTTGTGATAAATCTTGTTGCTGCTCACTGTTTGGGTTCCCACTGCCTTTGTGAGCTGTAACACTCACCACGAAGGTCTCCAGTTTCACTCCTGAAGCCAGTGAGAGCACGAACCCACCAGGAGGAATGAACAACTCCAGACCTGCTGCCTTAAGAGCTGTAACACTCATCATGAAGGTCTGCAGCTTCACTCCTGAAGCCAGCGAGACCAGGAACCCACCAGAAGGAAGAAACTACGAACACGTCCGAACATCAGAAGGAACAAACTGTGGACGCACCATCTTTAAGAACTGTAACACTCACCGCGAGTGTCTATGGCTTCATTCCTGAAGTCAGTGACACCAAGAAACCACCAATTTCGGACACACCACCACATAACAGTTGCTCAATAAATGCTTCCTCGTTTCAATTTCCTTTGGTCTAGATTTTACATTTGGAAGACTCAGCTCCAGACTCCTTTACCTAACCAAATTCTAACTTTTCTTCAAGGTTCAATGCAGGACCCCAGTTCCACAAACATCTGACTTCATCCCCCCTGGTCTCTCCCTTCTTCCCTCTGAATCTCTGAGCACTTAAGAGTTTGACTCATAAAACCTAGCCTGTGATTATACTGATGCATTCTGCCTTGCATTTTTTCTCTAAGGTTTTCCATTTGTGATGATCTTTGAGGCTCTTATAACTGTGTGAAATTGCCTTGTTTATTGTTCTCTATCTCCACCACCTATGATGCATCCCCTACCTCCACCACCACCACCCTGTGAAAGAACAGCCTCCAGTAGAACCTCTAGGTTGATTTGTCTTAGGTAATGAGCTCCTACCATGCACATGGCCCGAAGTTAGGTCCTGGAATAACAGAGTTCCCTTTTACATTCTATTACCTGTGGAGCATCCACAGCTCAGGAAAGGCAGCTGCTGTGGCTGAAAGAGTGTGAGACCCCAGGTGAGAGACCTGTAGGATGCTTGGCTTTTCCTGCTACCAACTGGATCATCCCAGGCAATTCCCCTTCACTGATTCAAACTTCAGTTTTCTCATCTATGAAATGGTGCTCCCAGCTGCCAACATCTGAAGGGTCATAGCTACCTAAGTAAAGAACAGGTGTGAGATGGAATTAAACTAGAAAATTGCAGGTGGAAATAAAATGGTAATGTTTAAGAGTTTTTGGTCACCTGACACATTTATTCAGATGTTTAGTATGCATCAGGACCTGTATCAGATCCTGGTTAGAAAATGGTGAAAGAGGTTCCTTCATTATCACTTGAGATTTTGCAACAGTTATCAGAAAGAATTAAGCAGAGTTAGGCAGATGCCTTTGAACAAGGGGGTGGAGACTGTGTGTGGGCGAGGACTGTGTGTGGGTGGAGACTATGTGTGGACAGGACTGTGTAAGGGGGCAAAAAGAGGGACAGGGGCCCTGAGGAGGTGCAGGGCAGGGTCTAGAGCCAAATGGTATGGTGCTTGTTCACAAGTAGTTTCCTAAGTTCTTCAACTTCCTTTCTTCACCCCACTGAGGTCCCCAGCCACTTGCTGCAGCACATAGCTGACCTGTAACTTGGAGGGTGTGAGGAGGCAGGGCTTTTAAGAAAGGAAAGGTGGGGTCTCTGTGGATTCCTCTGAGTTTGGTTTCATTGGAAGAGGCCCCTTGGAGAGCCTTGCCCAGTGGCCAGTATCTCTTCCCTGAGGCCATTTTTCACACCCCATCCTTCTGGTTTTGTGTTTTTTTGTTTGTTTTTTGTTTTTGTTTTTTTTGAGATGGAGTCTCACTATGTCACTGAGGTTGGAGTGCAGTGGCACCATATCAGCTCACTGCAATCTCCGTTTCCTGGGTTCAAGCAATTCTCCTGCCTCAGCCTCCTGAGTAGCTGGGATTACAGGTGCCCACCACCATGCCTGGCTAGTTTTTATATTTTTAGTAGAGACAGGGTTTCACCATGTTGGCCAAGCTGGTCTCAAACTCCTGACCTCAGGTGATCCACCTACCTTGGCCTCCCAAAGTGCTGGGATTACAGGTGTGAGCCATTGCGCCCGGCCTTTTTTTTTTTTTTTAAATGTGGCAGCTGAACTGTGACTCACTTAAATATTCCTCAGATTGTTTTCTTTTTTTTTTTTTTTTGAGACGGAGTCTGGCTCTGTCGCCCAGGTTGGAGTGCAGTGGCGTGATCTCGGCTCACTGCAAACTCTGCCTCCTGGGTTCATGCCATTCTCCTGCCCCAGCCTCTGTGAGTAGCTGGGACTACAGGCTCCCGCCACCACACCTGGCTAATTTTTTTGTATTTTTAGTAGAGACGGGGTTTCACTGTGGTCTCGATCTCCTGACCTCGTGATCCGCCCACCTCGGCCTCCCAAAGTGCTGGGATTACAAGCGTGAGCCACCGCACCCGGCCTGTTTTCATTTTTAAAAGCAGGTGTCAGTTCTAATTGTCTCTAGGATGAATTCCCCTGTCCAGCTGGCTTAATTGCAGACATCAACATGCTTGACAACATTGTTTCATTCGAAAAGCCAGTCTAGAGACGGTGAGTGTAGGGGCTGAGGAAGAGCTGCTTTGACTGGCATCTGCTGGAGGGTGGCCATGCTCCAGTGGTTGGCTTCTAATAAGGGGCTGTACTTGGTCATCTTTTGTTAAGTGATGCTCTTCCAGTCCCTCTTGCCTGATTGGGAGGAAAGCAGTCATCTGCTTGCCTCTGATGAATTTGTGTTCAGAGACGATGACAGATGGATGTAGTGGAAGGATCATTGAAATGGAGCCAGGAAACCATGCTTTGTTGCAGCCCTGTCACTAACTAGCTGGTATCCCAAGTCACAGAGCCTCTTTGGACCTTGTGTCTTCATCTGTTAGATGAGTGGGAAGGATGACGGTGATTCCTCAAGTCCCTTCCTGCCTTATGGTCCAACCTTGTTTCATGCCCTGTCAGTTTATGGATTCTGGCCAGCTACGTCTCAACACCTCTCTTTCCTCATCACAAGCTGGAATTTCTTTGCATGTCAGTTTTCCTCCAGACAGGAATTCAGTATTTATTGCACAAAAGATAAGAGATGAACGTTGTAATACTACGAATACCTTGCAGTCTACATGTAACACTTTATGTTCTGTATCTAAGAAAAATTCAAAGGAAACACTAGAAAGGCAATCTCTGGGGGGTGTCCAGTCCTAGACTTCATACATAGGCTAAATTTGGGTCTGTGTCAGTGCCCATGCTTAAATTGCCGTCTGTACAGCCCAGTGTTCCTAAATAAGGCTATGATCTCCGACATTATTATTGAAATGGCTCACACTGGTTTATCCTTGGTCATTTGCCAAATAGCTAACAGCACCTATCAGGTGCAAAACTCTATGGCAGATAGTATAGGCAACAATAAGGACAGACCACTCTTCCCTGGGGACATAATTTTACAGAAAGTGTATTTTATGCACTGATTGTACAAGGGGATAATGTCATGTTTTGAGCATCTTAAGATCTTAGCACATTGCGTTCAAAATAACAGCAATGACACATTTATAAATTAATGCAAAACTATGTGCTAGGCCCCGTACTAAGCAGTGTAGGTATTTTCTCATTTGGTCTGCACAATAACCCTATTCTATGATGTGGAAACTGAGGCCCAGAGACTTCAAGGTAACTTGTCAAAGTCATATAAACGTTAATGACAGAATAGAGACTCAAACCAGGTCTACCTGTCTCTCAAACTCATGTTTATCTCATGAATGGTCTTCTTTGTGTAAAGTCGACAATCCATAAATATTGGTTGAGTAATTGAGTGAGTGAACAGTGAGTGCTTGAAAGAATCAATAAATAGAATTTTGGCTCGAGGGAGTTGTATGCTGCACCATTTACCCTGCTGAATGGGGCCCAGGCCCTATAGCTGGGTATGGTCCTTGGGTCCTTTTTGTTCTTGTCTGATCTTGCCTTGTAAAGGATCCCACCTCACTCCCAGCACACCTTCACCCATGTCTACCTTTTAATTTGAGTGGAGCCTCTGCTTTGAGTCAACCAGGTAATTTCTTTTCATTTTGCCTCCCCCGACCACTCACTTCCACCCCAGGCCTCCTTCCACCTCAGCTATTACACAGTCCATTTCCTGGCCTGAGATCCCGAGATATTCTGGGAGATACTCAGAATAATTTGCTTATCTTCTTTCCAGATTCCTAGAATGGAGACCAGGCAGAGGAGCAGGGAGACATCTGATTTGTTGCTGCTCTCAGCTTCCTCTCAGCACCCTTGTCTACCACGCAGGGGTTCTGCCAAGCTGAGCTGAACCAGATACCCACGTGGGAGAGACCCAGGAAGTGGGAGGCACTGGCCAGTGGTAGTTGCCCTTCCAGTGGGCCCTCCAAATTCACAGCCACAGGAGTGGGGAAGTCCTGCTTGATGCCCTCTGGTGTCAGCTCCTGAAGGTTCTGAGGGGAGGGATGCCTCAAAGTAGTGACCTGGAAGTCTGTGAACTCACTCCAGACAATGCAGGGAAAGGGAGGTGCCACAGGTTTGCTTTTTCTGCCCTACCTGACTGGTGCTACCTTTGTATTCACATCAGGAACCCAGGTGGATTCTGATGTCTTCGGCCTCCCTGCAAATCTCAACCCTGCCTCAGGAAAGGGTGAAAGCGTCATTCCTTCTGGAGTGGAGATGCCAAGGCCATCTGGAGATGGGATGAAGGGAGGGAGGGAGGGGGAGAGGGAGTGGAGTGTGCAGGCCAGTCCGAGGCAAGATGCTGTGGGGGTGGGGAGGAGCTGGCCTGTAGATTGCACGTTGACCCTGGCAAGGCTGACCCTCAATGCCAGCTGAGGGAGAGAAGGGCAGGTGGGAATCAGGTTTATTGAGAGCTTACTGCTGTGTGCCAGGGGTGTTGCCAGGTAGTTGGGTTTATTCCCATCCTACAGATGAGGAAGCTGAGTCTGGAGAGGCTAGGTGACCGTATGTTCACAGCAAGTGATGGAACCTGAATCTGAAGCCAGGTGTATGTGACCTCAAAGCCCACGCAGCTCCCACAGGAGTGGTGTTTCCCACCTGGCCCTTTTCATTCCAATGCGGCATGGACCCCTCCCTTCCCTTCTGCTTCCTGGCTGCCTTGCTGCGATTGGCTCAGACTGGGGCTGCTAGTGCTGGACACCGAAGCCCGTGCTTGTGTACATGTTTGTGTGTGCATGCATGCATGCTTGTTCAATGTGTGTGCATACGTGTGCTCACACACAGCACACACATACAGTGGGGAAGTACAGAGAGGAGGAAGAAGGCTTATCATTCTCAGATCTGTGGCAGAGACTGCAGAGATGCCCCCTGCCACCTCACTACCGGCTCCTGTTTCTGCCCAACCTCTCTTCTCTCCCGTGAGCTCAGACTCCTTGGACAGCCTTCCCTAGGCTGCCTCAGGGCTTTGGGGGTGGGGAATGCTACTGTGTTACAGGCTTTAGTGTCTTTCCCTGCTGAGGGCAATTGCAGAAGACTCACATGTGGTGCAGTATCTAACTTTATTTTACTCAATTCCCCCTTCTTTATGTGCTGAAAAGCTTTAGGGGGAAAAAAAGTTTCTTCCAGAAAATCACACCTTGCATCTTCCTTTCTGCTATTCCTAGGAAGTTATTTAAGATGGAAATTAGAGCCCATTATTGCACGTTTAATTACCCACCAAGTGAATGGCATATTTAATAGAAATGGCAAAATCCTCCAACATGTGTAAGATTTCTAGTTCATGCATCTCCAGACGTGTTGCAAAATAATTCATTAACTAGAGACGTGTGGTTGCTGGGGCTGCCTCAGGGGAAAAGTGGAGCCAGAAATTGGGGCCAAGGATGTGTGAGGTGATTAGCCTCCCGGGACTGAGGTAATACAGACTTTGCCCCTAATGTGCTCTGAGGTGAAGGCTGCCCTCCTCACGAGGGGCAGGGCATGGAGGCTGGTGCTGGGGGCACAGGGTCCTGAGTTGGCTGGTCCTTGGCTGAGTGGGGAGAGGAGGGAGAGGCTGGTGCATCTCCAGCCTTTCTTCCTACCCCAGGTTCCTGAATCACCCATGAGCACCAGGACAGATGAAGAATCAGTGTGGGGTGGGGGGAGAACTTCAGAAATGGCAGGGACAAGGGGACAATTTCTGAGGCAGTTACTGAGGAGGGGATGGAGTCTATCACCTCCTCTCTCTGACTGGTGCTCTAGCTCTGTCCTTTCGGCTTTGACTCCAGGCTGTTGTTACATTTTAGAAATGTTTGTTCATTTACTCAGCCTGCCAACATTTATGGAACATCTGCTATTTGTGGAAAATCTGCTTGTTAAATCAACCATGCAGCTGATCAACCTTCTTATTTAATACCTATTATTCATTCTTTTTCTCATTCACTCATTTGTTTTAAGCAACGAACTAACCAGACGACATGTGTTGAGTATCTACCGATTCACATATTCGTGCAAACCAGCAGCATTTACAAAGTACCTACATTTGACCACCCATCCACTATCCCTTCATTCGCCCACCCACCAACCCACCCACCCAGATATTTACTGAATTCTAAATGCCTATGCATTCAGGCTATCGACAAATATATACTGAGCACCAATCAATATCAAGAATTGTGTATACACTAGGGAAACAAAAGCTAAGACACAGGTCTTGCCTTTTAGGAGCTTAAAGTGATAATATTAATAGCTAACATTTATTCAGTGTTTAATGTATATGGTAGCACTATGCTAATGGCTTTACATATATAAACTCATTTCCTGTGGTGAGTAAAATGAAGAAACAGGCATAGGCATTTCTCAATGTTGCAGAGCTTTTGAGTGATAGAGTCTCAGGGTTTGAACTCAGGCAGATGGGCTTCAGAGTGTGTACTCCTAACCAGTACACTGACTCCCTGGGTGGGGAAGGTGTGGGGGCACAGAGACACATTGCACAGTCCTCTGGCAGGAAAAAAGGGGGACATAAATTGATATGCTTGGAGGAAATAGAGGAGTTGGTATTTGAGCTGGGTCTCAGAGAAGGCACAGGAGTCTGTGAGCTAGGAAAGGAGGTGGAGGTGTCATAAGCCAACACAAATGTTGGGAACTGGCTGGGCAACAGAGGACATAAAGACATGGTTTCTATCCTCAAGGAGCTTCTCATAGAGGAGGTAATACATGGATACAAATGACTTCACCACAGGAAAAGGTGGGGACTGATGGCAGGTGTAAGGTGGGCCTTGGTGAATCATACAAGTGGTACAAATGCAGTCTCTAGAGAGGGGCCGATGGAGAAGAGCATCTTTCTCAGTTGGAGGTTATTAGAGATGCCCTCATAGACAGACCTTGAATCGAGGCTGAGAAGGTTCTTCTAAGTGAAAAGGGGCTGGGGAGAGCATACCGGCAGGTGGAATGGCAGAAGACTCAGTGGGCCAGGAAACATGTGGTGCTGACCGACTACCATTGCAGCCTCAGTTGTGTTAGCAGTGAGTGGAAGAAGAGTGTGGAAAGATGGTGCAGATTATAAAGGAGCTTGAACCTTCAGTTATGGAGATTAGACTTTATTTAGTAGGCAGTGGAGAGTCTCTGGGAGCTTTGGAGAAAGGGAGAGTGCTAATTATTCTGTTTGTCCACTTGTGTTTATGTGCCAGGAGAATGAGCCCCACAAGCTGCATGCTCTTTTGCTGGCCAGCTCCTGGTTAGGCTCAGTCAATGGGGGCATGGGCAGTAGCTTGGAGTGTGGGCAGAGACAGAGGTCAAGAGACCTCTTTCCTGCTGGTGATAACCGAGTATCACCAGAAATCTGTATTTTAGCAATCACTCCAGGTAATTCCAATATTTAGGCAGGTCTAGAATCATTGATCTATGCTGTTTACAAATCACCTTTTCATTCAATCTTGTAACCCATAACAATATTCTTATCTCTATTTTATAGTTGAGAAAATGAAGGCTCAAAAGAGTTGTGACATGTCCAAAGTCAAGAACTTTTGAGCAGAATAGCTAGGATTAAAATCAACATTTCTAACTCTATATTCAGCTTCTTGGGGGAAACTCTGGGTCAAGAAGTCTAGTTAGAAGGCCTTTGTAATAATTGAGGCATCATGCTATCCTTGCTTCCTCTAATCTTTGCATTGCCAAATATTGCCCATTTACTCTCTGATGCCATATATACGTACACACACACACACACACACACACACACACACACGTAATTTTTTTGAGATAGGGTCTCACTCTGTCACCCAGGCTGGAGTGCAGTGGCACTATCACAACTCACTGCAGCCTCTACCTCCCAGGCTTATGCAATTCTCTCATCTCAGCCTCCCAAGTAGCTGGGACTACAGGCATGCACCACCACCCTTGGCTAATTTTTGTATATTTTTTAGGGATGAGGTCCCATTATGTTGCCCAAGCTGTCTTAAACTCCTGGGCTCAAGTGATCCTCCCGCATTGACCTCCCAAAGTGCTGGGATTACAGGCAGGAGCCACTGAGCCAGGCCATGATGCCCATTTTAGGTAGCATATACTCCACACAGCCCTCTGTGGGTTCCCCAGCTAATCATAATCTTGCAATCCTGAGGCTACCCGAGCTTTGTGTGTGCATGTCTTCTCTTTCCAGTTGTCTCTAAGCCTTTTAAAATAAGCAGTGTTGTATAGTAGTTAGTGTGTGGCTTCTGGGATCTTTAATCTCCTGGGCTCAAAAATCTCACTGATGCCTTCACTCAAACCTTGCACATTGTCATCAGCCAGCATGGCTTCACTCCTGAAACGCTAGGACATCATGTCACCCATGGCTTTAGTCCATTCCCTACCCAGCTGGGAGTTCCCTGTAATGGATACAATCACCAGTCACAGACAGCCCTCTCCCCCTGTCTCACCTTAATGCTCTCCACCTGACTCACCTGACCCTCTCCACCTGAACCACCTTAACCCTATCCACCGACCCACCCTAACTCTGTCCACTTGACCCACCTAACCCTCTCCACCTGACCCAGCTTAACCCTCTTCACCTGACCCACTCTAACCCTCTCCACTGACCAACCTTAACCCCCTCCACTGACCCACCTTAACTCTCTCCACTTGACCCACCCTAACCCTCTCCTCGTCTCACCCTAACCCTCTTCACTTGAACCGTCCTAACTCTCCCCACCTGTCTTACCCTAACCCTCTCCCCATCCTACCCTAAGCCTCTCCACCTGACCCACCTTAACCCTGTCCACCTGACCCACCTTAACCCTTTCTCTCATCCCATAGACCTCTAACCATTTACCGTTATCATTCCTATACTTAAACGTTGTAGAAAATCACAGAGCCGTGTAGGTTGGATCTACTGCAAACATATGGCTTTCAATCTCAGCAAGGTACTTCAATGACCCTCCAACCCATAACTTCCTTTCCCTACATCTGTTATTAGCACACACCTCCCTCCCTGAAGTCTTTCATCAAATGCAATCCCTGTACCCACGTCTTTAATTCCATCCCCTCTTCTCTCCTCCAGAGCCAGGACTTTGGTAGCACTTTGATTATCTTTCTCCATTCATAGCCAAACATCTTGAAAGGATTGCTTGTGCTTTTATACTGCTGCTTATACATTGCTTGAAGTCTCTTTTCCCACAGATTCCATTGGGCCTTCCCTATTTCTCCTGCCTTCCTGACCATTCATTTTTAGTCTCCTTTGCAGACATATTTACAATGCCCCCTCCTGAAATGTGGTGCTCCCTAGGCCCTGTCCATGGCATTTTCTCACTCCACATTTTCTATTTGGGTGATTGTATCCATTTTCATTGCATTGATTACCATCTCCATTCATGGCCGCTGAACTTCTACCTCTTGCTCAGCTCTCTCTCCCAAGTCCTAGTTATATTTCCAACTTCCTACTGTATAGCTCTACCTGAATGTCCTACAGATGCTTCATGTCAGTAAGCCTACAAATGGAATCTTTGTCTCTCCCCACTCCAAACCGTCCTCCCAAATTCCCTCTGTTTGTGAATGGCACCATCATCTACCTGGTCATGTCCATCTACTCTGTTCCTCTCATCCTCCGCATACCCCTGGTGACCAAGCCATGTAAGTGCTGTATCCTTAATAGCACATGTGTTCCTTCTTTTCTCTCCCTCTTCTTGCAGTTGCTTTAGTTCAGGTCCTGGTCATCTCTTGCTCAGACTATTTGCAATATTCTCCCATATAACCCTCCACCTCCAGTTTCTCTCCCATCTCATTCATTCTCTGTGTAACAATACAGGTGATCTGTCTGAAAGTAAAATGTCTTCCCCTCAACTTAAAACCCATCAATGATCCCCATCATCTACAGGCTAATTCACAAGCCCCTAAGCATGGCATGTAAGGACCTCATGACCTGGCCTGTGTCTTACGTTCCCGTCTCATCTCCCCCTGTGCTCCTCATGTAAGCCTTGGCACAAGGCCGGAGGCAGAGACACTGGAGCTGGACCGCAGGTCTCGGGACCCCAGCTGTGCCCAGGGATCTCAGCGCGTCTTCAGGCTCCCAGGAACTCCCTCTCTCCCCTCTGCTCCTGCGCGCCCGCTGATTTCTCCAAAGAAGCCCCTGGTAATGACTCAGCTGGGAGCTGTCCAGCCTTACCTTCCAGACCCAGCGGGAGAGACTTCTGAGGTAGATAATGTCTTTTAAAATGTAATTTACTTTAATGCACTGCTGTATTGTTACTAACATGTGCCCTATTATGTGTGCCTCTGAGGCAGCTGATTATAGAAACGTTCCTAAGGAAAATGTCTAAACCCAGGCGACTGTTACTTTTCTGAATAAATGGGATGGGATTTAAACCATCTGGCCAGGGGCTGGCATTTGTGGCCTCAGTGCCTGTAGTTTGGACCCCAGGCTTCTGAGAAAGCGTCAGGAAGCCAATCCCTAATCCTGCAGGAGTGGCATGGAAGACCTTCTGTGTCTAGGATGCCTCTGTTTTTATGCTTCCTGCACCTGACAGCCTTGCCATGGTGGAACAAAGCTGCCAATATCTGCATGGGAATTTCTGTATGCATGTGGGCCGAATTTGTCATGTTATTAAAAAGACAGCTCAGAAGAAAACAAAAAAGAAGACTGGTAATAAGTATTCTTCAGGCTAAGTGACTAGGGAGTCTTTTAACAGATTGCTAGCATCTGGGGACAGTGGGTCAAGTCACAACTCAACCCTCATCTGACTGCTATGCAGAGAAAATACTTAATGTGCTTAGGTAGGAGCTCCACTTACTGTCTTCCAGTTTCTGACATTCATCTACCCTTCCCTTCCCTCCCACGCCAAAGCTGTCACTGAGGGGTTCCACTGGGTTCCCTGCAGGGAGCCACCCTCCCTCCTCCTCTCTGTCACTCAAGCCTCACTTCAGTGTTCCTGCTCCAAAGGCAAGCGTGTGACCCACCTCTGCCCTGTCACGTTGGGTTTTAGCCCCATGTGCCTTTGAGATTTCTGAGGGCCACAAACCAAATCTTAAGGCAGCTTCCTTATTTTTTTAATAGGATCATGTGGGAAAAATCAATCTAGATACCTGATGTTAGGAAATTCTCTCGGTTGGGCGCTGTGGCTCATGCCTGTAATCCCAGCACTTTGGGAGGCCGAGGTGGGCAGATCACTTGAGGCCAGGAGTTTGAGACCAGCCTGGCTAACATGGTGAAATCCTGTCTCTACTAAGAATACAAAAGTTAGGTGAGCATGGTGGTACATGCCTGTGATCCCAGTTACTCAGGAGGCTGAGGTGGGAGAATTGCTTGAGCCGAGGACACAGAGGTTACGATGAGCTGAGATTGTGCCACTGCACTCCAGGCTGGGCAACAGATCAAGACTCCTTCTTAATAAAAAGAAAGAAAGAAAGAAAAAGAAAGATAGAAACTTCCTCTTTGAGCCTGTTGGCTTGGAGAGGTCCTTCTGGGACATGGAAGTCAAAGGCCTTTGGTGCTGTTGTGTGATGTGAGGCCTTTGGAGTGTGTGTGTCTATGAAGTGACTAGTGCATTTAAGAAGTATTGGATGAAAGAAAATAGTTTTACCAAAAAGACACATGCACACATATGTTCATCATAGCACTTTACTATTTGTTATATTCACAATAGCAAAAACATGGAATCAACCAAGGTGCCCATTAATGGTGGACTGGATAAGGAAAATGTGGTACATATATACCATGGAATATTATGCAGCCATAAAAAAGAATGAAATCATATCCTTTGCAGCAACATGAATACAGCTAGAGGCCATTACCCTAAGCAAATTAACACAGGAACAGAAAACCAAATATCTCATGTTCTCACTTACAAGTGGCAGTTAAACATTGGGTACACATGGACATAAAGATGGCAGCAATAGAAACTGGGGACTACTAGAGTGGGGAGGAAGGGAGTGGGCAAGGGTTGGAAATCTATCAGGTACTACGCTCAGTACCTGTGTGACAGGATCATTCGCACCCCAAACTTCAGCATCATGCAATATACCTAGGTAACAAACCTGCACGTGTGCCCCTTGAATCTAAAATTAAATTTGAAATTATAAAAATTAAAAATAAAAAAAGAAGTAGTAGATAGACAAGGGAAGCCCTTGCTTTCCTCAGGAGGGGCACACAGAGCAGAGAGAGCACTGGGCCTTGCCTGGGTCCTAGTCTCTGCCTTGCTGGCCCTGATTTTCTGGGACTAGGTAATCAGAAGAAGAATATCATAGCTTTGGTGGAGGCCAGGTTATCATTTTGCTTTAGGTCCACCTGTGATATCCAGGATCTTCCCATCCATCATCAATCCTTCAGTCCATCTTTCTGTCCATCTTTCCATCCATCTGGACTTACACCGTTTCCAAATTAGTAAAGAATGCCATCCTCAGGAGAGTCTGAACTTTGATGAAGGTTGTAAGGCTCTTCGGCCCACCCCCTCCAGCCTTGTCTCTGCTGTCTTCTTCATGGTCTCTACCCTGTTGAAAAGACCATGTTGTCACCTCCCCAGTGAGGCACATGGTGACCTGCCACCTCACACTCCCCTCTACCTTGACCCCTCTACTGCGCCCATCTCCCACTGACTGTGTCCAGGTAAATGTCCTTTCTCATCTGTGCTTCTTTAGCATCTTCAGTTTACCCCAGGAGGATACCTGTCACCCTCTAGGTAAGGCCACGAGTGTCATCTCAGATTAGACAGGTCTGCTCATAGTCCATGTCCCTGGGTTTTAGCAGTTAAAGAAAAAAAAATACACAAAATGCTTGTCCAAAATGGCAAGAAATACTTTATTCAAGACTATTGAAACAGGGAAGAGAGAGTAAACTCAACTCCAAACGCAAAAGGGACAAGTGGGGATTTATAGCCAATGACAGGGTGAGGAAGTAGATGGAAAATCACTAAGAGGAACTTGCTTAGGTGTCCAGGGTGTGGGGAAGAGGAACTTGATATCAAGGTGGGGGGATTCTCAATAAACTGGCTCAGCCGGATTCTTTGCTAAAACTGGACTCAGTTGGCCAAGGATGGGGGCTCATCAGAGTAAGGAGTAATGAGTAATATTTGGTCGAGGAGGGAGTCCTTGTCATGGATGGGGCAGGAAGCTGGTGCTATGCCTGAGGCCAGCCCTCGGCCTCCATCATGGGGCCATCCAGGCAGCTGGAACCTCCTGAACAATCCTGATCAGTGGGTCTCCCTAAAAATAGCAGCCTCTGCCCATGCAGAAACCTCACACACAGATCCGTGTTGGTCGTGGGTACCGCAGCTGCTCTGGGGTGAGAGGGGATATATTTATTTTTCCTTTGTGCATCAGTTGAGCCTGGCTTCGTGGCCAACCTACCCCTGTCAGAGCTCTGCATTCAGGCAGGGTCGGGGGAGTCAGACAGCCCATATCCAGCCATTCTGCAAGTCTAGGCTTCCTTCCTAATGGGGAATGGTGTAAAAGTGGGAAATCCCAAGGAGGTGTTTTGGGAAGGTTGTGGAGAGAGAGGCAGACAACACTGCTCCTGATGGCCTGTATGTTCACTGGGAAATGTGCTGTCTCATTACACGTTTCTTAGGCCTTGGAGCTTATCTCTTCTGTCCAGGTGGGATTTCAAAGCCTGCTGGAGAAGGGAATCCTGGGACAGAGGCAGGAACATGTCATAGGTTTTTATGGCAGAGTCATCCTTGGAATTTTAATTACCTTATCATCATCACACTATTATATATTTACCTATCCTAATGATGAGATTACACATTCAATTAGTATGTAATTACTAGTTCTATTACTTAAAGAAAAATACTTAGGGATAATTACACAATTATGAAATACAATTAGAAAATGACATATTAAATTTAGAAAAGCTTTTGAAACACTCCTCCAACCCTCCCACCCCACCCTCCTGTACAAAAGATTTCTTGTATTTATTCTCTCTCCTCTTTCTCTCCTGCAAGTACAAGTGCAGCCCAGTCTGGTCCAGTGTGATCAAGGGGTGGGTATTTCCCTGGAGAGCACAGGACATTGTATCTTAGAGATGCAACCCCTTACGGCCTCTTGGGGATTTAGGGGCAGCCCAACTTTGGAGACTCTGCCTGAGGTTCTGGAACCACAGGGAATTTTTGCAGGCCACAGGTGGTAGTTGTTCAACCTTCCCTGCTACCCCATCTGCTGGGAGTGCAGAAAGGGAGGGAGCAGGGTACGGCCTGGCAATTCCAGGGGCTGAATGTTACAGGCTGGGCTCTCAAGAGGCCCCAGAGGCAAACAAATTATCAGAGGCTGTCTCACACATGGGTACAGTGTTTCACCGTTTCACCATTTTGATAACACTTTCACATTTCCCAGCTCCTTTAATCCACAGCACCATCTAATGAGACGGGGAGATGGTTAAGTGTTCTTGTTCCCCTTCTTGGAACTCCCTCTTCCTTTAATCTCTGTCTCCACTCTGGTTTTTGTCTTTAGTTCTCTGATTACCCATCTCACTCTTTGTGGCTTCTTTTTATCCTTGGCTTACAGATTGTTTTATTGCTCTCCAGAGTTCCATCCTCTTCCGTTTTTTTGTTTGTTTGTTTCTCTCTGTCTTGGGCAGTTCAAATCGGATGGAAGGGCTCTCCCAGGCTTCACCACTGCTGTGTGTGGCGTATGATTATGGGCGGAAGTAAGGCACTCTGCTGCCAGGCTTCAGCCATAAGACTCCCCTCTCAATGCTTCCCTCTCTCTTCGTCCATGTGTGGGCTGTATGTTGCTGTCCAGGACAACCTTTGAAATGGCTTTGAAGCAGACAGGGACCGCGCCATCTCTGGAGCAGTGTGCTCATTGTCACTCACCTTGCACTGTTTAGAGTTTATCTGAGTAAGAAAAACTTCATTGTATTAAATCACGAAATATTTCTATGTTTACCTGATACAGCAGCCCCTCATAAATGAAAACAGCCTTACTGGTAGGAAACAGATTCTGGACCATAAGGTTTGAATTGATAGTGTTTTTGTGCTTTCCTCTGGCAGGTCCAAATAGGAAGCTGACTTATATCCAGAAGTTGGTAAAGTTGGTTAGTCTAGTGGATGCCATGGTGGCTTCCCTGACATCTACTTCCTCTTTACCCGGTGATTATCGCAGTTTTGCCCAAGCCTTGCCCACACAGCCCCTGTAGTTGAGGGGCTGCTGCCACCCTCAGCTCCAAGGTTGGGACTAAAGGGCGTAAGAGTAACCTCACTCCCTTGGCTTTTGGAATCCAGGCCAATGTGAATCAGTCCTGGCCTCAGAACTAATTCAGGAAAAGCTATGACCCAATTTGGTCTAATGAGACAAGAGGTCAAATTTATTGGGGTCTGCCTGGAAAGAGACTTCTTCACTCTTAAGACAGCCATAGAAACTATGTTGCAGATGAATCCAGAATTCTGACAACAGAAAGCAAAGATCCAGATCCTGTCCAAGCAGAAAGCATGGGGAGCATGCCCTGACCCTCAGACTCAAGTGCCCTGGTCCCTGGAGAGGTGCGTTCCTACTGGGACTTACTCACTTCCTCCACTTGCTGTGCTTCCAAGCTCACTGAGTGTACTAGCTTAGCATGCTTTTGGCTGCAATCATCAGAAAATCTGACCCAACTCAACTGAAGACAATAACAGGAATTTATTTGATCATATAACCGAAAAAGGCCAGGGTTG
>NW_026652286.1:86376531-86391001 GCF_009828535.3 Hylobates moloch | reverse complement strand
ATTTCCCTCTACACACTGCTTTGAATGTGTCCCAGAGATTCTGGTATGTTGTGTCTTTGTTCTCGTTGGTTTCAAAGAACATCTTTATTTCTGTCTTCATTTCATTATGTACCCAATAGTCATTCAGGAGCAGATTGTTCAGTTTCCATGTAGTTGAGCGATTTTGAGTGAGTTTCTTAATCCTGAGTTCTAGTTTGATTGCACTGTGGTCTGAGAGACAGTTTGTTATAATTTCTGTTCTTTTACATTTGCTGAGGAGAGCTTTACTTCCAACTATGTGGTCAATTTTGGAATAGGTGTGGTGTGATGCTGAAAAAAAGGTATATTCTGTTGATTTGAGGTGGAGAGTTCTGCGGATGTCTATTAGGTCCACTTTGTGCAGAGCTGAGTTCAATTCCTGGATATCCTTGTTAACTCTCTGTCTGGTTGATCTGTCTAATGTTGACAGTGGGGTGTTAAAATCTCCCATTATTATTGTGTGGGAGTTTAAGTCCCTTTGTAGGTCACTGAGGACTTGCTTTATGAATCTGGGTGCTCCTGTGTTGGGTGCATATATATTTAGGATAGTTAGCTCTTCTTGTTGAATTGATCCCTTTACCATTATGCAATGGCCTTCTTTGTCTCTTTTGATCTTTGTTGGTTTAAAGTCTATTTTATCAGAGACTAGGATTGCAACCCCTGCCTTTTTTTGTTTTCCATTTGCTTGATAGATCTTCCTCCATCCCTTTATTTTGAGTCTATGTGTGTCTCTGCACGTGAGATGGGTTTCCTGAATACAGCACACTGATGGATCCTGACTCCTTATCCAGTTTGCCAGTCTGTGTCTTTTAATTGGAGCATTTAGCCCATTTACATTTAAAGTTAATATTGTTATGTGTGAATCTGATCCTGTCCTTATGATGTTAGTTGGTTATTTTGCTCGTTAGTTGATGCAGTTTCTTCCTAGCCTCTATGGTCTTTACAATTTGGCATGTTTTTGCAGTGCCTGGTACCAGTTGTTCCTTTCCATGTTTAGTGCTTCCTTCAGGAGCTCTTTTAGGGCCAGCCTGGTGGTGACAAAATCACTCAGCATTTGCTTGTCTGTAAAGTATTTTATTTCTCCTTCACTTATGAAGCTTAGTTTGGCTGGATATGAAATTCTGGGTTGAACATTCTTTTCTTTAAGAATGTTGAATATCGGCCCCTACTCTCTTCTGGCTTGTAGAGTTTCTGCCAAGAGATCAGCTGTTAGTCTGATGGGCTTCCCTTTGTGGGTAACCTGACCTTTCTCTCTGGCTGCCCTTAAAATTTTTTCCTTCATTTCAACTTTGGTGAATCTGACAATTATGTGTCTTGGAGTTGCTCTTCTCGAGGAGTATCTTTGTGGCGTTCTCTGTATTTCCTGAATCTGGATGTTGGCTTGCCTTGCTAGATTGGGGAAGTTCTGCTGGATAATATCTTGCAGAGTGTTTTCCAACTTGGTTCCATTCTCCCCGTCATTTTCAGGTACACCAATCAGACGTAGATTTGGTCTTTTCACAAAGTTTCAAATTTCTTGGAGGCTTTGTTCATTTCTTTTTATTCTTTTTTCTCTAAACGTCCCTTCTCGCTTCGTTTCATTCATTTCATCTTCCATCAGTGATACCCTTTCTTCCAGTTGATCACATCTGGTACTGAGGCTTCTGCAATCTTCACGTAGTTCTCGAAACTTGGCTTTCAGCTCCATCAGCTCCTTTACGTCCTTCTCTCCATTGGTTATTCTAGTTATCCATTCTTCTAATTTATTTTCAAAGTTTTTAACTTCTTTGCTGTTGTTTTGAATTTCCTCCCGTAGCTCAGAGTAGTTTGATCCTCTGAAGCCTTCTTCTCTCAACTGGTCAAAGTCATCCTCCATCCAGCTTTGTTCCGTTACTGGTGAGGAACTGTGTTCCTTTGGAGGAGGAGAGGTGCTCTGCTTTTTAGAGTTTCCAGTTTTTCTGCTGTGTTTTTTCCCCACCTTTGTGGTTTTATCTACTTTTGGTCTTTGATGATGGTGATGTACAGATGGGTTTTTGGTGTGGATGTCCTTTCTGTTTGTTAGTTTTTCTTCTACCAGACAGGACCCTCAGCTGCAGGTCTGTTGGAGTTTACTAGAGGTCCACTCCAGACCCTGTTTGGCTGGGTGTCAGCAGCGGTGGCTGCAGAACAGCAGATTTTCGTGAGACCACAAATTCAGCTGTCTGATAATTCCTCTGGAAGTTTTGTCTCAGAGGAGTACCCAGCTGACTGAGGTGTCAGTCTGTCCCTACTGGGGGGTGCCTCCCAGTTAGGCTGCTTAGGGGTGAGGGACCCACTTTAGGAGGCAGTCTGTCCATTCTCAGATCTCCAGCTGCGTGCTGGGAGAACCACTACTCTCTTCAAAGCTGTCAGTCAGACAGGGACATTTAAGTCTGTGGAGGTTCCTGCTGACTTTTTGTTTGTCTGTGCCCCGCCCCCAGAGGTGGAGCCTACAGAGGCAGGCAGGCCTCCTTGAGCTGTGGTGGGCTCCACCCAGTTCGAGCTTCCTGGCTGCTTTGTTTACTTAAGCAAGCCTGGGCAGTGGTGGGTGCCCCTCCCCCAGCCTCGCTGCCACCTTGCAGCTTGGTCTCAGACTGCTGTGCTAGCAATCAGGGAGACTCCGTGGGCATAGGACCCTCCGAGCCAGGTGCGGGACACAATCTCCTAGTGTGCCGTTTTTCAGGCCCGTTGGAAAAGTGCAGTATCAGGGTGGGACTGACCCGATATTCCAGGTGCCGTCTGTTACCCCTTTCTTTGACTAGGAAAGGGAACTCCCTGACCCCTTGCACTTCCCGAGTGAGGCAGTGCCTCGCCCTGCTTTGGCTTGTGTACAGTGCGCTTCACCGACTGTCCTGTACCCACTGTTTGGCATTCCCTAGTGCGATGAAACCGGTACCTCAAACAGAAATGCAGAAATCACCCGTCTTCTGTGTTGCTCAGGCTGGGAGCTGTAGACCGGAGCTGTTCCTATTCAGCCATCTTCCTATTCTTTCTTTACGAGCTAAACTTTTTTTATATTTCCCATAGAAATAAGATCATACAGTATTTGTCTTTCTGTCTGGTTTATTTCATTAGCATAATGCCTTCCAGACTCATCCATGTTGTTGCAAATGGCAGGATTTCATTCTTTTTAAAGGCTGAATAGTAGTTTGCTGTGTGTGTGTGTGTGTATATATGTGTGTGTATATTTATGTATATATATGTGTGTGTATATATATGTATATATATGTGTGTATATATGTATATATGCATGTATATATGGGTGTGTGTTGGGGGATATATATATATATATATATATCATCTTGATCCATTCATCCCTTCACAGACTCATAGCTTGTCTCCATGTCTTGGTTGTTGTGAATAATGCTGCAGTGAACATGAGTGCAGATGTCTCTTTGACATAGTGATTTCATTTCCTTTGCATCTATACCTAGAAGTGGGATTGCTGGATCACATGGTAGTCCTATTTTAATTTTTTGAGGAACCCTTATACTGTTTTACCACAATGAATGGCTGTCCTAATTTACATTCCCACCAACAGTGTACAAGGGATCATTTTTTCCCACATCTTCATCAACACTCTTAATCGTTTGCCTTTTTTGATGATAGACATTGTAATTGGTGTAGGTAACATCTCATTGTGGTTTTGATTTGCATTTCCCTGCTGATTAGTGATATTGAGTACCTTTTCATGTATCTGTTGGTCATTTGTATGTCTTCTTTCGAAAAATATCTGTTCTGGTTCTCTGTCCATTTTAAAAACGGAGTCATTTTTGCTGTTGAGTTAAATGAGTTTCTTATATATTTTGGCTATTAACTCCTGATCAGATATATGGTTTCCAAATATGTTCTCACATTCTGTAGGTTGCCTTTTCATTTTGTTAATTGTTTCCTTTGCTGTGCAGAAGTTTTTAGTTTGATATGATCAATTTGTTTATTTTTGCTTATGTTGCTTGTAGTTTTGTTGCTTGTTGCCTGTAGTTTTTGTGTCATCCAAAAAAATTATTGCCAAAGCCAATATCATGGAGCTTTTTCCTCTATGTTTGTTTCTAGAAGTTTAACAGCTTCAACTCTTACATTTAAGTCTTTAATTCATTTTGAGTTAATTTTTGTGAATGATACAAGATAGGGGTCCAATTTTATTCTTTTGCATATGGCTATCCAGTTTTCTTATCATTTAAGGGAGACTGTCCTTTTCCCATTGTGTATTTTTAGTGCTCTTGTCAAATATTAATTGGCCATATTGGGAAATGGGTTTATTTCTGGGCTCTCTTGTCTATTCCATTGGCATATATATCTATTGCTATGCCAGCACCATGCTGCTTTGATTACTATAGCTTTGTAATGTAGTTTCAAGTGAGGAACTATGATGCCTCCAGCTTTGTTCTGCTTTTTCAACATTGCTTTGGCTATTTGGAATCTTTTGTTGTTTCATATGAATTTTAGAATTGTTTTTAATATTTCTTTTAAAAATGCCATTGGAGTTTTGATTGGGATTGCATTGAATCTATAGATCATTTTGGATACTGTAGATATTTTTTACAATATTAACTTTTTTCAACCCATAAACACAGAATATATTTCCATTCATTTGTCTCTTCTATTTATTTTACTAATGTTTCATAGTTTTCAATGTACAGATTTTTCATATCCTTGATTAAATTTGCTTGTAAGTATTTTATTCCTTTTGATGCTATTATAAATGAGATTATTTTCCTAATTTCTTCTTTGGTCAGTTCATTGTTAGTGTATAAAAACACAAATCATTTTTGTATGTTGATTTTGTATACTGCAACTTGATTGAATTTGTTTATTAGTTCTGACAGGTTTTAAATTTTTTTTTTTGTAGAGTATTTAGGGTTTTCTATGTATAGGATTAAGTAATCTGCAAACAGAGATAATTTTGCTGCTTTTTTTTCTAATATGGATACCTTTTTTTTCCTTTTCTTGCCTAACTGCTCTGTCTAAAAGTTCCAGTAGTATGTTGAACAGAAGTACTAAGGTGGGCACCCTTGTCTTGTTCCTGATCTTAGAGGAAAAGCTTTCTGCTTTCCATCACTGAGTGTGGTGTTAGCTGTGGGCTCCTTATATATAGGCTTTGTTTTGTTGAGATACCTTCTTGTATATTTAATTTGTTAAAGGCTTTTATCATGAAGGAATGAATTTTGTCAAATGTTTTTCTGCATCTACTGAGACAGTTATATAATTTTTTTCTTTACTTTGTTCATGCAGTGTATCACATTCATTGATTTACACATGTTGAATCATTCTTGCATTCCAGGAGTAAATCTCACTTGATCGTGGTGAATCATCCTTTTAATGTGCTGTTGAATTTGGTTAGCTAGTAATCTGTTGAGAATTTTTGCATCTATGTTCATCAGGAATACTGGCTGAGAATTTTCTTTATTTGTAGTGTTCTTATCTTTGAATCAGGGTAACAATGGCTTTGTACAATGATTTTAGTAGTATTCCCTAATCTCAATTTTAGGAAGAGTTTGAGAAAGATTAATTCTTTAAGTGTTTAGAAGAATTAACCAGTGAAGCCATCTGGTCCTGGGCTTTTCTTTGTTGGGAGTTTTTTGATTATTGATTCAATCTTCTTACTCATTATTGGTCTGTTCAGATTTTTTATTTCTTTATGATTCAGACTTGATAGGTTGTTTGTTTCTAAGAATTTGTTTATTTCATCTAAGTTATCCAATTTGTTGGCATATAAATGTTGCCATATAATTGATCATAGTAGTACCTTACGATTTTTTGTGTTTCTGTGGTATCCATCATAATGTCTCCTCTTTCATTTATAATTGTAGTTGTTTGAGTTCTTTCTCTTTTTTCTTGGTTAAAAGTGTTAAAGGTTTGTTAGTTTTGCTTATCTTTTTTTTCTATAAACCAGCTCTTAGTTTTTTTGATCTTTTAAAATGTTTTTCTGTTGTTTATATCATTTATTTCTGTTCTAATCTTTATTCCTTCCATTCATCTTCTAATTTTGGGCTCAGTTTATTCTTCTTTGTTTAGTGTCTTGTGATGTAAACTTAGCTTGTTTGAGATCTTCCTTTTTTCTTAATTTGGCATTTATAGGTATAAACTTTCCCCTTAAAACTCCTTTAGTTGCATCCTACAAGTTTTGGTATGTTGTGTTTTCATTTTTGTTTTTCTCAAGATAGGTTTTGATTTTCCTCTTGATTTCTTCTTTTACCCATTGGTTGTTCAGGACTGTGTTGTATGATTTCCTCATATTTATACATTTTAGTTTCATAAAATTGTGGTTGGAAGAAAT
The DNA here is from genome assembly GCF_009828535.3 of Hylobates moloch. Taxonomy (NCBI): domain Eukaryota; kingdom Metazoa; phylum Chordata; class Mammalia; order Primates; family Hylobatidae; genus Hylobates; species Hylobates moloch. The sequence goes on along the minus strand of NW_026652286.1, from coordinate 86,384,709 downwards.
ACTTGGTATAATTTCAATCTTTTTGTATTTGTATTGTTTGGTGGTTTGACATATGATCTATTCTTGAGAATGTTCTGTTTGCACTTGAGAATAATGTGGATTTTGTTGCTGTTGGGTGTAATTAAATTTTTCAAGAAGCTGACCAATTGTTTTCTCAGAAATAAAGGTTCGTAAACTGGGGACTACTTTCAACTTTCAAGAAATGCATAATCTTTGTGCTATATAAACAATCCCCAAACACCAAAATTGATCAATAGCTCTACCTAATTTGGTTTATGAGGCCATCAAGGGGCAACTATCCCACTGCCTGTGGTAGTTCCTTTAGGGTGTATGGATAGAAATTGAATTGCTGGACCAAATTTTTGTCATCTCAATTTTCTGCCAACCACTTACTTTTATTACCCCAAAACAAGATAGCCATGACTGATGATGTATTTTATAATGATGTTTCTTTTTTAATTCTTAGATAATTGCTTTAGAATATCTGTAACGTCTCAGATTCCTTCAATAGAAACTCAGATACAGGTCTATGAAAACTTTAGATAAGTTGGGGTCTTCATAGTGCACTTTCAGTTATGACATATAAAAGAATGAATCAAACACCTGAGATAAGAACATATACCACATCTTATAGGAGAAAGTGCAAGGCATTGGAAGGAGACTAAAGAAGCTACTGGAATATTCATGCTTACTAAAGGATGGGGGTGTGTACTTTCCCCCTTCTGAGTCCAACCTTGCCTTTGTTGTTGTCCAGTTTTGCCAGCATGGTGAATGCCTCATGATCAATAACATTTCTAAAGATTCATACAAATAGTTCTCACCATTGTTCTATTTTAGTGCAGCATTTCAAGGGCTAATCCTACTAGAGGAATGGATCCTGGTTGCCATAACAGCCTAATAATGGTGGAGTGAGTAGAGGAGGGAGTAACAGATGCTGGTTCTGAAGGATGACCCTATAGCAAGGGGGCTACAAGCTATCTTGTATCCAAATCTACCCAGTGCCTTATTTCTAGTTCCTTACTTTCTCTTAGCACAATAGACTACAGTCATGGAGGCAGCCTGAATATCATGTCTTTGAAACCTGAAAGATCCTAAGAAATGCCAAATATTACTTTTTATAGGTTGAATGCCTGCCTTATAGAAAGGTTTCATCAATAGCAATGGGAATGCTATTGGAAAAAGATGTCCTTGCACTCTCTTCAACCTAGGGTATAAACACTTAAAATATTATGAGTCTATTAAACATTTTTAATAGACTAGATTTGGTATTTTGTTTTTGTTTACATGTTTAAAAAAAAATTTTTTTTTCTAAACCGAGTCTTGCTCTGCTGCCCAGGCTGGAATGCAGTGGCATGTTCATAATTTACTATAACCTTGAACTCCTGAGCTTGCTCCTCCTGTCTCAGCTTCCTGAGTAGCTAGGAATACTGGCACATGCTACCATGCCTAGCTAATTCTTAAAAATAAAAAATTTTTTAGAGGGGAGTCATGCTATGTTGCCCAGGCTGGTCTTGAAATTCTGGCCTCAAGGGATCCTCCTACCTCAGCTCCCAAAGCACTGGGGTCACAGGTGTGAGTCACTGCACCTGGCCTTCTTTACATGTTTTTTTAAATATATTAAAAACAAATTTAATGTTCAGAAAATAACACTAACAACATCAGCGTGCCCACCACCCAGAGTTTTTTTTTTTTTTTTTTTTTTTTGCTTTTTTTAAAATTTTTTATTATTATACTTTAGGTTTTAGGGTACATGTGCACAATGTGCAGGTTTGTTACATATGTATCCATGTGCCACGTTGATTTCCTGCACCCATTAACTTGTCATTTAGCATTAGGTATATCTCCTAATACTGTCCCTCCCCACTCCCCCAACCCCACAACAGTCCCCGGAGTGTGATGTTCCCCTTCCTGTGTCCATGAGTTCTCATTGTTCAATTCCCACCTATGAGTGAGAACATGCGGTGTTTGGTTTTTTGTCCTTGCGATAGTTTACTGAGAATGATGTTTTCCAGTTTCATCCATGTCCCTACAAAGGACATGAACTCATCATTTTTTATGGCTGCGTAGTATTCCATGGTGTATATGTGCCACATTTTCTTAATCCAGTCTATCGTTGTTGGACATTTGGGTTGGTTCCAACTCTTTGCTATTGTGAATAGTGCCGCAATAAACATACGTGTGCATGTGTCTTTATAGCAGCATGATTTATAGTCCTTTGGGTATATACCCAGTAATGGGATGGCTGGGTCAAATGGTATTTCTAGTTCTAGATCCCTGAGGAATCGCCACACTGACTTCCACAATGGTTGAACTACTTTACAGTCCCACCAACAGTGTAAAAGTGTTCCTATTTCTCCACATCCCCTCCAGCACCTGTTGTTTCCTGATTTTTTAATGATGGCCATTCTAACTGGTGTGAGATGTTATCTCACTGTGGTTTTGATTTGCATTTCTCTGATGGCCAGTGATGATGAGCATTTCTTCATGTGTTTTTTGGCTGCATAAATGTCTTCTTTTGAGAAGTGTCTGTTCATGTCCTTTGCCCACTTTTTGATGGGGTTGTTTGTTTTTTTCTTGTAAATTTGTTTGAGTTCATTGTAGATTCTGGATATTAGCCCTTTGTCAGATGAGTAGGTTGCAAAAATTTTCTCCCATTCTGTAGGTTGCCTGTTCACTCTGATGGTAGTTTCTTTTGCTGTGCAGAAGCTCTTGAGTTTAATTAGATCCCATTTGTCAATGTTGGCTTTTGTTGCCATTGCTTTTGGTGTTTTAGACATGAAGTCCTTGCCCATGCCTATGTCCTGAATGGTATTGCCTAGGTTTTCTTGTAGGATTTTAATGGTTTTAGGTCTAACATTTAAGTCTTTAATCCATCTTGAATTAATTTTTGTATAAGGTGTAAGGAAGGGATCCAGTTTCAGCTTTCTACATATGGCTAGCCAGTTTTCCCAGCACCATTTATTAAATAGGGAATCCTTTCCCCATTTCTTGTTTTTGTCAGGTTTGTCAAAGATCAGATAGTTGTAGATATGCGGCATCATTTCTGAGGGCTCTGTTCTGTTCCATTGATCTATGTCTCTGTTGTGGTACCAGTACCATGCTGTTTTGGTTACTGTAGCCTTGTAGTATAGTTTGAAGTCAGGTAGCATGATGCCTCCAGCTTTGTTCTTTTGGCTTAGGATTGACTTGGCAATGCGGGCTCTTTTTTGGTTCCATATGAACTTTAAAGTAGTTTTTTCCAATTCTGTGAAGAAAGTCATTGGTAACTTGATGGGGATGGCATTGAATCTATAAATTACCTTGGGCAGTATGGCCGTTTTCACGATATTGATTCTTCCAACCCATGAGCATGGAATGTTCTTCCATTTGTTTGTATCCTCTTTGATTTCATTGAGCAGTGGTTTGTAGTTCTCCTTGAAGAGGTCCTTCACATCCCTTGAAAGTTGGATTCCTAGGTATTTTATTCTCTTTGAAGCAATTGTGAATGTGAGTTCACTCATGATTTGGCTCTCTGTTTGTCTGTGATTGGTGTACAAGAATGCTTGTGATTTTTGTACATTGATTTTGTATCCTGAGACTTTGCTGAAGTTGCTAATCAGCTTAAGGAGATTTTGGGCTGAGACAGTGGGGTTTTCTAGATATACAATCATGTCATCTGCAAACAGGGACAATGTGACTTCCTCTTTTCCTAATTGAATACCCTTTATTTTCTTCTCCTGCCTGATTGCCCTGGCCAAAACTTCCAGCACTATGTTGAATAGGAGTGGTGAGAGAGGGCATCCCTGTCTTGTGCCAGTTTTCAGAGGGAATGCTTCCAGTTTTTGTCCATTCAGTATGATATTGGCTGTGGGTTTGTCATAGATAGCTCTTATTATTTTGAGATACGTCCCATCAATACCTAATTTATTGAGAGTTTTTAGCATGAAGGATTGTTGAATTTTGTCAAAGGCCTTTTCTGCATCTATTGAGATAATCATGTGGTTTTTGTCTTTGGTTCTGTTTATATGCTGGATTACATTTATTGATTTGCGTATGTTGAACCAGCCTTGCATCCCAGGGATGAAGCCCACTTGATTATGGTGGATAAGCTTTTTGATGTGCTGCTGGATTTGGTTTGCCAGTATTTTATTGAGGATTTTTGCATCAATGTTCATCAAGGATATTGGTCTGAAATTCTGTTTTTTGGTTATGTCTCTGCCAGGCTTTCGTATCAGGACAATGCTGGCTTCATAAAATGTGTTGGGGAGGATTCCCTCTTTTTCTATCAATTGGAATAGTTTCAGAAGGAATGGTACCAGTTCCTCCTTGTACCTGTGGTAGAATTTGGCTGTGAATCCATCAGGTCCTGGACTCTTTTTGGTTGGTAAGCTATTGATTATTGCCAAAATTTCAGAGCCTGTTATTGGTCTATTCAGAGATTCAACTTCTTCCTGATTTAGTCTTGGGAGGGTGTATTTGTCGAGGAATTTATCCATTTCTTCTAGATTTTCTAGTTTATTTGCATAGAGGTGTTTGTAGTATTCTCTGATGGTAGATTGTATTTCTGTGGGATCAGTGGTGATATCCCATTTTTCATTTTTTATTGCATCTATTTGATTCTTCTCTCTTTTCTTCTTTATTAGTCTTGCTAGTGGTCTATCAATTTTGTTGATCTTTTCAAAAAGCCATCTCCTGGATTCATTAATTTTTTGAAGAGTTTTTTTGTGTCTCTAGTTCCTTCAGTTCTGCTCTGATTTTAGTTATTTCTAGCCTTCTGCTAGCTTTTGAATGTGTTTGCTCTTGCTTTTCTAGTTCGTTTAATTGTGATGTTAGGGTGTCAATTTTGGATCTTTCCTGCTTTCTCTTGTGGGCATTTAGTGCTATACATTTCCCTCTACACACTGCTTTGAATGTGTCCCAGAGATTCTGGTATGTTGTGTCTTTGTTCTCGTTGGTTTCAAAGAACATCTTTATTTCTGTCTTCATTTCATTATGTACCCAATAGTCATTCAGGAGCAGATTGTTCAGTTTCCATGTAGTTGAGCGATTTTGAGTGAGTTTCTTAATCCTGAGTTCTAGTTTGATTGCACTGTGGTCTGAGAGACAGTTTGTTATAATTTCTGTTCTTTTACATTTGCTGAGGAGAGCTTTACTTCCAACTATGTGGTCAATTTTGGAATAGGTGTGGTGTGATGCTGAAAAAAAGGTATATTCTGTTGATTTGAGGTGGAGAGTTCTGCGGATGTCTATTAGGTCCACTTTGTGCAGAGCTGAGTTCAATTCCTGGATATCCTTGTTAACTCTCTGTCTGGTTGATCTGTCTAATGTTGACAGTGGGGTGTTAAAATCTCCCATTATTATTGTGTGGGAGTTTAAGTCCCTTTGTAGGTCACTGAGGACTTGCTTTATGAATCTGGGTGCTCCTGTGTTGGGTGCATATATATTTAGGATAGTTAGCTCTTCTTGTTGAATTGATCCCTTTACCATTATGCAATGGCCTTCTTTGTCTCTTTTGATCTTTGTTGGTTTAAAGTCTATTTTATCAGAGACTAGGATTGCAACCCCTGCCTTTTTTTGTTTTCCATTTGCTTGATAGATCTTCCTCCATCCCTTTATTTTGAGTCTATGTGTGTCTCTGCACGTGAGATGGGTTTCCTGAATACAGCACACTGATGGATCCTGACTCCTTATCCAGTTTGCCAGTCTGTGTCTTTTAATTGGAGCATTTAGCCCATTTACATTTAAAGTTAATATTGTTATGTGTGAATCTGATCCTGTCCTTATGATGTTAGTTGGTTATTTTGCTCGTTAGTTGATGCAGTTTCTTCCTAGCCTCTATGGTCTTTACAATTTGGCATGTTTTTGCAGTGCCTGGTACCAGTTGTTCCTTTCCATGTTTAGTGCTTCCTTCAGGAGCTCTTTTAGGGCCAGCCTGGTGGTGACAAAATCACTCAGCATTTGCTTGTCTGTAAAGTATTTTATTTCTCCTTCACTTATGAAGCTTAGTTTGGCTGGATATGAAATTCTGGGTTGAACATTCTTTTCTTTAAGAATGTTGAATATCGGCCCCTACTCTCTTCTGGCTTGTAGAGTTTCTGCCAAGAGATCAGCTGTTAGTCTGATGGGCTTCCCTTTGTGGGTAACCTGACCTTTCTCTCTGGCTGCCCTTAAAATTTTTTCCTTCATTTCAACTTTGGTGAATCTGACAATTATGTGTCTTGGAGTTGCTCTTCTCGAGGAGTATCTTTGTGGCGTTCTCTGTATTTCCTGAATCTGGATGTTGGCTTGCCTTGCTAGATTGGGGAAGTTCTGCTGGATAATATCTTGCAGAGTGTTTTCCAACTTGGTTCCATTCTCCCCGTCATTTTCAGGTACACCAATCAGACGTAGATTTGGTCTTTTCACAAAGTTTCAAATTTCTTGGAGGCTTTGTTCATTTCTTTTTATTCTTTTTTCTCTAAACGTCCCTTCTCGCTTCGTTTCATTCATTTCATCTTCCATCAGTGATACCCTTTCTTCCAGTTGATCACATCTGGTACTGAGGCTTCTGCAATCTTCACGTAGTTCTCGAAACTTGGCTTTCAGCTCCATCAGCTCCTTTACGTCCTTCTCTCCATTGGTTATTCTAGTTATCCATTCTTCTAATTTATTTTCAAAGTTTTTAACTTCTTTGCTGTTGTTTTGAATTTCCTCCCGTAGCTCAGAGTAGTTTGATCCTCTGAAGCCTTCTTCTCTCAACTGGTCAAAGTCATCCTCCATCCAGCTTTGTTCCGTTACTGGTGAGGAACTGTGTTCCTTTGGAGGAGGAGAGGTGCTCTGCTTTTTAGAGTTTCCAGTTTTTCTGCTGTGTTTTTTCCCCACCTTTGTGGTTTTATCTACTTTTGGTCTTTGATGATGGTGATGTACAGATGGGTTTTTGGTGTGGATGTCCTTTCTGTTTGTTAGTTTTTCTTCTACCAGACAGGACCCTCAGCTGCAGGTCTGTTGGAGTTTACTAGAGGTCCACTCCAGACCCTGTTTGGCTGGGTGTCAGCAGCGGTGGCTGCAGAACAGCAGATTTTCGTGAGACCACAAATTCAGCTGTCTGATAATTCCTCTGGAAGTTTTGTCTCAGAGGAGTACCCAGCTGACTGAGGTGTCAGTCTGTCCCTACTGGGGGGTGCCTCCCAGTTAGGCTGCTTAGGGGTGAGGGACCCACTTTAGGAGGCAGTCTGTCCATTCTCAGATCTCCAGCTGCGTGCTGGGAGAACCACTACTCTCTTCAAAGCTGTCAGTCAGACAGGGACATTTAAGTCTGTGGAGGTTCCTGCTGACTTTTTGTTTGTCTGTGCCCCGCCCCCAGAGGTGGAGCCTACAGAGGCAGGCAGGCCTCCTTGAGCTGTGGTGGGCTCCACCCAGTTCGAGCTTCCTGGCTGCTTTGTTTACTTAAGCAAGCCTGGGCAGTGGTGGGTGCCCCTCCCCCAGCCTCGCTGCCACCTTGCAGCTTGGTCTCAGACTGCTGTGCTAGCAATCAGGGAGACTCCGTGGGCATAGGACCCTCCGAGCCAGGTGCGGGACACAATCTCCTAGTGTGCCGTTTTTCAGGCCCGTTGGAAAAGTGCAGTATCAGGGTGGGACTGACCCGATATTCCAGGTGCCGTCTGTTACCCCTTTCTTTGACTAGGAAAGGGAACTCCCTGACCCCTTGCACTTCCCGAGTGAGGCAGTGCCTCGCCCTGCTTTGGCTTGTGTACAGTGCGCTTCACCGACTGTCCTGTACCCACTGTTTGGCATTCCCTAGTGCGATGAAACCGGTACCTCAAACAGAAATGCAGAAATCACCCGTCTTCTGTGTTGCTCAGGCTGGGAGCTGTAGACCGGAGCTGTTCCTATTCAGCCATCTTCCTATTCTTTCTTTACGAGCTAAACTTTTTTTATATTTCCCATAGAAATAAGATCATACAGTATTTGTCTTTCTGTCTGGTTTATTTCATTAGCATAATGCCTTCCAGACTCATCCATGTTGTTGCAAATGGCAGGATTTCATTCTTTTTAAAGGCTGAATAGTAGTTTGCTGTGTGTGTGTGTGTGTATATATGTGTGTGTATATTTATGTATATATATGTGTGTGTATATATATGTATATATATGTGTGTATATATGTATATATGCATGTATATATGGGTGTGTGTTGGGGGATATATATATATATATATATAT
>NW_026652286.1:86369276-86376431 GCF_009828535.3 Hylobates moloch | reverse complement strand
GAGCTGAGTTCAATTCCTGTGTATCCTTGTTAACTTTCTGTCTCATTTGATCTGTCTAATGTTGACAGTGAGGTGTTAAAGTCTCCCATTATTATTGTGTGGGAGTCTAAGTCTCTTTGTAGGTCGCTAAGGACTTGCTTTATGAATCTGGGTGCTCCTGTATTGGGTACATGTATGTTTAGGATAGTTAGCTCTTCTTGTTGAATTGATCCCTTTACCAGTATATAATGGCCTTCTTTGTCTCCCCCTTTGATATTTGTTAGTTTAAAGTCTATTTTATCAGAGACTAGGATTGCAACCCCTGCCTTTTTTTGTTTTCCAGTTGCTTGGTAGATCTTCCTCCATCCCTTTATTTTGAGCCTATGTGTGTCTCTGCACATGAGATGGGTTTCCTGAATACAGCACACTGATGGGTCTTGACTCTTTATCCAATTTGCCAGTCTGTGTCTTTTAATTGGAGCATTTAGCCCATTTACATTTAAGGTTAATATTGTTATGTGTGAATTTGATCCTGTAATTTTGATGTTAGCTGGTTAGTTTGCTCATTAGTTGATGCAGTTTCTTCCTAGCCTTGATGGTCTTTATAGTTTGGCATGTTTTTCCAGTGGCTGGTACCAGTTGTTCCTTTCCATGTTTAGTGCTTCCTTCAGGAGCTCTTTTAGGGCAGGCCTGGTGGTGACAAAATGTCTCAGCATTTGCTTGTCTGTAAAGTGTTTTATTTCTCCTTCACTTATGAAGCTTAGTTTGGCTGGATATGAAATTCTGGGTTGAAAATTCTTTCCTTTAAGAATGTTGAATATTGGCCCCCACTCTCTCCTGGCTTGTAGAATTTCTGCCAAGAGATCAGCTATTAGTCTGATGGGCTTCCCTTTGTGGGTAACCCGACCTTTCTCTCTGGCTGCCCTTAACATTTTTTCCTTCATTTCAACTGTGGTGAATCTGACAATTATGTGTCTTGGAGTTGCTCTTCTCGAGGAGTATCTTTATGGTGTTCTCTGTATTTCCTGAGTTTGAATGTTGGCCTGCCTTGCTAGACTGGGGAAGTTCTCCTGGATAATATTCTTCAGAGTGTTTTCCAACTTGGTTCCATTCTCCCCGTCACTTTCAGGTACACCAGTCAGACGTAGATTTGATCTTTTCACATAGTCCCATATTTCTTGGAGGCTTTGTTTCTTTTTATTCTTTTTTCTCTAAACTTCTCTTCTCACTTCATTTCATTCATTTCGTCTTCCATCACTGATACCCTTCCTTCCAGTTGATCACATCGGTTACTGAGGCTTCTGCATTCTTCATGTAGCTCTCATGCCTTGGTTTTCAGCTCCATCAGGTCCTTTAAGGACTTCTCTGCATTGGTTGTTCTAGTTATCCATTCATCTAATTTTTTTTCAAAGCTTTTAACTTCTTTGCCATTGGTTCGAATTTCCTCCTGTAGCTCAGAGTAGTTTGATAGTCTGAAGCCTTCTTCTCTCAATTCGTCAAAGTCATTTTCCATCCAGCTTTGTCCCATTGCTGGTGAGGAGCTATGTTCCTTTGGAGGAGGAGAGGCACTCTGATTTTTAGAGTTTCCAGTTTTTCTGCTGTTTTTTTCCCATCTTTGTGGTTTATCTGCCTTTGATCTTTGATGATGGTGACTTACAGATGGATTTTTGGTGTGGCTGTCCTTTCTGTTTGTTAGTTTTCCTTCTAACAGACAGGACCGTCAGCTGCAGGTCTGTTGCAGTTTGCTAGAGGTCCACTCCAGACCCTGTTTGTCTGGGTATCAGCAGTTGGTGGCTGTAGAACAGCAGATATTGGTGAACCGCAAATGCTGCTGCCTGATCGTTCCTCTGGAATTTTTATCTCAGAGGAGTACCCAGCCGTGTGAGGTGTCAGTCCACCCCTACTGGAGGGTGCCTCCCAGTTAGGCTACTCGGGGTCAGGGACCCACTTGAGGAGGCAGTCTGCCCATTCTCAGATCTCAGGCTGTGTGCTGGGAGAACCACTACTCTCTTCAAAGCTGTCAGAGAGGGACATTTAAGTCTGCAGAGGTTACTGCTGTCTTTTTGTTTGTCTGTGCCCTGCCCCCAGAGGTGAAGCCTACAGAGGCAGGCAGGCCTCCTTGAGCTGTGGTGGGCTCCACCAGTTAGAGCTTCCTGGCTGCTTTGTTTACCTAATCAAACAGCTAACTGGGCAGTGGTGAGCACCCCTCCCCGAGCCTCAATGCTGCTGTGCAGTTTGATCTCGGACTGCTGTGCTCGCAATGAGCGAGACTCCGTGGGCGTAGGACCCTCTGAGCCAGGTGCGGGATATAATCTCCTGGTGTGCCGTTTTTTAAGCCCATTGGAAAAGCACAGTATTAGGGTGGGAGTGACCCGATTTTCCAGGTGCCATCTGTCACCCCTTTGAGTAGGAAAGGGAATTCCCTGACCCCTTGCACTTCCCAGGTGAGGCGATGCCTCACCCTGCTTCGGCTAGTGCATGGTGTGCTGCACCCACTGTCCTGCACCTACTGTCTGGCACTCCCCAGTGAGATGAACCCGGTACCTCAGTTGGAAATGCAGAAATCACCTGTCTTCTGCATCCCTCACGCTGGGAGCTGTAGACCGGAGCTGTTCCTATTCGGCCATCTTGGCTCCTCCCCAGGGGATCTCCTTTATTTGCAAATGAGAGAAACCCAGCTAAATGACTTTTATTCATTCAGCAAACACTGAGCACTTCTCTTTGCCAGAAGCTATTCTAGGTGCTGACGTTAACAGTAGTGAAAACACAAAGTCCCTTGTTTTATGGTGCTTACATTCTAGTAGAAAGAGACAAAATATAAAGAAAAAAGAAAAAGAGAATATCAGATTGTGATAAGATGCTTAACCTAGTATATAGAGTGTTACTAAGGAATCAGAGATAACTTAGATTTAGGGGAGAGAGAAGTCTTCTCTGAGGCACTGGAATGATGAAAAGAAACCAGTCGTGCAAACATTCTGGGCAGAGATGAGCAAATGCAAGGCCTTAAGGCAGAAAGCAAATTTGACAGTTTCAAAGAAAGAAGACTTAATTAAGGAAGAAGATGAGTTGGAAAGATGGATGGGGGCCAGATCATAGAGTCTTGTAGGCCATGATAAGAAGCCTGGATTTTATTAATTATTGTAAAAGTAATTGTAGAAAGTTAAGCATAGGAATGGCATTATCTCATTCAGATTCTAAAAAGAGTGCCCTATGTGCTGTGTGGAGTTGGAGAATATGTTATAGGTTGTCAAGAGTAAAAGCAAACAGACCAGTTAGGAAGCTGTTGTGATAGACCAGGATGTGAAAAAAAGAAGAAAAGAAGTAGGCAGATGGGAGATTTATTTTAGAGGTAGAACCAGCAGGATTTGGTGATAGATTGGATGTTGGAGGTGCAAAATAGGGACGAGTCAGGTTTCTGGACTGAACCATTGAAATATGCAATTGGTGGTACTATTTACTGAGATGGGAAAGACCTGGTAGCGGATGGGGGTGGAGAGGAGAGGAATGAGTGTTGTGTTGGACAAGTCAGATCAAAATGAGTACCAGACAGCAGAGAGGCATTGTTGATCAGGCAGCCAGATCTATGGGTGTAGCAGTAAGGGCTATACTTATAAATTTACAAGCCATCAACATAAGTGGTATTTAAACCCATGAGACTAGATGAGATCACCAAGAGGGTGAATAGACAAAGACAAGAAAATGGTTTGGGACTGAACCTTGGGGATGCCAAGATTCAGAAGTCATTTAGAAGAGGATGATCCTGGAATAAAAGGCAATTCATTAGCCCAATAAACAACCCAGTTTTGGCAAGAGTGGGTCTGACCTCAGGGACAACAACACTCAGGGTCTACAGTGCCATTGGAGTGCTGCCGTCTTTCTTTGCCACTCTGGGTTCTCCCTCACTCTCTCTCTCCCCCTCAATCTTTCAACTCAGTCTAATTCCATCTGTAGTCTTCATTACAGAATTTTTCTATTTGAAGGAAACATAGCCACAGGCAGCTCTGAATTTCATCTTAGAAAAAGAAAAAGTCTTCCTCCCAACTTAAGTGTGAAATATCCTACAGAAGATCACTGATTTGTCCGGGTTTGGGTCACAAGCCCATCCTTGGAACCAGTCACAGGCCAGGAGAACAGAATAACACAGTTGATTGGCCCAGCCTGGTTATGTGCTTCCTGCGGTCTAGCGTGGACTTTCTTATTAGAGGAAAGTAGCACACTTGCAGTTGCTGATGGAATCACTGAGCTAGACAGTCTTTTAGTTTTTTTAATAATTATTTTTTCTTTGTTCTCCACATATCAACACCTGTGCTAGGCAGCCTTTTGAAATTTGAGTCTAATTCCTAATTGTAAACTTGATATGCCTGTCTGTATCTCCAAATACAGTATGACATGACATGATGCCATGGGTTTTAGTTCTTCCTCTTGTTTGATCTCTTTAATCAAGTTTAAATAAATACACTTTCTCTTATCTAAAGTTGAGATTGATGTACTCAACAATTATACTGGAAGGTAAAATGAGTCATGGAAACAAAAAAGAAAATTTTTAAAAACCCAGAGAATTAGGAACCTTCTGCAGACATGAAACCATCTGATTCCAGGGGTGATGTGTTTACAGAGAGAGAGGCCATGGTGAAGCAGGGCCTGCAGGTCCCCAGGGTCTTAGATCAGCATCTCTCAAGGAAGATCAGATGACTGCTTCTCCACCAACCCGTCTACTCAGTGCTTTCCTGCCTGTAACAGGCTCAGCCATGGCCAGAGGCAGGGGCCACATGGCCTTTGTCAATTGTTCTGTACACTCAGTAATTGCCTTTTTGATTCCGGCCTGGGCCTGTTCCCATTTGTTTTTCCCCTGTGCAGAAAAAATAATGAAAGAATTTATTTCTAAACCTACACACTTCAGGGGACTAAGAAAAACTGACAACCCAAACTTACTAACTAAAAAATGAGGATGTGGATAGCACATTTTATAATAGTGACAGTTGGCCTATTTAAGATGCACACTTCAGTCACTGTATTAGTTTGTTCTGGTGGCTATAACAAGATACCTTAGACTGGGTAACTTATAAACAGCAGAAATTTATTTCTCACAGTTCTGGAGGCTGAGAAGCCTGAGACCAAGGCACCACTGGTATCTGGGGAGGGTTCTTTTCCTCATAGATGGTGCCTTATACCTGGGTCATTAAAAGGCAGAAAAGGCAAACAAACTTCCTCAGGTCTCTCTCTCTTTTTTTTTTGTTTTTGTTTTTGAGATGGAGTCTTACTCTGTCACCAGGCTGGAGCGCAGTGGCACAATCTGGGTTCACTGCAACCTCCAGCTCCTGGGTTCAAGCAATTGTCCTGCCTCAGCCTCCCGAGTAGTTGGGACTACAGGTGCGTGCCACCACGCCTGGCTCATTTTCTGTATTTTTTCAATAGAGATGGAGTTTCACCATGTTGGCCAGGATGGTCTCAAACTCCAGACCTCGTGATCCACCCACCTCGGCCTCCCAAAGTGCTGTGATTACAGGTGTGAGCCACCATGCCTGCCTCCCTCAGGTCTCTTGTATAAGGGCACTAGTTTCATTCATGAGGGCTCCATCCTCATGATCTAATCACCCCCCAAAGGTCCTCCCTTTAAAACTGTAACATTGGGAATTAGGTTTCAAAATATGAGTTATAGGGGAACAAAACATTCAGACCATAGCAGTCCTCCTTCATAGCTACTCTACAAAAGGGCAATTTCAAAGGTATTCAACAGGCTGTCCCTGCAATGCACCTGACTGACTGCAGTCTGCAGTCTCTAAGACTGCTCAGTCAGGTTGTTGTTTAAAGGTACTCCCTTTTAACTTTCCCAAAGGAAGCTCATCAAGTATCAGGGAAGATTTCTAACCACTCCATTTCCCTCTGCTCCCTATTCCCATAGTCTGTACCAGAGAGTGTGGCCTCAAGGTTAAGGGATTTGCTCTGGGATTTGCCAAGGTCTATGGTTTTGACCCTTTATAGCCTTCACTCAGGAAACTGTGTTATCATCTCCAGCAAGATTCTATGGTCTGCAGTCTTATCTTTAAGGAACATGAGATGATCAAATCCTTGCCTACCAAGAGGCTGAAGAGGACAACATCAATAGACAATTAACTTGCCATTCATTGTGGACTGTCTGTTCACCATAAAGCAATCACGTTTTATGAGTGTAGAGGCTGGTTTTTGGTTTCTGTTCATTTTGGGTTTGGGTGTTAATTTCTTTTGTTTTTTTTTTGTGAGTGTATTTGCATTGTCACTTTTTATTTGCCCCTTAAAATGATTGGTCTTAGAAAGAAGTCTTCATTTTTGTCTACATAGTAGAATCAAGATAAGGAATAAGAACAAGCTTAGATTGGAGTCAGCAAGAAAATTACTGAGTGAGTTGCTTTGTAGCTCTTCTTCCTTCCTTAACAAAGTTTAATACTGTTGTGTCCTTGTAGGAAAATGCCCCAGACCTGAGATGTGGCTGGAGGAGGAAGACCAGGGCTTCCTGAACAAAGGCTTCATATGGAAAGAACCACAGATCTTGGCAAACTCCACACTCTGTAGACTACTATCCAGATCCTATGGATTAGATTCATGGATGCTGAAGGAATTTGAAAATGTAATTTCCCTTATGAAACTCCCAGGGGATGTTTTCTCTTTAGAGTATATTTCTATCTTCTTCTTCTTTGGAGTGGGGGTCTAAGGAAGATTTCTCTCTTGTAGCTGATAATGAGGTAGTCAGATTAGGTACAATTAGAGCTCACTCCTTAAATGTAAGACAAAATGAGGCTTTCTCAGTGATTCCCAGGATCTCTCCCACAGGCTAAACAAATAACCTTGGGTTATTTTTTGGGACCACAACGAGTTTTTTTTTTTTTTAAAGGTAGGGAGGGGAGCAGCCAAGATGGCCAAATAGGAACAGCTCCAGTCTACAGCTCCCAGTGTGAGCGACACAGAAGACGGGTGATTTCTGCATTTCCAACTGAGGTACTGGGTTCATCTCACTGGGGAGTGCCAGACAGTAGGTGCAGGACAGTGGGTGCAGCGCACCATACATGAGCCGAAGCAGGGCAAGGCATCACCTCACCTGGGAAGTGCAAGGGGTCAGGGAATTCCCTTTCCTAGTCAAAGGGGTGACAGATGGCACCTGGAAAATCGGGTCATTCCCACCCTAATACTGTGCTTTTCCAA
>NW_026652286.1:86359264-86369176 GCF_009828535.3 Hylobates moloch | reverse complement strand
AACTCATCATTTTTTATGGCTGCATAGTATTCCATGGTGTATATGTGCCACATTTTCTTAATCCAGTCTATCATTGTTGGACATTTGGGTTGGTTCCAAGTCTTTGTTATTGTGAATAGTGCCGCAACAAACATACGTGTGCATGTGTCTTTATAGCAGCATGATTTATAGTCTTTTGGGTATATACCCAGTAATGAGATGGCTGGGTCAAATGGTATTTCTAGTTCTAGATCCCTGAGGAATCGCCACACTGACTTCCACAATGGTTGAACTAGTTTAC
Source organism: Hylobates moloch (assembly GCF_009828535.3). Taxonomy (NCBI): domain Eukaryota; kingdom Metazoa; phylum Chordata; class Mammalia; order Primates; family Hylobatidae; genus Hylobates; species Hylobates moloch. The sequence continues at coordinate 86,368,896 of NW_026652286.1, read as the reverse complement.
AGTCCCACCAACAGTGTAAAAGTGTTCCTATTTCTCCACATCCTCTCCAGCACCTGTTGTTTCCTGACTTTTTAATGATCGCCATTCTAACTGGTGTGAGATGGTATCTCACTGTAGTTTTGATTTGCATTTCTCTGATGGCCAGTGATGATGAGCATTTTTTCATGTGTTTTTTGGCTGCATCAATGTCTTCTTTTGAGAAGTGTCTGTTCATGTCCTTCGCCCACTTTTTGATGGGGTTGTTTGTTTTTTTCTTGTAAATTTGTTTGAGTTCATTGTAGATTCTGGATATTAGCCCTTTGTCAGATGAGTAGGTTGCAAAAATTTTCTCCCATTCTGTAGGTTGCCTATTCACTCTGATGGTAGTTTCTTTTGCTGTGCAGAAGCTCTTTAGTTTAATTAGATCCCATTTGTCAATTTTGGCTTTTGTTGCCATTGCTTTTGGTGTTTTAGACATGAAGTCCTTGCCCACGCCTATGTCCTGAATGGTATTGCCTAGGCTTTCTTCTAGGGTTTTTATGGTTTTAGGTCTAACATGTAAGTGTTTAATCCATCTTGAATTAATTTTTGTATAAGGTGTAAGGAAGGGATCCAGTTTCAGCTTTCTACATATGGCTAGCCAGTTTTCCCAGAACCATTTATTAAATAGGGAATCCTTTCCCCATTTCTTGTTTTTGTCAGGTTTGTCAAAGATCAGATGGTTGTAGGTATGTGGCATCATTTCTGAGGGCTCTGTTCTGTTCCATTGATCTATGTCTCTGTTGTGGTACCAGTACCATGTTGTTTTGGTTACTGTAGCCTTGTAGTATAGCTTGAAGTCAGGTAGTGTGATGCCTCCAGCTTTGTTCTTTTGGCTTAGGATTGATTTGGCGATGCGGGCTCTTTTTTGGTTCCATATGAACTTTAAAGTAGTTTTTTCCAATTCTGTGAAGAAAGTTATTGGTAGCTTGATGGGGATGGCATTGAATCTATCAATTACCTTGGGCAGTATGGCCATTTTCACGATATTGATTCTTCCAACCCATGAGCATGGCATGTTCTTCCATTTGTTTGTATCCTCTTTTATTTCATTGAGCAGTGGTTTGTAGTTCTCCTTGAAGAGGTCCTTCACATCCCTTGTAAGTTGGATTCCTAGGTATTTTATTCTCTTTGAAGCAATTGTGAATGGGAGTTCACTCATGATTTGGCTCTCTGTTTGTCTGTGATTGGTGTACAAGAATGCTTGTGATTTTTGTACATTGATTTTGTATCCTGAGACTTTGCCGAAGTTGCTGATCAGCTTAAGGAGATTTTGGGCTGAGACAATGGGGTTTTCTAGATATACAATCATGTCATCTGCAAACAGGGACAATTTGACTTCCTCTTTTCCTAATTGAATACCCTTTACTTCCTTCTCCTGCCTGATTGCCCTGGCCAGAACTTCCAGCACTATATTGAATAGGAATGGTGAGAGAGGGCATCCCTGTCTTGTGCCAGTTTTCAAAGGGAATGCTCCCAGTTTTTGCCCATTCAGTATGATATTGGCTGTGGGTTTGTCATAGATAGCTCTTATTATTTCGAGATACGTCCCATCAATACCTAATTTATTGAGAGTTTTTAGCATGAAGGGTTGTTGAATTTTGTCAAAGGCCTTTTCTGCATCTATTGAGATAATCATGTGGTTTTTGTCTTTGGTTCTGTTTATATGCTGGATTACATTTATTGATTTGCATATGTTGAACCAGCCTTGCATCCCAGGGATGAAGCCCACTTGATCATGGTGGATAAGCTTTTTGATGTGCTGCTGGATTCGGTTTGCCAGTATTTTATTGAGGATTTTTGCATCAATGTTCATCAAGGATATTGGTCTGAAATTCTCTTTTTTGGTTATGTCTCTGCCAGGCTTTGGTATCAGGACGATGCTGGCCTCATAAAATGTGTTAGGGAGGATTCCCTCTTTTTCTGTGGATTGGAATAGTTTCAGAAGGAATGGTACCAGTTCCTCCTTGTACCTCGGCTGTGAATCCATCAGGTCCTGGACTCTTTTTGGTTGGTAAGCTATTGATTATTGCCACAATTTCAGAGCCTGTTATTCGTCTATTCAGAGATTCAACTTCTTCCTGGTTTAGTCTTGGGAGGGTTTATTTGTCGAGGAGTTTATCCATTTCTTCTAGATTTTCTAGTTTATTTGCGTAGAGGTGTTTGTAGTATTCTCTGATAGTAGATTGTATTTCTGTGGGATCGGTGGTGATAACCCCTTTTTCATTTTTTATTGCATCTATTTGATTCTTCTCTCTTTTCTTCTTTATTAGTCTTGCTAGTGGTCTATCAGTTTTGTTGATCTTTTCAAAAAACCAGCTCCTGGATTCATTAATTTTTCAAAGGGTTTTTTGTGTCTCTGTTTCCTTCAGTTCTGCTCTGATTTTAGTTATTTCTAGCCTTCTGCTAGCTTTTGAATGTGTTTGCTCTTGCTTTTCTAGTTCTTTTAATTGTGATGTTAGGGTGTCAATTTTGGATCTTTCCTGCTTTCTCTTGTGGGCATTTAGTGCTATAAATTTCCCTCTACACACTGCTTTGAATGTGTCCCAGAGATTCTGGTATGTTGTGTCTTTGTTCTCGTTGGTTTCAAAGAACATCTTTATTTCTGCCTTCATTTCATTATGTACCCAGTAGTCATTCAGGAGCAGGTTGTTCTGTTTCCATGTAGTTGAGCGGTTTTGAGTGAGTTTCTTAATCCTGAGTTCTAGTTTGATTGCACTATGGTCTGAGAGACAGTTTGTTATAATTTCTGTTCTTTTACATTTGCTGAGGAGAGCTTTACTTCCAACTATGTGGTCAATTTTGGAATAGGTGTGGTGTGGTGCTGAAAAAAATGTATATTCTGTTGATTTGGCAGAACTCTTTTTTTTTTTCTTCTTTGAGACGGAGTTTCACTCTGTCACCCAGGCTGGAGTGCAGTGGCGCAATCTCGGTTCACTGCAACCTCTGCCTCCCGGGTTGAAGCAATTCTCCTGTCTCAGCCTCCCGAGTAGCTGGGATAACAGGCATGTGCCACCATGCCTGGCTAATTTTTTTTGTATTTTTAGTAGAGGCAGGGTTTCGTCATATTGGCGAGGCTGGTCTTGAACTCCTGACCTTGTGATCTGCCTGCCTCGGCCTCCCAAAGTGCTGGGATTACAGGCGTGAGCCACCACGTCTGGCCCAGGAGCAGCATGTTTCTTGATGAACTCTGTGGTGGCTGTCCTTTACAAGGCTGGAGATGACAGTGGGGAAAGCTGTGATGGAACTGGTTCCTTTAGTTCACTGGGACTAATGGAACTTTGAAGTGGTAGAGGTCAGCTGATGGCACAATTGCAGCGAGGCTTCCAGATGTGGCTTCTTCAACAGCAAATCAACACAGCCCCTGGCACCTGGTGTGCTGCAATTGACCTGGCAAATGTGTTCTTTCCCATCCCAATCACTAAGGAATAGGAGAAGCAGTCTGTATTTTCATGGAAGAACAGAGTTTGTTTTTATATCTTGTTCCCGAAGATACATCAGCTTTCCTGGTCTTGTCCCCAGGGGCTTGTACATCTGTTTCCATAGAACATTATGCCTGTCCATTACATTGATGACCTTACCTTGATTGGATGTGGTGAGCAGGAAATAACAGCTCCTTGGTGGCTTAGTAGGACAAATGCACACTAAAAGGAGGCAGATAAACTTTGCAAAAAGTTAAGTATCTGGCATTAATTGAAGCTTAAAGACATTTGAGATATCCTTTCAAAAATGAGAGACAAGTTACTGTACCTTGTACCATCCATCTTGAAGAAGCACAACACTTAGAGGCCCTCTCTCAATTTGAGAGCTAACATATGACATATTTTGGGCATGCTGCTCCAACCCCTATACTAGGTAATCTAATAAAGCAAGCTGGCTCCAATGGGACATGGAGCAAGAAAGAGGTGTGTAGCAGATCCACAATGTGGTCAAGCTGCCCTACAACTTAGGCTTTATGGCCCAGCAGTCCCAACAGCATTAGAAATGTCCGTGGTAATGAAAAACTGTAGAGTCTCTAAAGAGACCTAATGGGAGAATCACAGCACAGACCTCTAGGGTTTAGGAAGAAGGCAGTGAATTCCTTCCTCTGCCAGAAGCTATATTCCATTTGAAAATCTGTTCCAGATTTGCAACTGGCTCCTGGTAGAGACTGGATGCTTGACAATAAGATACCAAGTGCTATGATCATGAACTGACCTGGGATTTATCTAATCGATTAAACCATAAAATTGAGAGTATGAGCACTGTTTCAGTATAAAATAAATTTGGTCTGTGTGGGAATGAGTCTGATAAGGTCCAGAAGGCCCAAGTAAGCTGCAGGAACAGGTGGCTTATACTCCTGCAACCACTACTTAACGCTGCATTGCCTCCACATCATCTCCATACCTTTGGCTTCATAGGGAATCCCCATGACAAGTTAACAGGGAGGAATATGTTGGAGGAATAAGTTGGATCTATACAGGATGCTGCATCATCTAAAATGGACAGTTAATGATTTCAGTTCCGCGGTTGGCCCAGAAAATGATCAAAAGATATCCTTCCAGTGGGCACAACTTCAGGTGGTATGTTTGGTTTTCCACTTCATTTGAAGAGGAAACAGCCTGAGGTAGGGATCTCATTGACTGTGCTGACCAACATTTATAGTTTCCCAACTGATCAACATTTGCAAAGAATAAAATTGGAAAATTGGTGAGTATAGGTCAGGGTAGAGGTATACTCAGAATGGATACAAAGTATATTTTTGTCCCATGTGAATGCCCTCCAAAGGGCTTATATGAGGCAGACAGCTCTTTGTAATCAGATAAACAAGATGATCCATCCTGTGAATGTCAGTTTTTCCCCCTGGCACCTCAGTGGTTGCACCGTGGAGTCTTGTCCAAAGTGGCCAGGATTACAGGGATGGAGGTTTTATATAGACTCAACAACTTGGTCTTCCCCTCACCAAAGTTGTTCTGGCTATAGTCACAGCTGACTGTATAGCAAAGGCCATTGCTTTGCCCCCAGTAATTAGATATGCTGGCTAGTTGGTGACAGGCTGATTAAAATAGACCATTCTCATAATAGAGGAGGCATCCATTTGTCCTCACAGTGATAGACAACTATTCTGGATATTAATTTTATTTCTCTGCCTGCATTACTTCTGGCAACAACACCTCTTATAACAGAATGCATTATCCATCATCATCATTTTATTTCATACAACATTGCCTCTAATAGGGGACCTATTAACAGCAAAGGAAGTGTGGTTAGGGGCTGAGAACAACAAAATTCACCTACCATATGTGCCATCACCTAGAAACAGCTGGCTTTGACAGAATGGTGGCATGACTTGCTGAAGCGCCATCATATTACCAGCTGGGAGACAGCATCTGGTGATAAGCCAATGCACATGAAGAATAATATGCATTTTACTTCTTCTTTCCTGTGTTTATTTACCCTCAACACAATCGTCATCCGTAATTGAGCTCTGTATTTCTAATTATATGGGCATTTCTATATCAAACTCAGCAGTTCCAAAACTGAATTTCTAATCTTCCCTATCATAAAAGTTGTTTCTTCTCAGTATTTCTTCTGGTCTCAGCTTATGACACCACATTTAGCCAGTCATCCAAGCCAGAAACAGGGCTTATCCTAGATTTATCACTCTTTTAGTGCCTACGTGTAATCTGTCATCAAGTCCTATTAATTCCACTTCCAAAGTATCTCCCAAATCTGATCTTTTCTTTCATTCTCCACTGTAACATCTTATCATTTTTCATCTACCTTCTAATTAGTTTCCTGGTCTCTAGTCTCTTCATCTTCTCGGTATAAACACTAAACTGATGTTTCTAAGAGAGAAATAATTTCTTTACTTAAAATATGTTAAGGGCCCCCCATTACCTACACCTCCCATGATATTTCCTCTCCCTAGGATGCTCAGCTGCATGGCAACAACATCTTCATCTTTTGATACTTGGCCCAAATAGCTCCTTCTGAAACCTTCCCTTACATACCTAAACACAATTAGGTACTTCCTTTTGATGTGCCCCATGGATCTTTTATATACTCAGTGGTCACGTTTTTGCAATTAACTGTGTATTTGTCTGCCACCTCCACTAGACTTTGAGTCCCTACAGAGCAGAGACTCTGTTCTATTTATTAGCACAGGATCTCAGACTTAGTTCATGTTTAATGAATATATGTTGCTTATAGAATAAATAAAGGAATGAATGATTTCTTATGACTCGGTGTTACATTTCCTTTTCATAGAGTTGCAGGGAGTGAATGAGAAATTTTACTTTGTGTGCTTTGTTCATTTATGGCATTTAAACACTCTTCATTCTGACTGTTGCTGAGAATCAATAATGAACAAAATCAACAAAATTTTTATTTTTTACCCCTATCTTACTAAAAGAATTCTGGCTTTTAAATCTTGTCCCTTCCTGTGTCCTATAGATCTTAGCTTTCCTCAACCTCCTTTGCAACTTAAGCTTTGATTCTTCCTAGGTCTCTGTTGTTTTAACTTGTCTCTCTGTCATGACTTTAGACAAACATTTCTTATAATATTCTTTCCCTCTAAATTTCCTAGTTTAGAAAGAATATAAGATCATGTTAAGGTGAATACAACTAAAAATGTATTGCAAAATTACCTATGAAGACAAATTTTATGTCTTTTTTTTTTTTTGAGAAAGAATCTTGCTCTGCTGCCCAGGCTGGAGTACACTGGCACTATGTCAGCTCACTGCAACCTCTGCCTCCGGGTTCAAGCATGCTCCTGCCTCAGCCTCCTGAGTGCCTGGGGCTATAGCTACACGCCACCATGCCCAGCTAATTTTTGTATTTTTAGTAGGGCCTGGGTTTCACCATGTTGTCCAGGCCAGCCTCAAACTCCTGACCTCAAGTGACCTGCCCAACTTGGCCTTTCAAAGTTCTGGGATTACAGGTGTGAGCCACCACCCCAGCCAATTTTAGGTCTTTTTAAAAGTTCATTAGTTTGTTTATAAAACAAATTATGAAGTGATCTTTTATTTCTGATCACTATATTTGAAACACTTTCTACTTGCAAACCTGTTATTTTATCAATATTTATACCATTTAATTATAATAGTAACTTATTTTATATTTATTTATTTATTTATTTTGGGATGGAGTCTTGCTCTGTTGCCCAGGCTGGAGTGCAGTGGCGCCATCTCGGCTCACTGCAAGCTCCACCTCCCAGGTTCACGCCATTCTCCTGCCTCAGCCTCCCTAGTAGCTGGGACTACAGGCACCCACCACCATGCCCGGCTAATTTTTTTTGTATTTTTAGTAGAGGCAGAATTTCACTGTGTTAGCCAGGATTGTCTCGATCTCCTAACCTCGTGATCTGCCCACCTTGGCCTCCCAAAGTGCTGGGAAAAACAAGAGGCCAGGCACAGTGGCTCACACCTGTAATCCCAGCACTTTGGGAGGTGGAGGTGGGCAGATCACTTGAGGTCAGGAGTTTGAGACCAGCCTGGCCAACATGGTAAAACCCCATCTCTACTAAAAATACAAAAATTAGCCAAGCATGGTGGTGCTCTCCTGTGATCCCAGCTAGTTGGAAGGCTGAGGCAGGAGAACTGCTTGAACCCAGGTGGCAGAGGTTACAGTGAGCCAAGATCGTGCCACTGTACTCCAGCTTGGGCAACAGAGCATTTGCTCTCATGGATCATTATCCATTTAAAATCTGATGAAGTCAAAATTTCATGAGGGCAAGGATGTATCTTCTCACTGTTATAGCCCTACCACCCGATACAGTGTCAGCCTATGAATGCTTACTGTGTACCAGTCATTGTTCTAAATGCTTTACATAGATTTACACTTCTTTTATTATTATTATTATTAAAAATTTCAGCTGGGTGCGGTGGCTCATGCCTGTAATCCCAGCACTTTGGGAGGCCAAGGCGGGCAGATCATGAGGTCAGGAGATCGAGACCATCCTGGCTCACACGGTGAAATCCCATCTCTGCTAAAAAATACAAAAAATTAGCCGGGCGTGGTGGCAGGCGCCTGTAGTCCCACCTACTCGGGAGGCTGAGACAGGAGACTGGCGTGAACCCGGGAGGCGGAGCTTGCAGTGAGCCGAGATCACGCCACTGCACTCCAGCCTGGGCAATAGAGCGAGACTCTATCTCAAAAAAAAAAAAAAATTTGGGCTGGGCGCAGTGGCTCACGCCTGTAATCGCAACACTTTGGGAGGCTGAGGTGGGCAGATCACAAGGTTAGGAGTTCGAGACCAGCCTGGCCAATATGGTGAAACCTCGTCTCTACTAAAAATAGAAAAATTAGCTGGGTGTGGTGGGCTGTAGTCCCAGCTACTTGGGAGGCTGAGGCAGGAGAATCGCTTGAACCCGGGAGGCGGAGGTTGCAGTGAGCCGAGATCACATCACTGCACTCTAGCCTGGGCGACAGAGCGACTCTGTCTCAAAAAAAAAAAAAAAAAATTGTAGAGACAGGTTGTCTCTATTTTACCCAGGCTGGTCTTGAACTCCTGGGTTCAAGGGAGTCTCCCTCCTCGGTCTCCCAAAGTGCTGGGATTGCAGGCATGAGCCACCATCCATACCCATCCCACATGGATTTATGCTTCTAAACCTCTCAAGAATGCTAGGAGGAAGTAGTGTTATGATTTTTTTTTTTTTTTAAGAGATAAGGTCTCGCTCTGTTACCCAGGCTGGAGTGCAGTAGTGCGATCATAGCTGACTGCAGCCTTGAACTTCTGGGCTCAAACCATTCTCCTACCTCAGCCTCCCCAGTAGCTGGGACTACAGGCATATGCCACTGTGCTTGGCTATTTTTTTTTTTATTGTTTGTAGGGATGGGGTCTCACTGTGTTGTCCAGGATGTTCTTAAACTTCTGGCTTGAAATGATCCTCCTGCCTTACCCTCCCAAAGTGCTGGGATTATAGGCATGCGCTACCACACCTGGCCCTGATTACCATTTTAAGGAAGAGTTCAGTGAGGCCCAGAAAGGCTAGGTTATTTAGCAAAGATTATGTAACACAGAACCAAGATTCACATCCAGATAATTCGATACCAGAGTCTTGCTCCATATCACTACTATGCTGTTTCCTAATCAATGAGTGTTGAATTAATAAATGAGTACGACTTCATAATAGGTGACCCTTTAAAGTGGCTACCAATGTAGATCTTAAAATAAATACCAAAAAAAGTTTTGATGATCTTGGTAAGGACTACTAACTTCTCTCTAGTTACTCAGCTCATTATCAGTGAATATATTATTTTATGTGCTCAGATTAAGACAGGCAGTGCTGCAGAAGGAGGCTGAATTTAAGACTAAGGGTCTGAATACTTGCTTTCATAAGTATTTACTGCTGCATGATCTTGAACAATTTCTTTAAACATTTTTAAAATTATTAATTGAGATAAGGATCTCTCTGTTGCGCAGGCTGATCTCAAACTCCTGGCCTCGAATGATCCTCCTGCCTCAGTCTCCAAAAGTGTTGGGATTACAGGCTTGAGCCACTGTGCCCAGCTTTGAATGATATTTTAACTTCTCCAGGTCTCAGTTTCTTTATTTCTAAAAGGGGAATAAAAATAGCTGCCACACACATATACACCATGGAATACTATGCAGCCATAAAAAATGATGAGTT
>NW_026652286.1:86327821-86359164 GCF_009828535.3 Hylobates moloch | reverse complement strand
GCTGCAGCCAATTTCCCCTGTTGTGTTTTTTCTGACATCGCGGGGTGCGGAGGGAGGCGGGGTTGGGGCCACATCAGCAAAATCCCAGTGAGCACTGCTGAATGCCTCCAGTCACCTACCAGGCAGCTGTGTGACTGAGCCACAGGAGGCGTAACCAGGGCCCCACTAGAACGCAGAATAGGGGGCGTGGCCTTAGTACTCCAAGCCCATTGGTCAGTGCCAAAGATGAAAGGGAAAGGAGGTGTGGCCAGGCAGCAGCATGTCCAGAGGGACCTGTGACATCATAAAGAAAGCGGCCCATGCAACCACTGTCCCCGCCCACTCAGAGAAAGGGGAGGGGCCGCCCACTCTGGGAGAGGGGAGGGGCTGGCTTTTGCTTTAAAAGCTTTGAAACTGTAAAAAATACACTTTAAAAAACATATGTGTGTATACTTTATATATATGTGTGTCTCTGTGTGTGTATCTATGTGTTCCTCCAGAGCTGTCTTCATTATCCAGCTTCTATGCAAAGTCTAGGAATTTGGCCTATATTTTTCATCTTCAAATGGAGCACAAGAATTACCAGTATTACCTTAACTGAGATATAGATCCTATAAAAATGGAAAATCCATAGCATGCTTGATGATTAATGAAGCCAACTATAGTATCCAACATTCCAATAAGACAAAATAATCACAATGATTTCTCTTTTTTGGAAAAATGTTTGTCTTATTCCCCTCCATTATTGTTAAGATTTTTTTAAAAAACAAGAAATACGTCTAATATCTTTAAAAACACAAAGCTTATGGGCCGGGTGCGGTGGCTTATGCCTGTAATGCCATCACTTTGGGAGGCCGAGGTGGGTGGATCACCTGAAGTCAGGAGTTCGAGACCAGCTTGGCCAACATGAAGAAACCCTGTCTCTACTAAAAATACAAAAACTAGCCAGGCGTGGTGGTGGATGCCTGTAATCCCAACTATTTGGGAGGCTGAGGCAGGAGGATCACTTGAACCCAGGAGATGGAGGTTGCAGTGAGCCAAGCTCACGCCACTGCACTCCAGCCTGGGTGACAGAGCAAGACTCCATCTCAAAAGAAACAAAATAAAATAAAATACAAAATCAGTAAGAACACAGAGCTTTCAATTTAATAAGCACTTAAAGCTCTTTACTGGTTTAAAACAAACACAAGGCCCATTTTTCTAGAATCACCTGGCCTCTCTAAGCCTTGCAAATGAAACTGAATTTCTCACTTGGATACCTGGCTATGACTTGCAATCATGAAAACCAAGAATTATGTTATGTCACTGTGTATTGCTTGTTACCTGAAATCCACACTAGGTTGGGATCAAGGGTTGAATCCTTCATGATGTTCTCCATAACCTGTGTGGTTCTTATCCCAGACCAAACTAAGCTTTTTTCTAGAGTTCTACAATTTACAGTTAATAGACAAGAGTGGTTCTCAAAATGTAGTCTATGGACTAGCAGCACCAGCAGCACCCGAGACCTTTTTATAAGTGCAAATTCTCAGGCCCCACCCTGGACCTGGTGAATCAGAAACTCTGGATTAGGGTTCAGCAATCTGTGCTGCAGTAATCCCTCCAGGTGTTCAAGAACCTCTGGCATACAGCAGGTAGTAAAATGTGTTTCCTTCTGTAGGTCCAAAGCCAGGGTTACCATATGTTCTGCCTTGTTATGAAACAATGACATGCAATTAAAAGACATCAATCTCCTTTCTACTCCCACCCTCCATCCGATGTGTTTTATTTTTATGAGTTCAATAAGAAAACAAGTGGCCATCAGAGATTTAGTCTAGAAAGTATGTTTACAAGTGTCCGTTCTCATCCAGCCTGATCTCCTACAAAACCATTTACATCCTCTTACATCTCAAGTTTTAAAAAAGTATCTTCACAATGTAAGACTCAGGCACACTAGCAGTTCTATAATAAGACACCAAGTAAATCAGAATGTCCAACATTACTAGAGAAGAAAAGTGGAATTATTGGCTGTATGTTCAATTGCATTCAACAGGAAATTTAAGTTTTGAGTTCTTTTTTCACCTTCATACTTCCAAGTTAATAGAATTAAACCAGAATATGCCATTCTTTCAAAGCCTCTAGCCAGGCAAAGTTTTACTGTATTATTTCTTGCTTTCAATGGATATAAAGCAGATTCCTGGTAGGCACATTCTGTATACCTGCAAAGATGCAGAACTAAACAGTTCCATCTGTTCAATATTAAACCAAAAGTGCTGTAGACCTCGGATGGTGAGTGTAATACTTCAGCACTAGCCCAAAGCCTCAAATATGAAAAGATACCAAGAACACACTAGCAAACAAAACTAAACTCTCGGCCAGGAGCAGTAGCTCACGCCTGTAATCCCAGCACTTTGGCAAGCCAAGGTGGGAGGATTACTTGAAGTCAAGAGTTCAAGACTAGCCTGGGCAGCATAGCGAATTCATATCTTCACAAAACTTTTTAAAAATTAGCTGGGTGTGGTGGCACACAGCTGTAGTCCTAGCTACTTGGCGGGCTGAGGTGGGAAAATTGCTTGAGGCCAGGAGTTCAAGGCTGCAGTAGCTATGATTATGGCACTGCACTCCAGCCTGGGTGACAGAACGAGACTTAGATAATTACATTTTCTCCTGCTCCTGTTTACACTAAAATCACTAAGTTAAAAGGCTTTCAAATTTGGCAGAATAAAAATTAAGTGAAATGTGACTTTGGAGCTTGGCTAGTGAAGGAAAGAAAGAAAAAAAAGGAAGGAGGGAGGGAGGGAACAAAGAAAGAGAAAGAAAGAAAAGGAAGAAAGAGAGAGAGGGAAAGAAAAAGAGAGAGAAAGAAAGAAAAAGAGAAAAAGAAAGTGGAAAGAAAGAAAGAGAGGGAGGGAGGGAAAAGAAAAGAAAGTAAGAATGGAAAGCAAGAAAGAAAAGGAAAGCAAGGAAGGAAGGAAGAAGAAGAAAGAAAGAAACAAGGAAAAGAAAGAAAGAAAGAAAGAAAGGGAAAGGAAAGGAAAGGCAAAAGAAAAGAAAACAAGGAAGAAAAAATGAAATGACAAATTATTTACTGGGAGAAAGTTTTTTTAACCTCAATGACAGATAAAAGGTTTGTATCCTTAGTCTATAAAGAAATCTTTAAAATTACGGAGAAAAGAAACAAGTGATTTTCAACCGAAAATGTGCAATGGAGAAACTGGCACTTCTCACAAGAATAAAAATGGCCAATGGCATATAAAAAGATTCAAAAGCACAAGAAATCAAAGCAATGTCATGAAAACAATGAGATTTTCTGTATAAAGGCAGCAAAGATGACAAATGGAAAAGGGAACCTGGAGCTCTGTCCTTGTTGGTGGGAGTATAACCTGAGTCACTTTTCCCGGAGAATAATTTGAAAATTTCTATTAAAAACCCTAAAAATTATTTTCCTCCAGAAATTCTACTTCTATGAATTCAGTCCAAAAATGTTTGCTTGAGCCCATTAAAATGTATGTATAAGAAAATTCACCTCTGGGGTGGCAGTGATTAACTTAATATACATCCAGCTATTAAAAATGATGATGCCAGGATATATTTACTGCCACAGAAATATGCCCAAAATATAGTAAGTGACAAAAGACTATATATTACAATTCTACTTTTTAAAAGGTTTATATGCATAAAAACATATAAAAAGCAACAAACCAGAATGTTCTGAGTGGCAAATTAAAGATTTTTCTTAATATTTGTCATCCAAATTATTACAAAAAGAATGATTTCCTTTATAATCAGGAAGAATTGTTATTTTCATTTATTTATATTTAAATCTCTTTTCTTGTTCTGATTTTTATTCTCCTATATGTATCCCATGTAGGCTAGAATCCCTGCCTCTTGAGGTAAATCAGCCCATTTTTGGGAAGTGCGCTACAGAAAGCTGCCCCAGCTTCCTTTTAAGAGATCTGGAGACATTTTTGTTTCAAATTGTTTTATTGTTCTCAGATTATTTTGTTTAATGTATGAAATTGAGGAAAAGACAAAGGAAAGGCTGACTCCCTACCCTCCTGGGGCTACACTTCCAATTTTTGCTGCTATTGTTATGTATTAATATTCACTGGGTACTAAAAAGATGGGCAGCCCCTTAGATCATTTGTTCTTATCTCTTTCTCATAATCCTACTTCATTCCTTCATTCGCTTATTTTTAAAAGGGTCATGTGTACAAACACATAGTTCAGAAAATTTTTAAATATAACTACCTATAAAAGTATGTGGCCAAATCCCATTCACAGTCTTATTCTCCTTCCACAGCCAAACACTTTTAATTTGTTCCTTATATATCATTTCAGAATTTATCTTTGCAAATACACATGTATATTCTTATTCTACTCTTCTCTCTCAACACAAAAAGTAGCATACCATGCATACTATACCATTCCTTGTTCCTTTTAAAACACACACACAATATATGTGGGTTCTTCTACATGAGTACAGAGGTCTTTCTCATTCTTCTTTACAACTGCACAGTATTCACTGTTTGGATGTACCACCGTTCACTTAACCAGTTCCCTGTTGGTGGACTCTGAAGTCATCCCTGTCATCCTATTACAAACAATAATGCCAAGCATAACCACCCACACACGCCAAGTTCATTTCTGAATCTGCCTTTGATGAAGCCTCTATTTGAATCACCACAAGATCACAAGGCTGAATAGTTAGCCCCTTTTTTAGTTTTCATTATGTACAGCAGTATGTAGCAAAAGACTCCCTTGGGCAAAGCAAATGTGCTCTTTGGGGATTTACTTCATAACAATAAATGGATAAACAGAACACCAAAGAGAACCATTTCTATTTAACCATGCACATGTATGTATATAATACATGCATATGCATAGGAAGTATACAATAAATCCATCAAAGCATTAAGCATTGTCTCAGTATGGTGGATCTCTGGAGTGCTTTGTAGACAGCCCTCCTTGCCTATCAATTCTTTCTAGTTTCAAAACAGTGAATATGTACTATTTTTACAATATAAAATTTCAAAAAATGTTAACTCAAATTAAGCTGGACACATTCCTTCAGTCTGTCCTATATTTGTATGGTGCTCCAGAGTGCTCAAATATCACTTCATTTAAAAAATTTATCTATTTTTTTTCAAATAGAGAGACAGGCAGGGTCTTGCTCTGTTGACCAGGCTGGTCTTGAACTCCTACATCCTCCTGTCCCACTTCCGCCTCCCAAAGTGCCGGTATTACAAGTGGGAGCCGTCACGCCCAGCCGGCTTCATTTGAGAAATCTTTCCCCAGCACTCCATATATTATGAATCATTCCTTTCTTCTTGTTTAGATAGCATCTTAGTCATGTCTCTATTACCTCATTTGTCACATGATAATCAGTTGTTCACCCATCTATCTCCGTTGATTGCTTATGAGGAGTCTGATTTTCAGCACCTTGATAAGTGTGCAATACATACATGCTTCATACGCAGAGAAGGAAATGATATCACTACAGTGTAACTATTCCCAGAATTCAATGCCCATATTTGTAAATTGTTCCACATACTCTGCCAACAACCTGAGAATGTTATGTTTTTTCCCTAAAACTTCCATCCATTACTGAGTGTCTACGGTCATAGTTAACTCAATTGCGATGTGACCTCCGGCCAAGCCCATTCATACTTTGTATTTTAGGTGATTTTTAATTTTAATTTTTGATTTTGATAGTTTCCTTTTTGTTTTTTTAATCTAGCAGTGTTTGGTAACTTCAACATCTCTATATCCCTGTGTCTTTGCACCTACTGGTCTCTGCTTGGAATAATATCTCAAGGTTTTATTCATCTGGAAAAAATTGCTACTCATCCTTAAAGAATCAGCTTAAATAGGCCGGGCATGGTGGCTCATGCCTGTAATCCCAGCACTTTGGGAGACCAAGGCGGGCGGATCACCTCAGGTCAGTAGTTTTAGACTAGCCTGGCCAACATGGTGAAACCTCGTCTTTACTAAAAATACAAAAAATAGCTGGGCATGGTGGTGGATGCCTGTAATCCCAGCTACTCGGGAGACTGAGGCAGAAGAATTGCTTGCACCCGGGAGGCAGAGTTTGCAGTGAGCCGAGATTGCGCCATTGCACTCCAGCCTGGGCAACAGAGCGAGAGTCCGTCTCAAAAAAAAAAAAAAGAAAGAAAGAAAGAAAAAAGAAAATAGGAATGGGAAAATTAGCCGGGCATGATGTGGCATTCCTGTCATTCCAGCTACTCGGGAAGGCTGAGGCAGGAGAATCAGTTGAACCTGGGAGGCGGAGGTTGCGGTGAGCCGAGATAGCGCCATTGTACTCCACCCTGGGTGACGAGAGTGCAACCCCGTCTAAAGAAAAAGAAAGAAAGAGAGAGAGAGAGAAAGAGAGAGAGTAGCTGGAATGACAGGAATGCGCCATCATGCCCGGCTAATTTTCCTATTCCTATTTTTTTTCTTTCTTTCTTTCTTTTTTTTTTTTTTTTTTGAGACGGAGTCTTGCTCTGTTGCCCAGGTTGGAGTGCAGTGGCGCAATCTCGGCTCACTGCAAGCTCCGCCTCCCGGGTTCACGCCATTCTCCTGCCTCAGCCTCTCCAAGTAGCTGGGACTATAGGCGCCCGCAACCACGCTCGGCTGATTTTTTTTTTTTTTTTTTTTTTTTTGTATTTTTAGTAGAGACGGGGTTTCACCGTGTTCGCCAGGATGGTCTCGATCCCCTGACCTCGTGATCCACCCGCCTCGGCCTCCCAAAGTGCTGGGATAACAGGCATGAGCCACCGCAACCGGCCAATTTTCCTATTTTCAGTACACGTGGGGTCTCTCCATCTTGGTCAGTCTGGTCTTCAACTTCCGACCATTGGAGAATTTTAACTTTCTTTCTCTTTTTTTTTTGTTTTTCTTTTCTTTTCTTTCCTTCTCCTCCCCCACCCCCACCCCCCATGTTCTCCTCCTCTTCCTTTTTCATTTTTTTCAGCTGGGCTGTCCTACTTGTGTTGCTCAGTTGCTCACGCTGGTCTCAAACTCCTGGCCTTGACGCTTCTCCCATCACCTCCACCGTCTGGTTGTTGAAATGAGCATCTCTTGTAAAATGGAAAAGATGAAAAAAATAAAGAGGAAGGCAAGAAGCGCGGAGTGAACGTTTCTCTCGCCGTCTCCCAGGGTGTACCTTGGACCCGATAAGACGGAGGGAGCTTGGCTGAGTGGGTTCTCGGTGCTAAATCCTCCCGAGGGCCTCCTTCCCTCTCCCCGCTGTCCCCGCTTCTCCCCCCGCCAAGGCTCCCACCGCCGCGGTGGCATTTTCCGTAAGAGAGGCATGGGAGAGGACTGACGCGGCTTCCAGATCTGTATCCTGCCACACGTCTCTGCCTCGGCGTCCCCCACCGGCTACCTGCCGCCTTCCGGGGAGCTCTGAGGCGGATGCCCGCCCCACGATCGCGTCCCGCTACCCTCCCCCGGCTGGCCTTTGCCGGGCGACCCCAGGGGAACCGTGTTGACGCTGCTTTCGAATCCTCCGGTGAAGACTTCCACCAGATGCCCCGGGTGGGCCGGATGGGATGAGACTGGACCACCCCGGACCGTGCTGTTCTTGGGGGAGGGTTGACGTACAGGGTGGACTGGCAGCCCCAGCATTGTAAAGGGGGCCTGGGTATGGAAATGACACATAGGATGCCCTCCTTCCAGTCAGCCTGCCTGCAGCTTCCTCAGGCATGAAGACAACTTCCCATCAGCACCTGTTTTCTTCCCTTTCTCTCCCCCACACAGGAGACGCATGAGAGGGAGAAACAGCCCCATAGATACTGTTGACCTTCATTTGTGGAATCCTCAGTCATCTACAGACAGGGACCCAAATCAAACACCATTTCCGGGTCCTCATGGTGGGATTGGTCTCTCTCTCTCTCTCTCTCTCTCACACACACACACACACACACACAATTTCCACATCTAGTTCACAAACCACACTCACTTATCCTTTTCACGGTACGCAGGCTGAGTAAAACCCACCCCACCCTCCACCCGTTGGCTGATGAAACCCCTTCTCTACAGTTGATTAAAACGACTATCTGCGCCGGGCACGGTGGCTCACGCCTGTCATTCCAGCACTTTGGGAGGCCGAGGCGGGTGGATCACTTCTGGCCAGGAGTTCAAGACCAGGCTGGCCAACGTGGCGAAACCCCATCTCTATGAAAACTAGAACAATTAGCCAGGCCTGGTGGCGTAGGCTTGGAACCACAACTACTCAGGAGACTGGGGCGGGCGAGTTGCTTGAACCGGGGAGGCCGAGGTAGCAGTGAGCTGACATTGTGCCACGGCCATCCAGCCTGGGTGACAGTGCGAGACTCTGTCTCAATAAAATCATGATATTATTAGATGAGTTGTGCGTGGTGATGCCCGCCTGTACTCGCAGCTACACGGGAGGCTGAGATAAGGAGGAGATCACTTGAGGCCCCACAGGTCGAGGCTTCAGTCAGCCGTGACCCACTGTGTCCTGGGCAGTCACCGGTCAAGGAGATATGCCCCCTCCCCGTTTTCTTTTCTTCTCTTTTCTTTTCGTCCCTTCTCTTTTCTTCTTTTTTCTTCTCTTCTTTCTTTCTTTCTTTCCTTCTTTCTTCTTTCTTTCCTGCCTGACTGCCTTCCTGCCTTTCTTCCTTCCTCCCTTCCTCCCTCGCTCCCTTCCTTCTTTCTTCCCACCTCGGCCTCCCAAAGTGCTGGGATGACTGGCGTGAGGCACCATGCCTGCTGGGCCTAAAGACAACACCCTTTGAAAGTAACACACAGAGAGCGCCTTCCAGTGATCTGATTGACTGATTCAGAGACAGCATCTCACTCTGTCACCCTGGCAGTGGTGCCATCGTAACTCACTCACTGCAGCGTGGACGCTCCTGGGCTCAAGCGATCCTTCCACCTCAGCCTCCAGAGTACAGTACCTGAGACCGGAGGCACGCGCCACTGTGCCCAGATCATTTTTAATTTTTTTTTTTTTCCCGAGAAAGAGTTTCGCTCTTGTTGCCCAGACTGCAGTGCAATGGCGCGATCTTGGCTCACCGCAACCCTGCCTCCCGGGTTCAAGTGATCCTCCTGCGTCAGCCTCCCGAGTAGCTGGGATTGCAGGCATGCGACACCACGTCTGGCTCATTTTGTATTTTTAGTAGGACGGGGCTTCTCCATGTTGGTCAGGCTGGTCTCGAACTCCCGACCTCAGGTGATCCGCCCTCCCCGACCTCCCGAAGTGCTGGGATAGCAGGAGTGAGCCGCCGCGCCCGGCCTTCAATTTTTAATGTGTTTCCACAGACAGGGTCTCATCATTTTGTTGCAACCCTCCTGATCCGGCGACTCAAAGTGCTGGCGTGACGGGTGTGAGCCACTGCGCCTGGACTCCGGGGAATGATTCACGACCACGACCGGTGTTTTCTTTCTTTCTCTTTCTTTCTTTCTTTCTTTCTTTCTTTCTTTCTTTCTTTCTTTCTTTCTTTCTTTCTTTCTTTCTTTCTTCTTTCTTTCTTTCTTTCTTTCTTTCTTTCTTTCTTTCTTTCTTTCTTCTTTCCTTCTTTCTTTTTTATTTCTTTCTCTCTCTTTCTTTCGTTCTTTCTTTTTATTGATGAATTTTTTTATTATTTATTTATTTGTTTATTTTGAGACAGAGTCTCGATCTGGGCGGGGCGAGGTGAGGCGAGGCTAGGCGCATCGCTTTGGGCGCCGCGGCACCGCCTTCTAAAGCCCCATTCATATGCACACAGCCCTGTTCCCTTCCTGGAGTTGGAGCTGATGCCTTCCATAGCCTTGGGCTTCTCTCCACTCAGAAGCTTTTACCGGCGCAACCCCACCCAGAGGCTGGCTGCGGCTGAGGATTGGGGGTGTGGTGGGGCTGGAAAGTGGGTCCTCTATTTTTGATAGCTCGGCCAAGACATCCCCCGACCCCCACCGCTTGCTCACTTTTTGTGATCCCCCGCCTCCACCGCCTTGGAGGCTCACCTCTAACTTTCATTTCTGTCTTTCTCCCTTTCTTGCGTTTGAGGAGGGGGTGCGGGAATGAGGGTGTGTGTGGAGAGGGGTGCGGGGTAAAAGGCAGAGATAGTCAAACTGGATGAAAAAGTAAGACCCAACAATACGCTGCCTATAAGAAATTATTTTTAAATATAATGGAGAACAGTAGGTTAAAAATAAAATGATAGAAAAGATCTGTAAACATGAATCAAAAGACGTTGAATGTCTATATATTAATATCGAAGTAGATTTCACTGCAAGGAATGTTGAAGGAATAAAGAAGGTCATTTTACAGCTAAAAGTGGCTAATTCATATAGAGGATATAATCTTAAGCATTCATGCACCTAATAACAGAACTTTAAAATACATGGATCAAAAATGGATAGAGTTGTAAACAAACCTATAAATAGAATGCAAAATTCAGTTTCAATACCTCCTCTCAATCATTGACAGAACACGTATACAGAAAATCTGTAAGGTTATAAAAAACTTAAATAATACTAGCATGCATCTTCACCTAACGGACATTTATAGAACACCCAGCCAAAAACAGTAGAATACACATTATTTTTAAGTGGACATGGAACATATACGAAGACAAATTATATTCTGGATCATAAGACAAGTTTCAATAAATTTACAAAGATTCAAGTCAACATCATTAGTCATTGAAGAAATGCAGATTAAAACTATAATAAATTATACATCTATTTAAGTGACTGAAATTAAAAAGGATAGTCATGCCACATAGACCAAGTATTTGGGAGGATATGGAGGAACTGGTATTCTCCTACACCACTGCTAGGAATGTACAATTATACAACCACTTTGGAAAACTGGAAATTCCTTGAAACATTAACCATGTGTCTACCATATGATCCAGTCATTTTTCTGCTAGATGTTTATCCAAGAAAAATGAAAGCATTTGTCCATACAAATACTTGTATATGAATAATCATAGAAGCTTTATTTCCAATGGCAAAATAAACAACCCAAATGTCTATTAATGTACGAATGCAAGTTGTCATAGTCCATGAAAAAATACTCAGCAATAAAAAAGAATGAACAATCAATTCACACAACATGATGAGTCACAAAATCATGCTGTTTGAAAGACGCCAGACAAAAAGGAGCACGTACTGTGTGGTTCCATTTATATAAAATTCTAGAAAATGCAAATGAGTCTACAGTGACTGCAAGCAAATCAGTGGTTATCTAGAGAGGAGGAAGGCGGGAGTAAGAAGGTGGGAGAAAGGCACTACAAAAGCACGCAAAGAAGCTTCTGGGGTTGATGGATATGTTCATATTTTGCTTTTTTTTTTTTTTTTTGAGATGGAGTCTTGTTCTGTCACCCAGGATTACAGGTGTGCACTACCATGCCTGGCTAATTTTTATATTGTTAGGAGAAACAGGGTATCTCCATGTTGGTCAGGCTGATCTTGAACTCCTGGCCTCAAGTGATCTGCCCACCTCGGCCTCCCAAAGTGCTGGGATTACAGGCGTGAGCCACTGCACCCAGCCCATATTTTGCTTTTGGTTTCATTGTGCCTATGCACACTTTCACACACACATACATATTGCAGTGCAACCAAAATAAGATGTTTGCAGATGCAATTAAGGTTGCTAATCAGCTAACATTGAGATAGAAGACTATCATGGATTTTCCAAGTGAGCCAAATCACTTAAGTTCTTAAAAGCAGAAAACCTTTCCTAGCTGTGGTCAGAAAGAGATGGCAGCATGAGAAGAATTTGATGCTCTGTTGCTAGTTCTGAAATGAAGATGCTATATGCAAGGAGCAGGGAGAGGCCTCAAAAGCTAGAAAAGACAAGGAAAACATCTCCCTTAGAGACCCCAGGAAGGAATGCAGCCATGCCTGCAGCACCTTGATTTTAGTCCGGTGAGACCCTTATTGGACTTCTGACTCAGAGATAAAAAACCATAAGATATAAAGTGTAGGCCACCAAATTTGTGGCAATAATAGCAAACTAATACACAATTCTTACCCCAACATTTAATATCATCATACTCTTAACATTTTCCTAATCTGATAGGTGAAATGGTTTCCTCTTTAATTCGAATTTCCTTGATCACTATTGAGTTAAACTTCAATTTTTATATTTTATCTTCTGTAAATTGTATATTCCAGCCATTCAATTATTCTTTAAGTTGGGTTATTGTTTTGTTGATTAGTAAAAATTTATTTATATATGTTGGATGACATTCCTCTATTATATGTATTATAAATATTTTCTTCTAGTCTGCTTATATCTTTTAACTTTGTAATGTCTTTTGACATAAACTTTCCAATTTATAGTCATATTTTTCTGTTCTTTTAAAAAACATTGGATGTGTGTGTGTTAAGAAAATCCCTCTTCATGCATATGTCCTAAAAATAATTTATGATATTTTCTTGAATCAATGGATTTAAATTGCACACTTTAAGCTATGTGTATATCTTTTATCAGGTATAATAAATTTTCTCAACCCCATTCATTAAGTAGTTCATTTATTCCTTACTGACAAATCTATTACATATCTATCATATATTGTTACCATATATGCATGAGTTTGTTTTTGGTTTTCTGTTGAATTCCATTTATTTATTTGTCTTCTTTTGTACCAATACCACACAGTTTTATATCTTTTTGTTCTATTCTTGGAACTCTACTTTTCCTTTTTCCATAAAAATTTCAGAATCAGTTTTTCAAATTAACATAGAAGCTTCCTGAGGTCTGAGACTATAACTGCGCCAGATCAATCTGGTTCAACTTCTCTGCAGCAAAATTGCGAGTTGTTTTTAAGTTGCCATGGACCCCTGGGTTTAAGGTCACATAATCTGAGCTTGCTCAGATGAACCAAGTGTGCAATCACCAGTGGAACCTAACTGCTGGGACTGAGGAGCTGGAACTGAATTAAAAAGCTGACATTGCATGGCAGGACACAGAATCCAATGAGATTGAGCCCAGGCATCATCCCACGGCAGGATCCAGTCAAATCATGCCTCCCAGCATCACCTAATTGCAGGATCCAATAAGATCACACTTCATTACCCTACATTTATAAAACCAACCCCAGCCCTGAGCTCAGGGAGACAGATTTGAGCATTTCTGGAAATCTGTGTAGCTATGGATTATCTGTTTTTAACTACTAGAAACTACCCTTCCAATTTCACCATGGGATCTCATTTGAATTCTGCAACAAAATATGATTATAAATATATTCACCTATATCATGATTTCTCTCTAGGTTTTATAAGCCTTCTGTCATGTATTCATTCACTCACTGTCAAGCAGACAAAATGGGTAAGTCCTTTATTCAAGGAGCTCAAATACTAGTTGATATAAACTGTTCTTCTGTTATCTTCCAAGACTACAGTCTTTTTCTCTGCCAAAAAAAAAGATTTATCTCTACCTTTCTAAACTTAATTGCCTTATATGTGTTAATATCGTCTTCATCCCTAAGCAATTCCTACCCCTTTCTGTCTTCTCCTAGAATATTTTATACATAATCCTATTGCAGCCTTGATTCAAGAATATTCTAGAGGTGGCACCTGCAATCGAGCCTCCTCCTGCTCACTGTCAGTAGTTCAGGTATGTATTTATACTTTGGGGAATTTCGTGGGAAAGGCTTCTGGGAAATAACTCATGTTGTGTCCACTACTGGAGTGTAGACGACTGGAAAACAACAAACACCAAGTTTCCTTGGTTTATTTCGTGACTCTCTATGTAATTCCCGTTACTATCATTTTTAGTGTACATATGTGTTTCTCAGTGATACACATAGACTGCAAGGGTAGGAACCCAACTGAAGGTGAACAAACTATGCCGTACAAACTGGTATTCTAGTATTGTTATTTTGTTTCCTTTTTTTTATCTTGGAGATTTTACAACAGCCTACTCAAGTGTTCTAGCCCAATTTCACAGGGGCTATGAATAATTAGGGAGGGTCCTATCTTCATTAAAGGGGGAATGTCACCACCCAGTCAGCCCAGTGTGGTGGTGGCAGCCAGGGCAGTGAAAAAGGTGACACTGTGGTGACCTGAGTCAGAGACGTGAGACACAGTGACTGCTTTTCACCTGCAGGTTCAACACTACATCCAAGGGCTACTTTGAATGATCTGGGTTTGATGTTCGTTAGGAAAAAGAGATGGCCGGGCATGGTGGCTGATGCCTGGAAACCCAGCACTTTGGGAGACTGAGGCGGATGAGTTGCTTGAGCCCAGGAGTTTGAGACCAGCCTGCCCAACATGGAGAAACCCCATCTCTCCTAAAAATACAAAAATTAGCCAGGCGTGGTGGTGCACACCTATTGTCCCAGCTATTCGGGAGGCTGAGGCAGGATAATCGCTTGAACCTGGCAGGGTGGGGTGGTAGGAGTAGCAGGGCAGTGGAGGCAGAGGTTGCAGTGAGCCGAGATCGTGCCACTGCACTTCAGCCTGGGCAGCAGAGGGAGACTCAAAAAAAAAAAAAAAAAAAAAAGAAGAAGAAAAGAAAAGAAAAAGAAAAAGAGATCATTGCTTTTCTTATATATGCTTTAGTCAATTTGGATAGGAAAGAAAGTAATAGGTCATAGCAAGTCTTCAGATGTTTATAGAGACTCCTCAGAACAAAGCTCTCTTCAGAGTCAGTGCAATTGACCTGAAGCCCAGGAAGAAGAATCTTTAGGAGCCAGAGATACATGCCCCATCCTCCTTCAGAGTGCCAGGGTCAGGCAGGGCCCATGAAGGCTGAAGAGGACACCCTCTGAGCAAAACCCACCGCCAAGTGGAAATTCACACCAAGCAAGGACTAGGAAGCTGGACCTGCGGGGAGCCGAGATGCCACACACTGGCATTGCACCAGCCTTTCTCTTCCTGGGTCAATGGTCTGGATGGCTGAGAAATGATAAGTAGAATTAGATGTGCTGTGAATTGTGCCATTAAGTCTGCCTTTAGAGTTTGAATCAGGTATCTGAACCCTGTAAAGTTCTTTCTTGCCTGTGTATAAGTTTTGAGTGTTGTTTTGTTTTCTCATATGTTAGTAAGTGTTTTCCATATATATGCATGTATATGTATATATCCTTTAGACACAAGTGGTAGAAAAATCACAAGTCTGAGTTACTCAACTAATAAAATATTTATTATCTTATGCAAGAGGAAGTCTTGAGGTAGGGCATTCAATTGTTCATGGACCTAAGTTCTTCCATTCTGATACTCTTCCATCTTCAGTACATCAGTTTTGTTCTCAGACCAGCTTTTTTCATGGTCACAAGATAGTTCCACAGTTCCAGGTATCACACCAGACATGTCAACATGCAAAGGAAGAAGAGATCTCCTCCTGTATATCTCTTCCTCTGTATCTCTAGAAGCCTCCCGGTGGGGTGGACTTCCTTTCAGGTCTCATTGGCCAGAATTATGTTCCATGCTCATACCTAAACCAATCACTAATATGGGAAATAAGACCACCATGATTGGCTTAGAAAAATCACCCTTGAAGCATGTGACTGAATAGAAGAGAGCAGAAACAGAAATAAAGTCAGGATTCTTTGGGATGGAATAATATCAGCATTCCTTGGGAGGAAAGGGATGAAGTGGAAAATAAATACAAGGCAATCAATAGTAGTTACTACACCTGATTTCTCCTGAATAAGGAAGTTTCCCAGCCCCAGTTCAGACTAAAAAGGAATTAATATGTTCTCTGGTGGTGTTTGGAATAGACTTAAAGCAGCCAAAAGAGAGCAAAGTGGGTGTTCCAGGAGAGGCAAAGAAAGAGATCAATACAGAGGACCCATGGATATTGGCTCTTTTCCTCTGGAGCCATTTCTTCAGTGTTGGATGCTGCTGCCTTCATCTCCCTTGCAAGGTCTAACTTAATACAGCCAGAAGCAAGCTTTAAAACTGCTGTTTTAGGGGCTTTGGCTCTTTGCAAATAACAGGATTAGCAGGAACCTCAGGAAACTGCTCCAACGGGGAGCCATTAGCCAGAATCACTGTTGCTGGGCAGCTGGGCTGAGTCTACCAGCATCGCCCCCTCCAGGCGTGAGTGGGCCGGATACTGTTGTACATATTTGGGCTTGCTGAAGTCGTTAGGCCATGTTGACCTCAGGAGCAGGGAAATGGCTGCCATCCCACTTTCCCTACTCAGTAGAGATATTTTGCATACATAGCAAACCTGGAGGCCAAGTGGGAGAGCAGATGAGTAGGAAATAGAAGCAAACAATGAATTCAAAAGGTCACTTTTTACTGATTAAGATTGCTTTAGGCTACTTATACTAAAAATGTAGCATCAGCCTCAACGGACAGCTTGGTACTCCAGCCTAGGTGACAAAGTAAGACCCTGTCTGAAAACAAACAAACAAACAAGCAAAAAAAAAAGAAAAAAACAGTACAAGCTCTGAGGCCATACCTCAGACCTATTGAGTCAGAACCTCTGATTTGGAGGCTTATGAATCTGTATTTTAAAGACCTCTCTGGGCATTTTCTCAAGTTTAAAAGGCATTGCTCTGGATCCTTGTCATCCCTGTGGCTTTTCCTAAAACACTGGTAAATCTAAGGGGGTGTGGGTAGGGAGTAGGGGTGGGGAATGGAGCGTGGAAGGTCACTGGTAAGGGTAAGGCCCTAGATATCATCCTCTGGAAAAAAAAAAAAAAAAAAGATGAGCTAGCCTGAAAGGAAAACATCAGTCACTTAACTGAGTGGGTATTTGTTGTACCAGAGATTTCATCAATCTGCAGTAAAACCCAGGTGTCTCAGCCATGTGATGGACATTACAGGGTAAGACTTTCAGGAAGGAAAATTCCTAAAATTGCATGTGTCTGCTTGGCTGTTCAATTATTGGTGTCCTGGAATTACGCAATGTGGCAGCCCTGCTGATATATCCCTGAGGTCAAAGCATTTTAGATCTAGAAAGGACCATATATCTCAATCCCTTCAATTTATAAACCAAAGGAGGTGAACTAATTTGACCAAGATCATATGGTTAATTTTGCATCAGAACCAAGAGTTCTGAAAACTCAGATTTCTACCCTGGCAAATGAGTCCTCAGAGAATTATTCAAAAGAAGCAAAGGGCTAAGTGTTAAAAAATATTAGTTTTATTTCAACAACAATAACAATCACAAATATCTGAGAAGATGGGAATAGTTAGATAATTTACAAGCTAATATACTATACAGTGATTAAAGTTACATTTATAAATATAAATTATTATATATTATATAAATATTCATGTATAATGAAATTTATAAAGATACATATATACACACACATGCATGCACACACAAATATATTGCATATGTGTGTTTTAAACAGGTTAGAAAATTGTGAATTGTGTTATAAGAGGCTTTCCCAAAACTGTTAGATCCTGTTCAGTTACTTCTGACCCCACCACAACCCCCGTAGGTGCTCCTCACTCCACAGCACCCATCTATGCAGTCTCCTGAGTCCAAGAAGAAGCCATAAGTCATTCTCAACCCTGGGCTGAGAATCATCTGGGAAAATTAAAAAATAACACTATCCAAATCCAACAGACCAATTGAATCAGGCTCTCTAGAGGAGATGCCCAGACATCTATATTAAAAACACAACAAAACAAATCAAATCAAAACAAACCTTCTGCTACAGTTTGGATAGCTGACCCTCCAAACTTCACGTTGAAATTTGATCCCCAATGTTGGAGATGGGCTTAGTGAGAGGTGTGTGGGTCATGAATGGCTGGATGTCGCACTTGAGTTATTGAGTGAGTTCTTACTTTGTTAGTTCCTGTGAGCACTGGTTGTTAAAAAGAGCATGACAGCCTTCTCCCCTCTCTTATGCTTCCTTTCTTGCCATGTGATGTCTGCACATACCAGCTCCGCTTAAACTTTCATCGTAAGTGGAAGCAGTCTGAGGCCCTCAGCAGAAGCAGATGTTGAAATCATGCTTCTTGTACAGCCTGCAGAACTGTGAACCAAATAAACATATATTCTTTATAAATTACCCAGCCTCACATATTCCTTTGTAGCAATGCAAAATGGACTAAGACACCTTACCAGGTAATTCTGCTGTGAGGTGAATACTAAGATTCATTGAGGTAGTCAAGTTAACCTTTTGACTTTGAGTGAACCTCATGCGTACCTTGGTGGTAGCTTCAGGGGCCAGTGCAACAGGAGGCTAACAAAGCTGGTTAGAGTACTGTCACTCTTGGCCTAAAACTCAAAGAACTTACATATTTTCTTGAGTTCATCCACTATATGACTGCAGTAGATTAAAGATGGTCACAAATTCTTTGCTACTTCTTCCATTGAGAGGTAGAACCTATTTACCTCCCCTTGAATTTGTGCTGACCTTAAGGCCTTGCTTGACTGGCACAAAAGAATATGCCAGAAGGGACATTCTGGGACTTCTCAGGTTAAGTCACAAGAACTTTGTAACTTCGATCCATGCCTCTTGGCACATTTGCTCTGGAGGAAGCCATCTATCTGTAGAAGTTCAAGTACCTTGAGACCACCATGCTGTGCAGAAGTCCAATTTAGCCACTTGCACATGACATGTGGAGAAAGAGAAACTGGCTAGCCCAGCTGTTCTAGCCACCATAGATCAGGCACTTGTCATGCCAGTGAAGAAGTTGTATTGGACATTCCAGCGCCAACAGATGCTCCAACTTTCCAACTGGAGGCAGATCTGGCCCCAGATGGTTGTAATTCTTTATTCTTCATCTCTCCATAGCTGGTGACACACATATCATCATTCTGAAATTCACCTTTTCTTGGCCCACCTCTCATGTCTAATCAATAAGTAGATGGTAGAAATTTGTGATGCAAAGAAACATAGGTAGCTGAGATGTCTGTGGGGTTTGGTACAACAGATTTTTAAGGATTATGGACTTCAGATAGTTATTTCCTAAGGTAAATGCTAGTCCCTGTGTCCTCTTGCCTAGCCTGGCAGAACATAACATGTAGCCCACCACATTAAAATGCCAGTATTGCCAGGGTAAGTACAGTGCACATTGCTGTATATCTGTTTTTGATGCCCTGATAGAGTAAACATAAATTATGAATGTGATAATGCCAGAAGAGTTCTTTAACAAAGGACTTTATTAAGACTATGAAAGGAATTGTTGAAATTGTAAACCCAAATTACTTATAATAAGTACCTACAGACTACAAAGCTGTAAGCTTCCAATTCCTCTTCAGAACTGTCATGTGTATGGTGAAAGGTAAAGGTCTAGTTTCATTCTTCTGAATATGGCTATCCAATTATCCCAGGATCATTTATTGAGTAGGGATTCCTTTTCCAATTGCTTGTGTTTGTCAGTCTTGTCAAAGATCAGATGGTTGTAAATGTGTGGATTTCTGAATTTTGTATTCTGTTCCATTGGACGATGTCTCTGTTTTTGTACCAGTACCATGCTGTTTTGGTTACTGTAGCCTTATAATATAGTTTGAAGCCACGTAATTTGATGCCTCCAGCTTTATTCTTCTGTTCTTAGGATTTCTTTGGCTATTTAGGCTCTTTTTTGTGTCCATATGAATTTTAGAAAATTTTTATCTAATTCTGTGAAGAATGTCATTGTTTGTCTGATAGAAATAGCATTGAATCCGTAAATTGCTTTGGACAGTATGGCCATTTTAACAATATTGCTTCTTCCAATCCATGGGCATGGACTGTTTTTCCATTTATTTGTGTCATCTCTTATTTCTTTCAGCAGTGTTTTGTAGTTCTCCTTGTAGAAACATTTCACCTCCTTAGTTAGCTATAGTCCTAAGTATTTCATTTTCTTTGAATTGGTGGCTATTGTAAATGGAATTGTACTCTTGATTTGACTCTCAATCTGGACATTATTGGTGTATAAAAATGCTACTGATTTTTATACATTGATTTTTGTATCATGAAACCATGCTAAAATTGTTTATCAGTTCTAGTTGCTTTTTGGTGGAGTCTTCAGGGTTTTCTAAGTATTGAATCATAATGTCAGTGAAGAGAGATAGTTTGATTTCTTTTCTTATTTTAGTACTTTTTATTTCTTTCTCTTGCCTGACTGCTGTGGTTAGGACTTCCAGTACTATGCTGCATATTCTTGCCTTGTTTCCATTCTTGCCTTGTTTCCATTCTAAAGGGGAATGATTCCAACTTTTGCCTGTTCACTGTGATGTTGACTGTGAATTTGTCATAGTGGCTCTTATTATTTTGAGATATGTTCATTTAATGCCTAGTCTGTTGATGGTTTTTATCATTAATAGGTGTTGGATTTTATTGAAAGCTTTTTCTGAAGTTATTGAGATGATCATGTCATTTTGCATTTAATTCTGTTTACGTGGTGAATTACATTTATTGATTTGCATATGTTGAACCAACCTTGCACCCCAGGTGTATTAGTCCATTTTCACACTGCTATAAAGAACTGCCCAAGACTGGATAATTTATAATGAAAAGAAGTTTAATTGACTCACAGTTCTGCATGGCTGGGGAGGCCTCAGAAAACTTACAGTCATGGTGGAAGGGGAACAGGCACCTTCTTCACAAGATGGCAGGAAGGCAAAGAGCTGGGGAAACCACCACTTATAAAACCATCAGCTCTTCTGAGAACTGACTGACTATGGGGAAACCTGCCCCATGATCCAACCTGCCTCCCTCAACACATGGGGATTACAGGCCCTTCCCTCCACAGGTGGGGATTACAATTCAAGATGAGATTTGGGTGGGGGCACAGAGCCAAACCATATCACCCCTCTAGTAGGAGTGTGTGTGAAGGAGGAACTGTCAAACACTTATAAAACCAACAGATCTCTTGAGAACTCACTCACTATCATGAGAACACCATGAGGGAAACTGCCCCCATGAGCCAGTCACTTCCTATAGGTCCCTCCTTCTACACGTAGGGATTGTGGGGATTATAATTTGAGATGAGATTTGGGTGGGGACACAGAGACACACCATATTACCAGGAATAAAGTTACTTGATGATAGTGGATCAACTTCTTGATGTGCTGCTGGATTTGGTTTGCTAGTATTTTGTTTAGGATTTTTACATCTGTGTCCATCAGGAATATTGGCCTCAAGTTTTCTTCCTTTGTTGATTTTGATATTAGGGTGATGCTGGCTTCATAGAATGAGTTAGGAAGGAATTTCCCCTCCTCAATTTTTGGAATAGTTTTAGTAGAATTGGTATCAGTTCTTCTTTGTACATCTGGTAGAATTTGGCTGTGACTCCATTTGGTCCAGAAGATTTTTTTGGTTAGTAGGTTTTTTTTTAAATTATTATTAGTGATTCAATTTCAGAGCTCAATATTGGTCTGTTCAGGGTTTCAGTCTCTTCCCAATTCAATCTTGGGAGACTGTGTTTTCAACAATGTATATCTATTTTCTCTAGATTTTCTAATTTGTGTGCATAGAGTTGTTCATAGTATTCTCTGAGGATCTTTTGGATTTCTGTAGGATCAGTTGTAATGTCATTTTTGTCATTTCTGATTGTATTTATTTGGATACCCTCATTTTGTTCTTTGTTAATCTAGCTAATAGTCTATCAATCTTGTTTTTTTTTAAGAACCAACTTCTGGCTTTATTGATCTTTTGTATGGATTTTTGCCTCTCAATTTCATTAAGTTCTCCCCTAATTTTAGTTATTTCTTTTATTCTGCTAACTTAGAGTTGGTTTGTTCTTTTCTTCTAGTTCCTTTAAATGTAAGACCTCAAACTATAAAAATCCTAGAAGGAAACCTAGGAAGCACCCTTCTCAACATCAGCATTGACAAAGAATTTTTGGCTAAGTCCCCAAAAGATGTTGCAACAACAAAAAAAAATGACAAGTGGGACCTAATTAAACTAAAGAGCTTCCATCTTTAGTTTAAAAGAAACCATCAACAGAGTAAACCGACAATCTACAGAATGGGAGAAAACATTTGCAAACTATGCATCTGACAAACATCTAATATGTAGAATCCATAAGGAACTTAAACAAATCAAAAAACAGAAGACAAATAACCCCGTTAAAAAATGAACAAAGGACATGAATAGACACTTCTCAAAAGAAGACATACAAGCAGCCAACAAACATGAAAAAAATGCTCATCACTAATCATGACAGAAATGCCAATCAAAGCCACAATGAGATACCATCTCACACTAGTCAGAATGATTATTATTAAAAAGTCAAAAAATAACTGATGCTGGTGAGACTTCAGAGAAAAGGGAATGCTTATACACTGTTGAAAGGAATGTAAATTAGTTCAGCCACTGTGAAAAGCAGTTTGGAGAATTTGCACATAATTTAAAACAGAGCTACCATTTGACCCAGCAATTCCTGAGTATATACCCAAAGGACAATAGATCATTACACCAAAAGGACACATGTACTTATATGTTCACTGCTGTGGTGTTCACAATAACAAAGACATGGAATCAACGCAGGTGCCCGTCAACAGTGGATTGGATAAAGAAAGTGATAGATATACACCATTGTGTACTATGTAGCCATAAAAAAGAATGAAATAATGTCATTTGCAGCTACATGAATGGAGCTGGAGGCCAAAATCCAAAGTGAATTAATGCAGGAACAGAAAACCAAATACTGCATGTTCTCACTTGTAAGTGGGAGCTAAATGTTCGAGCACACGTGAACATAAACACAGGAACAATGGACACTGTGGACTGCTAGAGGGGGGAGATAGGGAGTGGGGAGTGGGCTGGAAAACCATCTATTAGGTACTATGCTCACTACCTGGATGCAATATACCCATGTAATAATCCTGCACATATACCCTCTATATCTAAAATAAAAGCTGAAAAAAAAAAAACTTCATGTAAATAATGGAACAGAGTCTGTTTGGCCTCATCTAAATGTCCCTTCTTCCATGTTATGAAGGTCCTTTTTTATACATCCCATATTGCTCAGCAGCAATGTCTGGCTCTGTAGGGTTCTTTGTTTCTGATTAAAGTTCTAGTCATTGCTTAAACCATTTTCAAAGTGGAGTCTTTAAGAACTGGCTGATTTACCTGGAACACTTGGTTTCTCTACAAAATCATCTATAAAATGTGGGGTGCTTGTTTTATTTGTTAATCCTAAGAATGGCTTTTTCTCTCTGCCCCAGGCACTGTTTATGCAACTATATTCCCCTTGGTCTTGATAAGTGTTTCTAGAGGGAGGAAATACCTAAACTCCTTTGATAAGAAGTATAACTTCCTTATTAAGGTTCAACCTAGAGATGGCTTTCCATTATACATTCTGCGTAATACCATAATGTATTGGTAGTAGGAGCTTACTGGCATAATAGTACAATCATTTCATGCTCCCTATCACATGGATCACATGTATGCCATGTACACCCATTTATATGAAAGCCTGGAGGAGTCAACACAAAAACAATATTATTGTGGAAGAATTACTGGTGAAATTCTCTTTTTCCCAAGTTTGCTTAGAGATATTTCTGCTTTTAAAATTTAAATAACTTTAAAAAATAAATCTGTGCTATTTCCAACAAATTATACCACCTCTAATATCCCTTCTTTGGATTCATTGAAAAAGTTTCTCAAAGAGGGGTTTATGCCTTTCTACCCACTGAACTCCAGGAACCCAATTTTTAGAGAACATGTTCTTAATTTTTTTGACCTTCTGGTTTTGATGAAAATATATCCAAGCAAGGAACAGTAGGAATACAACTCGGAGTTCCCTGTGGAGCTTTTGGGTTGGGCCAGGTTGTGATTTTCCTTGAAAACAACAAAAAAGAACTTCAGCTCAGGGAAGGAAGAATTTCACTGACACCAAAACTAGTACTGTCACTTTTTTGGGGAGACGGAAAGCTCTAGGGGATAGCCCAAGCGGGTGCTAGGTTTTAGAGCCAAGAAATTCCCATGAGAATTGCTGAATTTCACATCGTTCCTAGAAATAACTCAGAGCTTTATATGATTTACATGGGCTGTACAAAACATGGGCTTCCTGTAGGTAACTCCCTCCGCCTGCTTTGGTTCTGCAAGCCTCACTAGGCCAGATTTCCAAAGTAGAATGTCCAGTATTGCACCATTGCTGATCATGAATATGGCTGAGAAAATTGCCAGGTTGAGTTGGTTGCCCAGCTCACAAGGATCTCACTCTTGGTGAGAGCTTATATACACAGAAGTGGCCCAGAGGCTGTATTGGTTCTATATGAACATGATTTTGAGCCTAATAGTAGATACAGAAGTGAGCACCTGCCCAAACTAGGCTAATCAGAGTCTTTCTGTGGAGTTTTGAAAACTGCAAGTAAGGAAAGAAGATTACTTCTTCACTGATGGCAGGGTCTAGGACATGAGGCTTGATAACTTTTAGTGACTTTATCTTCCTCAATGCCAAGGACACCCCTTTCTCACAAATGAGGGGAAAGAAATGGAGGCTAGAGATTTTTTTTTAAACTCCTTAGGTCATTTAATTCCTTAATTCCAATGATTTCTGAGGTCTCTTTCCATCTATAGTTATATTTTTCAGTATGCATCCAGTACATTCCCATTTGTGCCTAAGATCGTTTGAGATACGTTTCTAACATACTGTGATCAAAAGCATCCTAATACAAAGACCCTGCATGGTAGTAAACCATACCAATCAGTCATACAGGAATTTCCAAGTCCTCTGGTCCCCCTACCTTCTGATGGGGGCAGATTTGATCAAAAGCTACTGGCAAGTGTCATCAGTCACCCTGTTGAGGAAGGATGAGAAGAGAGCCCCCGGACTCATCCTGGGTTGGTGTTTAAATGCATGCATGTTTCTTTGCTATTTTCACATCTCTGAGAACGCAATTCCTTTCCAGCTTTCTGTTCTGAGAGCCCAGAATTCCAGGTACTAGTCCTGAAGAAATAAATTATTCGAAGCTCACCTGCAGATTTCTTTTCTTGAGCACTACCCTTTCATCCCTGCTTCCACATGTGAGATCCCCAGGGCTGGGATAAAGGTGAAGTGAGCAAGTCATCTAGGACACAACATTGAAGGAGACACCACTCTCACAGTTTTGCTAATACCTTCAGCTCCTCACTTGCCTCACCCTAGTCCTGGCCTGGATGATCATAGGTGCCTCACCTGGGTTCATGATGCAAGGTGTGAACATTCAGTATGGTGAACTGAAAAAAAAAAAAAATTGAATGAGAAATCAAAAAGCAGAATTTTCGTTTTGACTTTATTACTAACTCAGCAAGATATTAAGAAAATCCTGTAGCCCGTTTGAGCCTGTTTCTTATTGGTAAATTAATAATAATCTCTTTCTATCTCAGTTATTTCCAAAGAATGTGACAGGAATAACATAAAATCTCATACTGAGAGATTAAGAGACTTGTCAGAAGTTGTAAAATTCAGCCATTGGAACTTTAGACATAATTAGACATAATCTCTTCAGCCAGTGCTGGGTTTGCCAGTGACTCACTACTTATTTAATTAATTAAACAAATAGGCATTAAGTGCCTACTGTGGTCAAAACTGTGGGAGGCACCAAGTGTGGGGGGTGGGTGCAGAGAAAAATTCAACCAACAATATGTTCTAGAGGAAACGGAAGTTGGGTGAAACTGCCATCTAGATCTTCCTGCCCCTATGCCCAGTGATTCCTATGACCCTATTGCCTTCCTTGCCTGGCTCTGAGTCTTGCCAGATGTCTGAACTTTGACTTACTTTTTATGCTAGGTCCGTCTTTATCCAAAGGCCAATCATCAGGAGGCCTAAAGTGGCTACAGGGCTTACCCTGTCTTGGGAGAAAAGGAATTTAGCCCCAAGAATAATCACCCATATCCTCGATGTACCTACCCCTTAGTCCCAGACCACTAAGACAGAATTAGCTGATGAGCAGGTCTAGAATAGAGAACTCCCAGGGAATATATTTTATTGCTGTTTTTGGTCTTTCTCAACCTTCAGTGACACAATCTTATATTTTGAAGCCCAGGATAATTGGAAATAAAATGAAATCTCCTCTGTTCAGAGTTCATAGCACCTTTGAGCAGTGGCTGTGGATGGAATTGCACTGTATATTTAATACTCTGCATTAACAGGAAAGGTATAAAGTCCCCTGCAAACTCTGCTCCTTTGCTGCCCTATCTGGGGCAAGACATGCCAGCAATTTAACAAGCACAGGGGTGTAAATCATGCAGTGAAATCTCTCACCATGGGAGGACAAAGAATCCCTAAGAGAATGAATAAAATCCACCCAACACTAGGCATTTTGGGAGTCAGTGCTCATGTCTAAATGTTAAACATTTACATTTTACAGCAAAGTGACATTTGTAAAGGACTTCTATTGCTCATTCGCAGCCGTTCCTCGCTGCTGGCCAGGGGCTTGGGGCTGGGGC
Organism: Hylobates moloch; assembly: GCF_009828535.3. Taxonomy (NCBI): domain Eukaryota; kingdom Metazoa; phylum Chordata; class Mammalia; order Primates; family Hylobatidae; genus Hylobates; species Hylobates moloch. The sequence goes on along the minus strand of NW_026652286.1, from coordinate 86,332,972 downwards.
TGGGTGACGAATCAAAGACACTCTTTGTGTTGTGTCACTAAGCAACTCCCTCCTGTTCTGTCACTCGCAGAGTCTGGGCTGGGCCCACAGCCTGTGTCATCCACATGGTGGATTTACAGGTCTTGATTAATGCCAGCAAAAGTTTCTTGAGGAAAAGGCAGCTGGGTTTGGGCTCTGGCCGTGACTCAACTTTGTGCTAGGAGTAAAACACGGAGCAAGTGGAGACTAGCACAAGTGGACAAGGCCACCCCCAGCCCTTTGTTACTGGCTCCCAAACTGACTGTCTAGAATGAAGCTTCAGTCTAAAGAAGGCAAATGTATAAGCACACATGTGGACATGACTCTCTTTGCCACCCAGAACAGACATCTCACTAATAGATCATAGCATACTCTTCCCTACTGAGCCAGATAGCTCTCAGAATTGTGCCTCAGGCACATTCTAGGCACTCATTGCCAACTGGCCAGTTGGTACATGAGATGAACCTGTCACCTCTGTTTTTGGTCTATGTGTCAAAGTCTGTTTCCTGACTCTAGTTGCACAGGATTGGAGGTTTCAGGAATTCTCCATACATAGCTATCTCTGATAACAGCTAACAGTAGTAGTAACAGTTAACATATGTGCTTCTCATGGGCCAATCACTTTACATGGATGAAAGTATTTAATCCTCACAAAAATATGATATCTATATCACCTAAAAGTAATAATATCTGTCATTTATCGAACATCTACTGTGTATTGGGTACTACATTTGATTCTTTAATCTCCACGTGGTCCTGTTTCACAATGAACTGAAAGCTCAAAGAGATTAAGCAAATTACCCACAGCTCCACAGCCAATCAAAAGGAAGAGCTGAGATCTGAACCCAAAAAGGTCTAATTCCAAAGCCTTCATTCTTAAAAAAATATTAGACCTTGACCAAGGTCTAGTAAACGGTTTGCACATCAGCAAACCGTTTTGACACTCTCATTTAATTTTCTTCTTTACTGCCCAAGGGGGAAGGGGGAGATTTTTTTTTTCTGCCAGAAACTGGCCCTAGACTTTCTGTAACTTCCTGCAGCTTTCCTGCTAACATTCCTTTACCCTCCCTGTCCTTAGGACTCCTTCCAAATAGGTGAGCCAGTAAGTTTTCCACAGGAAGAGAGGGGAAGAGAGGATTAATGCTACAGACTGGATAGAATTGAATTGAAGGAATCAATTTTCTTATTCTGCTAGTGAGCAGGACTCCCTGCATCTCCATAGCTGACATGAAGACTGGAGAAGGTGCTGACTTCCCAAGCTTGGTGCCAGGGAAGAGCTGCCATGGCTGCTCATTTCAACAGGGAAAAATGAGCCACGATAGCCTTTTCTCTGTCCCTTCATGCTGAAAACTTCAGCCGGACTGAGATTCTCTTTGTTCCCCTCAGCTCTGAGAGGCCAAGGTGGGCGGATCATGGGGTCAGGAGATTAAGACCATCCTAGCTAACATGGTGAAACCCCATCTCTACTAAAAATACAAAAAAAAATGGCCAGGCGTGGTGGCATGCACCTGTAGTCCCAATTACTTGGGAGGCTGAGGCAGGAGAATCGCTTGGACCCGGGAGGCAGTGGTTGCAGTGAGCCGAGATCACACCACTGCCTAGGTGACAGAGCAAGACTCCATCTCAAAAAATAAAAATAAAAAAAAGGTCTCAGCTCCCAGTCTTTACACCTGATGTTTGCTCTACCAAGAACTGTTATCTGCTAACTGTGATCTGTTCCTCCTCCACTGGCTCCGTGGCCTCCTCACTTTGCCACCTCTGTCTGGCCAGCTCCCACTCACCATTCATGTGTCCCACTTCCTTGGGAAAGCTGAGCTAGGTGCCTCCTCTATGTTTTCCTTAGCACCCAACACTTCCTCTGTCCCAGCAACACTCCACTCTAGTGTACTTGCCTGGTCTGCTTTCTGCATTGGGCCATCAGCCTAGTTAGGACAGGCATGTGTCTCACTTGTGTCCCCAACACCAAGTAATGTCTCTGGGTCTGAACTCAAAAAACAACTGATGAATAAATGGATGATTGAATTGAATAGATGGGTGAAGGCACTGTCAGGAAGCTAACTGCATTGGCATGTACAGGGAGATTCTCCCCACCTCACTTCTGTTGTGCCCAGTGAACTGTGATTGGCAGATGTCCCCCAAGCTGGTAGAAATGTGAGAACAACCAGCACAAACCACAGGGAGTTCGGTGGTCATATCTAAGGGTGTTGAGAAAGCAGGCCCAGAAAGATTGCTCTATTCACGTGCCATCCATCTAACAACTTTGGGTGTAAATGAAAGCAAACACAAATGATTACATCTTAGTTTCATTGCTTAGTGTGGCCAAAATCCATATCTGATATTAAAAGTTCAAAATTTGGCCTTGGCATACAAATGTGTATTGATTTCTCAAAAATAGATATGTGTTTACCCATACAGGAGTATTGGCACTAAATAAGAATCATTTCCAGAATCTAAGAACCAGGTTACTAAATGTCACTCCCTTGCCATAAATTGAATGAGATTTGTCAGCTCACATTAGGTGAAGGAATAAAGGGACTTGGTTGATTCACGTAACTGGGAAGAACAGGGCGGAGTGGACCCAGAGACTCAAATGATGTCATTAGCATTCCTGCCCTCTTGAGGTTCAGCTTTGCGCTACACGATGGCTTCCTCCTCTGTCCCCAAGGTCTGTATGGTTGTAGACAGCTCCAGGCTTTCATCATGCCTGGAGAGAGCCCTTATCTGTTTACAGCCCCAGGGAAGGATACCAATTGGTGCTGCTTGGCTTTCATGCCCCTACCCTTGACTCAAGCCCTGTGGTCAGACTAATGGATACTATACCCAGCCTAGCGATCAGAAGAGACCAAGGTAGTGAGACTCATCAAAACTACCTGGAAAAAAGGGTAGGGAAGAGAGGGAGGGAGGGAAGAGAGGGAGGGAGCAAGTCAGTTTGCTAATAGAGGAAGGGGATAAAGGATAAGAATAATAAAAAGAAACCCCAAACCAAAAAAAACAGATGTCCTCTGTAGCACCTCATGAGGGGTTAGCTTACAAATGTGCACAGACAAAAGTGTCCCCCAAATGTCCCCAAGATTGAAATGTGATCAAAGGAAGATAAACAGCAATATGTAAAGCTGTCGACGTGGTAGAGCCCAGGAAATGGTGAGTCAGAGAATCTGACTGTTCTAGAGTGTGGCTGCTGTGATCTGAGGCTGCAAGCTGGTTGGCAACATACCTGGTCCTGTTGCTAAAGCCCCCTCCTGTATGGTGCAGCAGTAACCGTTTCCCAGGTTCATCCCAGTCAACATGGTTGGTGTGGCCCCGATCACCCAGAGTGAATTCACAGACTGGAGTTTGAGTTTGCAGAGCTGAGGCCCAGATCAAGGGCTGGGCCTGTGCTGAGCCCTGAGGAGCAAGAGCTCTGTGAGACTGGCCAGATGTTTGAAATTGCCCTCTCTGGCAGCTGAACTGCAGTGACTTCCCCGGCTCTTCCTTGCAATTCTTACAACTTCATCCCCTGGGAGCCAGCAAGGTTCGCCCCTGCCCATGCTGGTTATTTACCTACTGCCTCCCAGCTATGAGCTCACCCTTCCAGGTGCTGCTCTGCAATGCTGGGGCCTGAATAATCCACTCCCAGTTTCCCTTGCCAGCTGGCCTCCTGCTACATCCTGCCAATGGGAGGCACTAGGGTGTGAGCAGAAGGCGGTAGGAGGAGAGAAGGTGTTTCCTCTTGTCTGCACTTCTGGTCAACTTTTCTCCAGCAGAAGAAGACAGCCGTAGCCTCAGTGGCCAACCTAATTGGGTCCCCCTAGGTATAGTGTCTCAGATACCAGCCCCAGCCGGCTACAGATAGGCTCCTTTGGTGTCTAAGCATCAACTGTCTTCCACCTCTCAGAGGTCCAAGGTCCAGCCATGAGCCACTCCTGTCCCGCATGCCCAAGAACCAGTCACAGGGGTGGGGGGTGGGGGGCTCTCCTCCATGTTCTTCCTCTCTGACGATCATCCCACCTCTTCCTACTACATACCTGCCTAGGAGTGGTAACTGCTTCCTGAGGATGGTGGTGTCCAGATTGCCTCGATGTCCGTCTTTTGCTCTTTAACCCTTTAAATATTTGCAACCAACTCCTACATTAAATCTCATATTTAAAACACCTAGAGTGATTTTTCTCTTTTCTTGCCTGGACCCTAATGGATACAATCCCCTGCCACGACCCCCCGCTACTCCCCAATTCAGCATTTCCCAACTTGTCCCAGAGACATATTTTTAAATCCTTCAGGTTTCACCCTTACATTTTACTATGGAAATTTCCTGCTTTGTCATACAACTCTGTCACTCAAGGCCTTGGATCCTCAGGTTGTAAGTTCAGAGACTCTCAGGCCATCAGGTGAATAAATAAATGAAAGAATAAATGGACGGTTGAACTGAATGGATGGGTGAAGGCACTGTCAGGAAGCTAACTGCATTGGCATGTACAGGGAGATTCTCCCCACCGCACTTCTGTTGTGCCCAGTGAACTGTGATTGGCAGATGTCCCCCAAGCTGGCAGAAATGTGAGAGCAACCAGCACAAACCACAGGGAGTTCAGTGGTCATATCTAAGGGTGGTAAGAAAGCAGGCCCAGGAAGACTGTTCTATTCACATGCCATCCATCTAACAACTTTGGGTGTAAATGAAAGCAAACACAGGTGATTACATCTTCATTTCATTGCTTAATGTGGCCAAAATCTGGTCCCAGGCTATATTATAAGGAATTGCCTTTGGACAAGCAAGCTGAAGCCAAAAATGCATGCATGGATTCAGGTTATAAAGGTATAATAGATATTCTCCTGTTATCTAGCTGTTTCCCCATTCCCTTTTTTCCCCCAATCTCATACTAGCCTGCGGAAGTCTCTTGGAGAGCCAAATATGGGAACGAAGCCAGCAATCTTTCCTTGTGTCCAGTATCCCTTCCTTGACTGGTAAAGGCAATTCTAGCAGAGACTACAGAGCCAAAATCACTAGGAATGACTTGAAACCTATCTTGACATTTGGAATAATTATAAGGACGTATTAGGGACGCTCTCAAAATTATATTTTATACATAAACATGCAATCAAATTTATACATAATGCAAAAGAACACACACATACACATGTACAAACTCATGGGCTCAC
>NW_026652286.1:86308232-86327721 GCF_009828535.3 Hylobates moloch | reverse complement strand
TCAGGGTTTTAGGGTACATGTGCACAATGTGCAGGTTTGTTACATATGTATCCATGTGCCATGTTGATTTCCTGCACCCATTAACTCGTCATTTAGCATCAGATGTATCTCCTAATGCTGTCCCTCCCCCCTCCCCCCACCCGACAACAGTCCCCGGAGTGTGATGTTCCCCTTCCTGTGTCCATGAGTTCTCATTGTTCAATTCCCACCTATGAGTGAGAACATGCGGTGTTTGGTTTTTTGTCCTTGCGATAGTTTACTGAGAATGATGTTTTCCAGTTTCATCCATGTCCCTACAAAGGACACGAACTCATCATTTTTTATGGCTGCATAGTATTCCATGGTGTATATGTGCCACATTTTCTTAATCCAGTCTATCGTTGTTGGACATTTGGGTTGGTTCCAAGTCTTTGCTATTGTGAATAGTGCCGCAATAAACATACGTGTGCATGTGTCTTTATAGCAGCATGATTTATAGTCCTTTGGGTATATACCCAGTAATGGGATGGCTGGGTCAAATGGTATTTCTAGTTCGAGATCCCTGAGGAATCGCCACACTGACTTCCACAATGGTTGAACTAGTTTACAGTCCCACCAACAGTGTAAAAGTGTTCCTATTTCTCCACATCCTCTCCAGCACCTGTTGTTTCCTGATTTTTTAATGATGGCCATTCTAACTGGTGTAAGATGGTATCTCACTGTGGAAAGGAACAACCGGTTCCAGCCACTGCAAAAACATGCCAAATTGTAAAGACCATCGAGGCTAGGAAGAAACTATAGCAACTAACGAGCAAAATAACCAACTAACATCATAATGACAGGATCAGATTCACACATAACAATATTAACGTTAAATGTAAATGGGCTAAATGCTCCAATCAAAAGACACAGACTGGCAAACTGGATAAGGAGTCAGGACCCATCAGTGTGCTGTATTCAGGAAACCCATCTCACGTGCAGAGACACACATAGACTCAAAATAAAGGGATGGAGGAAGATCTATCAAGCAACTGGAAAACAAAAAAAGGCAGGGGTTGCAATCCTAGTCTCTGATTATAGTAACTTTAAAATATGTTTTAAAACATGTTCTGCAAGTCCTTCAGCTTTGTTTTTATTTTTCAAACTTGGCTATTTTAGGTTCTGTAAGCTTTCATATATTTTGTGAATCAGCTTGACAATTTCTACAATAATAGTGCTGCTGATTTCAACAGTGATTGCATTTCATTGATATCAGTGTGGGTAAAATCAACATTTTAGCAATATTGAGTCTTTCTATCCATGAACACGGTATCTCTTCATTTATTTCAATGAGCTTTTATTTCTCTCAGTATTGTATCGTTCTCAGTGTCTTGCACATTTTTGTCAAATTTATTCTTAGTGTTTTATATTGTTTGATGCTGTTGTAAATGGCACTGTTCTTAGATTTCAAATTCCAATTGTTCAATGGTAGTATGTGGAATGAATCGTAGTGTGTGTATGTGTATATATATGCGTGTGTGTATATGTTTGTCTATGGACACGCATATATACACGTGTGTGTGTATATATGTATGTATATGTACTATATATATATATAGTATCCAGTGACTGTATTAAATTCACTTATCTGGTAGCATTTCTCGAGATTCATTAGGATTTTCTGCCTTAGCAACAATCACGTCATCTTTGCCTAATATTCATTAGGTTTCTCTACTTTGGCTTTTGGGTACATGAATTCTTCCCAGCCCTATGAGTTTTAGAGTATTGTCCTACCTGCTTTTTCCTAGTGGCTATTTTCCCAGCCTCAGGTAATTTCCTCGCATACATGCACTGATCAGTTCTCAGATGAAACTTCTGAGGAATATTTTGCAGATCTCTGAGCTCTATCTCTGGACAGCTCTTTTCTCAAGGCATTCTGTTTTGTGAATTCTATCCAAGTTGGCCTCCTTGATTTCTCAACTCTGTCTTCTCAAGCTGGGCTCTGTTTGGCTTCTTATTCCCTGCACTGTGCAATGGAATCTCTCTCTAGGCCGCTATCTGGGACAATCTTAGACCTCACCTCATTTTTTTCTCTTTTCTTAGGAATCATTGTTCTGTGTTTCTGTTGTCTAATGTCTGAAAATTTTTGTTTTATATATTTTTTCTTTTTTGTTATTAGATTAAGTTATTCTAGCATAATCAGGAACAGGAATCTCTATTTTAATGACCTTCATTCTTCATTATTTCCTTCTTTGCCTGTATTTTGGATTTTATTCTCCTTTTTCTACTTTCTTACAATAAATCTCAGATTATTGATTTTAGACCTTTTGTGTTTTCTAATATAACACTGTTTTAGCTGCATTTCATAAAATTGGATATGTGAATTCATTTTTACATATGTGTTTTTGTTTACATCCCATTCAAAATGTTTTTTAATTTCCCCATGATTTCTTTTTATACCTATGGGTTATTGTTTTATGAGTACTTCCCTGGTGTCTTTCTGTTATTAGTTCTTAATTTACTTCTATTTTAATTGGAAAACATACTCTGATTTCTGCAGATTACCTACTGGGATTTTGATTGGAATTGCACTGAATCTATAGATCGCTGAGGCAGAATTCATATCTTAACAATATTGACTCTTCCAACATAGAAACAAGATATATTTCTCCATTATTTAGGTCTTCTTTTATAACTCTCAGCAGTGTTTTGTAGTTTGTAGTGTACTGGTGCTTTATATCTTTTTTCATATTTACCCTAAGTATTTTATATTTTATTGCTAGTGTAAACAGTATATTTATTTATTTATTTATTTTTTGAGACGGAGTCTTACTCTGTCGCCCAGGCTGGAGTGCAGTGGCACAATTTCTGCTCACTGCAAGCTCCGCCTCCCAGGTTCACGCCATTCTCCTGCCTCAGCCTCCCAAGTAGCTGGGACTACAGGCACCCGCCACAACACCAGGCTAATTTTTTGTATTTTTGGTAGAGACGGGGTTTCACTGTGTTAGCCAGGATGGTCACTGCGCGTGGCCCCTTCCTTCATTTTTTTGAATGTGTGTTTTCTATATGTAGAAATACAATTGATATTGATATATATGTGTGTGTTTGTGTGTGTGTGTGTGTGTGTGTATATATATATATATGTGTGTGTGTCTTATATCCTGCAGCCTTCCTAAACTCACTTGTTAGCTTCAGTGGATTGTTTTTGTAGATTCCATTGAACTTTCCACATAGACTACCATGTTATCTGTGAACAAGTACAGTTTTACTTCCTCCTTACAATCTAGATGCCCTTTATTTCCTTTTCTTGCCTGATTTATCTGGCCAAAATCTGCAGTTAAATGTTGAAGAGAACTGGTTCTAGTGGACCTCTTTGTTTTATTCCTAATATTAGGAGGAAAGAGGAAGTTCACTTCTATATCTAGATTACTGACTTTTTATCATGAATGAGTATTACATTTTGTCAAATGCTTTTCACCATCACTACCTATTGAGATGATCACATGATTTTTCTTTTTAAATTTGTACTATGTGAATTATATTGATTAATTTTTAGTGTTAAAATGACTGCATTCTTGGGATAAACTTCACTTGGTCATGATGTAATATCCTTTTCATACATTGTTGTATTCAGTTTGCTGATGGGTATTTTTAGAATTTTTACCTCTATTCATGAGAGGTGTTGGTTCTGCACTTTTCTTTTCGTATAATGTCTTTGGTTCTGATAACAGGGTAATGATGCTGGCCTTTTGATTGGATTGGGAACTATTCTCTCCCCTTAAATTTTCTGGAAGAGTTTGTATAGAATTAGTTTTATTTCTTTCATTAGTATTTGGTAGAGTTCAACTGTGAAGCTGTTTGGGCCTGGAGTTTTTGTTCCTTTGTTTTGTGGGAAGGCTTTAACTAAATATTCAATTTCCTTAATAATACTATTAAGGTTGTTTATTTCTTTTTGAGTAAGCTGTGGTTGATTATGTAGTTCAAGGATTTTTTTTCCGTTTCACTTAAGTTATCTAATTTATAGCCATATAGTTTTTCATAATATTCCCTTATTATCCTTTTAACCTGTGTATCATCTGTAGCAATGTTACCTTTGGAATTCCTGATATTAGTAATTATAGTATTAATGTCTTATATAGTATATTGTATATATTAGTATTATATAATATATAGTGTAATATTAATGTATTTTCTCATATTCCTGAACAGTCTAGCAAAGTTTTTACAATTTTATGAGTACTCTCAAAGAACCAGCTTTTAGTTCATTTATTTTCTTTATTACTTTTCTGTTTTCTATTTCATTGATTTCCACTCTGATATTATTACATTTCATATTTTGCACTTAATTTGCTATTGTTTTTAAGTTTCTTAAGGTGTGAATTGAGGTAATGGTTTTAAGATCTTTTCTAATTTAGGCATTGAATACCATAAATTTCTCCCTAAGTACTACTTTATTGGTATTCTACAAATTCTGAGATGTAGTATGTTTTTCTTTTCATTAAGTTTACAACACTTTTCTAATTTTCTTTTTGATTTCTTCTTTGATATATAGGATTGCTTAAAAGAGTATTTTTAATATGACAAGATGTTCTTGGTTCATCTTGTATATTTCCTACTTCAGACCTGAAATCAGGTATTTCTCCAAGACTACATTCTGGACGAGGGTCATTCATTTCTACTAGGTTGTTCATCACTTCCAGGTCTTTTCAGTGCACATAATAAGGAAAATTATCTTTAGAGAAAAAAATATGTCATGACTGAGTTTATATTGATTTCCAATTCAGATTCAGGACTACAGATGTTTGTTTAAGTTAACCTAGTCTAATGTTAACATTCATGTTTCGTTTCTTTTATGCTGAAAATACCACTCTCAATGACACTGGGAATGTGGGAATTAAAATATCACATAATTACTCACATTATCTTATAATGTATACAGACTATTAATAGTTTCAGAAAAACAGTATCAACACTACCACTACCAATATGATTCCTGGAAATTGTTTAAGATTTGTTTTGGCAACTATCTTTATGGTATATCCTAATAATAATGTATAACCATATTAGTGTTTTTTAAAGTCACTTGGAATAGTTTTTCTATGTGTGGTTGTGCTACTAACTGGACACAAATTTTGGTTAATTTGTTTTAATTTTATTTTTATAGTTTTACAAAGTTTTTATTTTATTTTATAATTATGTAAACATTTACATAGTTCAAGTTGAATCTATTAAAACAAGATGTATTCAGATAAATTTCAGCTTCTATTTCTGTCTCCTCAACACTGTTTTTTCTCCTTTCATTGGTAACTTTAAAATTTTAACCTTTTTGATATAAGCAACTATGAATTTTATATATATATATCTTAGATAAACAAAAATATACTATATACTTTTCCACCCTATTTTTTCACATAACGATATAGCTGTAGGATTACTCCTTACCAGTAGTACACAGAGATACTTTTCTTCCCTTTCTACAGCTTCCTGGAAATTCACTGCTTACGTATGCCACGGTTTATTCAGCCAGTTCCTTACTGATGAATTATTATGTTGTTTCCAATCTCTTGTTATAAATGACCCTGCAGTGAAAAAACTTTGTGCTTATATCTTTTGTATTTTTTCTACATTGCAGAAGTGGATTGCTGTATACTGTCTTGTTAAATATTACCACTTTTCCCTCATAAGGGTTGTACCATTTCCATTCTTGCTAGTGACATAGAAGAATATGTGTTTTTACCACAGCCTCACTAACCGTGTCTTAATATGTTATATCAGAGTACTTTTAAATATCTATTGGTGTGAAGTAAAACATTTTAAATTATATGTTATGCTAAATAAATGTGAATTATGTTTATTTTGCTATGAAAACATAGGAAATTCATGATATAAAAATAAGAATTCATCAGTGCAGTATAGAGAAAAAAATGTTCTTTATATAAAAACAAATGTTGAATTTTTTTTACTATATCAGTTTTTTAAGTATAATTTGGATGTGTTAATGATGAGAGTGTTACTGAATTTTTCTTAAACTGGGCATTTGTACCCAGATAATATTTTTATGTCAGAATTACAGTAAGAAGTAAACTATTACTGAACTTGCAAATTTAATTCATTGGTTTTAAAGGCCTTTTTCAACTAAATTGTGAGAATGAATTTCTTGTCCTCCTGCTGTTTTCCCCCCAAGTTTTTTCCCCTCTGTGTTTCAGCTAAACACGTAAGTTCTTCATTTATTATATAAAAATGAGTTTATGGTTATATTTGTGCACCTGGATACTAAATGGACTAATTCCTCTTGGACTTAATAATTATCTGCTTTTTATTAAAATGAAAATAGGATAAAGACAGGAAAAGAAGATGGAATCAGTAATAGCTTTTTATTTTTTAACCCCCAGCAAACACTGAACAGATGGAATAACTTTTAAGTGAAACTACTGGTTTGACAATGGTCTTCTGATATATTTGTTTTGGAATTATGTAAACTTCTGAACTGAGCATCAGAATCTGTGGCATAGAAATCTGCAGTCAGTTTTCACCGGGCATTTTCTTTTATGAATGACGAGTGTAAAAGAGAGAGATTGGATGCCTAAGGTTACAGAGCAAATAGTGTTAGAACTAGAGATAGGGCCCAAGTTTTTCATTGTCCTCATTCTAGCCCCAACTTTTTTCTCGTATTTAGCCTTAAAAATAAGAGAATGGATGAAAAAAAAGACCAACATAATCATACAGAGGACATTCAAAAGAATAGCAACAGCACCTGCTTGTTTCCTAAGGCATTGAAAATATTCACCTGAGAATGTGAGTAACCTCTTTTAGTTCTGAGAGGAATGACTTTGCGAAGAGGTCAGGATATTTGTCCTTAGGGATTGTACTTCCGGGAATAACCACTCTGTCTTGGTATAGGAGGCAGGGTAGATCTGTCGATGGGCTTGGAAAAATTGGCTCTGTGCTCCCAGGATCTAGTGAAAATAATATGAATAAAAAGGTTGACCTGCCAGCACTTTCCACCTACCCCCAAGTTAAACCTGCAGATTCAACGCCTTTTGAAAACTGTTGGAAGAACAAATCATCTCTTTTTTCAGCACATGGCTTACCATGTTATTATTTATGTACTTGTATCTGGTTCACACAGTTCTTTCTGTAGACCAGTGACTGGTCTCTTGACTCACCCTTTAGGTACCTGGAAGGTACACCACTCTGTGAAAACAAAAACTTCCCAGGGTAGTGGTCCCCAAAGTGTGGTCCTAGCCTCAGGAGCATCAGCATCACCTGGAACAAGTTAGAAACGCCGATTTTAGGGCCCTGCCCCATAATGAGTCAAAAATTCCAAGAGTAGAACCTTGCATTCTGTGTTTTAACAAGCCCTATATGTACTTCTGATATAGGCTTAAAAATTCGACAACCACTGACCTAGAATATTTTCTAGGTTAAATTACTTAGAAGTGATTAAGCGGTAGCCAGGAGGGATAGCCCAGGGAATGAGTTTCAGGTAATATAGTTAACTCCTTAGCAACACTTGAAGGGCAATTTCTAAGCCTTTTTAGGATCACTAAGTGTCTGGAGAGCTACTGCAGGCTCTGGTAACCCAAGACATGAAAAAAAAATAAAAATAAAAATAAACAACAACAACCTGAGTACTTGGATGCTGGAGGAATGGATTAAACCTCAGTTCTCGGTGCAGAAATGAAGTCCTTGCCTAACAATATATTGTCTGTGTTTCACTGTATTTGCATTATGTAAACCTAGGCTAAACTCTACCCTGTAAATAAGAATGATTTTTTAGCCTATCCCTTTTTTGTCCGCTTTCCTTCCCACATAGATGCAGAGAAACAGATGAAATTAGTAGTTTTTCCTACTTGTCAGGCATAAATTATTACTTACTGTTTTCTAGTACGAAGGTCTTTCTTCGTAGCTACTTTTAAACATACATTCTAGTTTTTGTGCCAACGAGGAGATAGGAACTGCAGTACCTTAAGGGAGAAGAGAATTATTCTCGAGCCACAGGGAGACAAATGTTTTCCTACAGCATGTGACCCTCTGGCTCCTTCAGGTTTCTAGAAAAGTCCCAAATGAATAGGGCTGCAGAGGATGTGTAGTGCTACTACTACTCTGTGATGGAGAACCATTACTATCAGTAGTAACAGCCATTATATATTCAGCACAGATGTGTTCCAGATGTGTTTAGGTAAGTGTCTTACTTGGATTATCTCATTTAATCCTCACAACAACCCTGAGGAGTAGGCATGAATACTTCTATCTGACAGACTGGTAAAATGCAGTTTAAAAGGCTTATCCAACTATCCAAAGTCACATAGTCTTTAAGTAGTAGGTCCAGTTTCAAACTCAGGTCTGTCTGACTCTTAAATTTTCGCTCTTAATTCTCATCTCCTAGAACTTCCTCCCCATACTTTAGCCCTAGACATTTCCTTCCTTCCTTCCTCTCTCTCTCTTTTTCTTTCTTTCTTTTTTTTTTTTTTTTTTTGCCGGAGTCTCACTCTGTCACCCAGGCTGGAGTGCAGTGGCACGATCTTGGCTCACTGCAACCTCCGCTTCTTGGGTTCAAGCAATTCTCCTTCCTTAGCCTCCCATGTAGCTGGGAGTACAGGCATGTGTCACCACACCGGGCTAATTTTTGTATTTTTCGTAGAGATGGGGGTTTGCCATGTTGGCCAGGCTGGTCTCGAACTCTTGGCCTAAGGTGATCTACCCACCTCAGCCTCCCAAAGTGCTAGGATTTACAGGCATGAGCCACTGTGCCTGGCCAGCCCTAGACATTTCTAAGGTCTGTTTGCCTCCCTTTACCTTCAATATACTCCCCTTCTGTTTGTCTACTTAGATAATTACTTCAAGGATCAGTTCAGCTTATGCCTTGTGATACTTTTCTTGGCCAGATCATCCTATTTTTCCTCTTCAAGCTTCTCCCACTGCTCACACTAAATTCCCATTATGTTTTTTTAATGTAAACTATATCTCCTTCACCACACATTTTAACATAATCATTTCTTTAGGTTTCTGCCTCTCAGTGGTCAGTAACTATCTCATAGCCAGGTTTAGTTTCTTATTCTCTTGTCCTGATAACTCCACCTTTATATTTCCTTTCTGTGATCTCGGAATCAGAAATTTGGAACTGGAATGGACTTAACAACAAAAACTTAACTCACATATTAAAGGACCAAGGATTGAAAATATATATATATTAAATGGCTAAAAGCTGCTGCTTTCCTTAATAAAATAAATCCTCAAGAGACCATCATTTCTATTTTAGCAATGAATAAAGGCTATATAATCTTAAAAATTATAACCTCTCTTGAATCCATTAGTGAACTGACTTTGTAAAACAACCAAGTGAACTGAATTTCAGAGTAGCAAGCCCCTCTAAAAAGAGATAAGATACATAAATGTTTTACCTTTGGAAGAGCATGGGAGGAAGAGGTAGCTGTCAACAAAATGGGTAAAAAGAAATCAATTAAAAGTTGAATGCATTTCTTAAAGGCACCAAGTATGGGCTAAAGTATCAGTTTAGTAACTGGGATCCCCAGAACACAAAAAGAGTTGACGTTCATATGCGAGTTCTTTTCCATGGGCCTCTGCTGATTTTCTCCCAAAAAAAGTTTGGAGGTAGTTCAGAAGATGGAAGAGAGCCCACCTCAGTGGATGAGCATGCAAAAGTTTATTTGTTGACTCGGCGAGACACCTGAAGCCCTGGCTTCTTTCTCAGAACTTTTTTAATACTCACAATGGAGGAGCAGCAAACCCTCTCATCCCCAGGGCCTAGGTGAACTTCTATTACTTCTTGGGGAGAGGTAGAAGCAAAACCCATCTGCCTCTTGGCGAGGGAACTCTCTCCCTTACTAAGAGGACTCAGGCAAATACCCACTGGGGAAGAAGTAGAAATAAAGGCCATATATGAGAGAGGCGGAAAAGCCTCTTGGTCTCTCAATTCTGCACCAATACAAAGGGGAGGTCTGCTACCACTAAAGGAGAAGCTGGAAACTTTTGCCCAAGAGCTTCCACCAATTCAAAGTAGAATTTGATAGCCATAGGATTGAGGAGGGGCAGGAAAATGAGAAGACCCTACCTCAGAGGCTCAGGTACACAGGCTCAGCGTAAGGACTAAGAATCCCACGTGCTCCCACCAAAAGCCTAATGCTGAGTAACAAGCAGTAGGAGTCTACTGCTAGAGGAGAAGCAGTAGCTACAGGAGACTCCCCCCACCCCCTCCACATAGTCCTAGCATTTAGAGACTGCTGAAAGTTGAAAGCTGAGAGAGCATCAACAGTGAGAAAAACTCTCTAGCATCCCAGACAACACACTAAGGCCCCTGCTTTTATAGAATTTACGTTCTAGTGGAGGGATGTGGATAGCAAAACACACAAACAAATTAAAGTAGTAGAAGGTAAAGTTGTTCTCATGTCTCGTATGAGAAAATAAACCAGGACAATTAGAGTGACTAGGTTAGTCAGGAAAGGCCTCCCTGATCTTAGACACCTATTAACATCCCATGGAAGATACTCAGAGAAATGCCTGGCCCTAAGGGAAATAGAGACAATCACATAGCCTTAGGAAATATCATTTATAAAATAGGACTTGTTCTTTCCCCTCTTTTTTGGTCATCTCTGTGCCAACCCCAAGGAGCTCCCAGATTAAAGAGTGAGAGATCAGAGGTAGATACTCTCACCCACTTCAAAGACCTGACTCTTCCTTGATCACTAACCCTGACAGTATCTGCCACCTTCAGAGGAAACCCATGACTGTCTACAAGGGGCTTTACAAGACCGTAACAAGATAGATAATCATAATTTATTTAGTAAATTTCCTTATTATTTCCTATGGCCAAGCGCTTCAGGGGACACAGCAGTAAACAAGACAAGACAAAAACCTTTGGCATTGTGGAGCTTACGTTAACATTCCAATGCAAAACACATTAATCCTAGCTGTAATTCACATATAGGTCTCTCATGCTTCCTCTCTCCAGGTTTTACTGCTAGTAATTAATTGATAAGGTAGATTTAAATCTCATTCTCACTAAACTTTAGAATTCTTTCTAAGACAGTGACTCTTCCTACTAAGAGTTGGTACCACGTAGTTTAAAATTTTCTGTTCCCTGATTATTTCATGTGTCTCATTAGATTGTTAGCTTCGTGAAAGAAGGGACTCTGATTTGTTCTGCTGATGTTTTGGGCACATTAAGTTCTGGTTCCAGGAGAAGGCTTTCTCCCAATCCCCTTTTTGTTTTCTCTCTTTCAGAAAACTGACTGCTTAGCTTCCTGGTGCTAAATAAAGAAGAATATAGTCTAGAGTAGCTCAAATGTAGTTAATTCGAATCTGTTTTTGTGGAATACTAACTCACCATGTAGATATCCAGAGTTGGGGTCAGTGGAGAAGCTTTTTGTAAAGAATGAGAATGAAACTTCTACTGGAATCTAATTGTATTCTGCTTAAAGATTTATTCTCAAATCTTCTCCCAACCTCTAGATTGAGAAACATGTGGAACTTATTTACAATATAATTGTATTGGGAATGATAGAATTGGTCGAGCACTTTCCCTGTAACCTCTCTTTCCAGGTAGGCCTTTATGCTGGGGAATTTTGCTTTAGCACTTACGCTGAATGTTCAGAGGAAGGACCTTATAGCATTGCACTAAACTTCTCACAGTCTGGAAATAAATCAGACCACATGTGTGTTTGCTCGTTCTACCAACACAGATGCAATACATGCTTTCTGCTTTGTTAAGGGAATGATGTCATTTTAGCTATGTGAAAAATGACTTAAAATGTGGTTTGGTTTTAGTTAAGCTATCAATTTTATTTTGCCTGGCTTTTAATATGTGGTTTTCACACTTTAATGTGCATCAGCAGTTACTTATAAGTATTTCATTATTACTAAAATTTTAAAGACTTTAGGTAAAATAGAAATTAAGACATTTGTTATTTAGCACTAATTTATGATCATTGTGATTAATCTCTTGATAATTTGAACATAAGGAAAATGTTTTTGAGAATGATGACTTTTAATATGATGGCTCCCCATAACTGGTGTTCAATGGGTGACTACTTTAATGTTTCTTGATTTCCTTCAGTTCAGTTTGGGCTTCAGTTCAGCAAATATTTTTGAGTATATGCCAGGCTTTGTTTTTTTTTTATTTTAAGTTCCAGAGTACATGTGCAGGATGTGCAGGTTTGTTACATAGGTAAATGTGTGCCATGGTGATTTGCTGCACCTATAAACCCATCACCTGGGTATTAAGCCCAGCATGCATCAGCTATTTTTCCTGATGCTCCCCCTCTCCACCACCCTGACAGGCCCCAGGGTATGTTGTTCCCTTCCCTGTGTCCGTGTGTTCTTATTGTTCGGCTCCCACTTATAAGTGAGAACATGCAGTGTTTGGTTTTCTGTTCCTGCGTTAGTTTGCACCCAGCTCCATCCATGTCCATGCAAAGGACATGATCTTGTTCCTTCTTATGGCTGCCTCGTATTCCATGGTGTATATGTACCACATTTTCTTTACCCATTCTATCATTGATAGGCATTTGAGTTGATTCCATGTCTTTGCTATTGTGCTGCAATAAAGGTATGTGTGCATGTATCTTTATAATAGAATGATTTATATTCCTTTGGGTATATACCCAGTAATGGGATTGCTGGATCAGATGGTATTTCTGGTTCTAGGTCTTTGAGGAATTGCCACACTGTCTTCCATAATGGTTGAACTAATTTACATTCCCACCAACAGTGTAAAAGCATTCCTATCTCTCTGCAACCTCGCCAGCATCTGTTGTTTCTTGACTTTTTAATAATCACCATTCTGACTGGCATGAGATGGTATCTCATTGTGGTTTTGATTTGCATTTTTCTAATGATCAGGGATGTTGAGCTTTTTTTCATATGTTTCTTGGCCACATAAATGTCTTCTTTTCACAAGTGTCTGTTTATGTCCTTTGCTCACTTTTTTAAATTTTATTTTATTATTATTATACTTTAAGTTTTAGGGTGCATGTGCACAATGTGCAGGTTTGTTACATATGTATCCACGTGCCATGTTGTTTTGCTGCACCCATTAACTCGTCATTTAGCATTAGGTATATCTCCTAATGCTGTCCCTCCCCCCTCCCCCCACCCCACAACAGTCCCCGGAGTGTGATGTTCCCCTTCCTGTGTCCATGTGTTCTCATTGTTCAATTCCCACCTATGAGTGAGAACATGCGGTGTTTGGTTTTTTGTCCTTGCGATAGTTTACTGAGAATGATGATTTCCAGTTTCATCCATGTCCCTACAAAGGACACGAACTCATCATTTTTTATGGCTGCATAGTATTCCATGGTGTATATGTGCCACATTTTCTTAATTCAGTCTATCATTGTTGGACATTTGGGTTGGTTCCAAGTCTTTGCTATTGTGAATAGTGCCGCAATAAACATACGTGTGCATGTGTCTTTATAGCAGCATGATTTATAGTCCTTTGGGTATATACCCAGTAATGGGATGGCTGGGTCAAAAGGTATTTCTAGTTCGAGATCCCTGAGGAATCGCCACACTGACTTCCACAATGGTTGAACTAGTTTACAGTCCCACCAACAGTGTAAAAGTGTTCCTATTTCTCCACATCCTCTCCAGCACCTGTTGTTTCCTGACTTTTTAATGATGGCCATTCTAACTGGTGTGAGATGGTATCTCATTGTGGTTTTGATTTGCATTTCTCTGATGGCCAGTGATGATGAGCATTTTCTCATGTGTTTTTTGGCTGCATAAATGTCTTCTTTTGAGAAGTGTCTGTTCATGTCCTTCGCCCACTTTTTGATGGGGTTGTTTGTTTTTTTCTTGTAAATTTGTTTGAGTTCACTGTAGATTCTGGTTATTAGCCCTTTGTCAGATGAGTAGGTTGTGAAAATTTTCTCCCATTTTGTAGGTTGCCTGTTCACTCTGATGGTAGTTTCTTTTGCTGTGCAGAAGCTCTTTAGTTTAAGTCTGTTTATGTCCTTTGCTCACTTTTTAATGGGTTGTTTTATTTTCTTGTAAATTTGTTTTAAGTTCTTTGTAGATTCTGCATATTAGACCTTTGTCAGATGGATAGGTTGCAAAAATTTTCTCCCATTCTGTTGGTTGTCTGTTCACTCTGATTATAGTTTCTTTGGCTGTGCAGAAGCTCTTTAGTTTAATTAGACCCCATTTGTCAATTTTCACTTTTGTTGCAATTGCTTTTGACATTTTCATCATGAAATCTTTGCCCATGCCTATGTCTTGAATGGTATTGCCTAGATTTTCTTCTAGGATTTTTATAGTTTTGGGTTTTACATGTAAGTCTTTAATCTATCTTGAGTTAATTTTTGTATAAGATGTAAGGAAACGGTCCAGTTTCAATTATCTGCGTATATGTCTAGCCAGTTCTCCCAGCACCATTTATCAAACAGGGAATCCTTTTCCCATTGCTTATTTTTGTCAGGTTTGTCAAAGATCAGATGGTTATAGATGTGTAGTCTTAATTCTGAATTTTCTGTTCTGTTCTATTGATCTATGTGTCTGTTTTTGTGCCAGTACCATACTGTTTTGTTTACTGTAGTCTTGTAGTATAGTTTGAAGCAATATGGCCATTTTCACGATGTTGATTCTTCCTATCCATAAGCATGGAACGTTTTTCCATTTGTTTTTGTTCTCTCTGATTTCCTTGAGCAGTGGATTGTAGTTCTTCTTGAAGAGGTCCTTCATTTCCCTTCTTAGCTGAATTCTTAGGTATTTTATTCTCTTTGTAGCAATTGTGAATGGAAGTTCATTCATGATTTGGCTCTCTGCTTGTCTGTTGTTGGTTTATAGGAATGCTTGTGATTTTTGCATATTTATTTTATATCCTGAGACTTTGCTGAAGTTGTTTATCAGCCTAAGAAGCTTTCAGGCTGAGATGAAGGAGGTTTTCAGATACAGAATCAAGTTGTCTGTAAACAGACAATTTTACTTCCTTTCTTCCTATCTGAATACGCTTTATTTCTTTCTCTTGCCTGATCACCCTGGCCAGAACTTCCAATACTATGTTGAATAGGAATGGAGAGAGAGCATATCATTGTCATATGCCGGTTTTCCAAAGGAATGCTTCCAGCTTTTACCCATTCCGTATGATATTGGCTGTGGGTTTGTCATAAATGGCTCTTATTATTTTGAGGTGTGTTTCTTCAATACCTAATTTTTTGAGAGTTTTTAACAATAAACTAGGTATTTTTATTGAGGCCCTTTTCTACATGTATTGAGATAATCATGTAGTTTTTGTCTCTAGTTCTGTTTATGTGATGAATTACGTTTATCAATTTGCATATGTTGAATCAGCCTTGCATCCCAGGGATGAAGCCGACATGATTGTGGTGGATAAGCTTTTTGATGTGCTGCTGGATTCAATTTGCCAGCATTTTATTGAGGATTTTTGCATCAATGTTCATCAGGGATATTGGCCTGAAGTTTTCTTTTTCTGTTGTATCTCTGCCAGGTTTTGGTATCAGGATGATACTGGTCTCATAAAATGAGTTAGGGGGAGTCCCTCCTTTTCAGTTGTTTGGAATAGGTCAAGAAGAAATGGTAGCAGCTTCTCTTTGTACTTCTGGTAGAATTCAGCTATAAATCTGTCTAGTCCTGGGGTTTTTTTTTTTTTTTGGTTGGTAGGCTGTTTATTACTGCCTCAATTACAGAACTCATTATTGGTCTATTCAGGGATTCAAATTCTTCCTAGTTCAGTCTTGGGTGGGTGTATGTGTCCAGGAACTTACCCATTTCTTTGAGATGTTCTAGTTTATTTGCTTAGAGGTGTTTATCATATTCTTTGATGGTTGTTTATATTTCTGTGGGGTCAGTGGTGATATCCCATTTATCATTTTTTATTGCATCTATTCGATTCTTCTGTCTTCCATATTAGTCTAGCTAGCAGTCTATTAATATTTCATTAAATTTAAAAAAAAAACAGCTCCTGGATTTGTTGTTGTTTTGAAGGGTTTTTCATGTCTCTACCTTCTTCAGTTCCACTCTGATCTTAGTTATTTCTCGTTTTTGCTAGCTTTGGGGTTTATTTGCTCTTGGTTCTCTAGTTCTTTTAGTTGTGATGTTAGGATATCTTTCTAGCTTTTTGATGTGGGCATTTAGTACTATAAATTTCCCTTTTATCACAGCTTTAGCTGCATCCCAGAAATTCTGGTACATTGTCTCTTTGTTCTCATTAGTTTCAAATAACTTCTTGATTCTGCCTCAAGTTCATTATTTACCCAGGAGTCATTCAGGAGCAGGTTGTTCAATTTCCATGTAGTTGTATAGTTTTGAGCGAGTTTCTTAATCTTGAGTTCTAATTTGATTGTGCTGTGGTCTGAGAGACTGTTATGATTTCAGTTCTTTTGCCTTTGCTGAGGAGCGTTTTACTTCCAATTATGTGATCAATTTTAGAATAAGTGCCATGTGGCCAAGCTTTATAGTTTGTAAGTAGCAAAATTGAAAGATTTGTCCTCGCATCAGGGCTTAGAATTCCAAAACTACATTGGGCATCTTAGCACATGCATACACAACCCAGGTCTTTGAGAGGGGTAAGTCTGAATTAGAGTCTGTTAGCATGGGCAAGAGAGTTGCCCATGTTGGCTAAAGTTATTTCTAATAGCTTTTAACTTTTTCTCACTTTTTAGAATGCTTTGATCACTTGAAAAAAATCCCCGCTGCTATGAACTAAATTGCATGAAGTACTCATCTTTCCTGAATTCTCCCCTCTTCCTTTTTAAATTTTTATTTAGAGGCACTAGTGGAATAAAATTCCAGCAATAGAGTGGTGTGGATGTAGAGGTGACACTACGGACATAAAGGTGGAGAATGGGAGCAGATAAGCAGATAAGTCTGCCTCCACTAAAGAGAGTTACTTTCTTTATCCTGTATTCCATTGGGCTACTGGAACTGTGGTGATTACCAACCAAAAGAAAGAAAAACCTCCCTTTCCCATCCCCACTCTACTCCAATTAAAAATTATTTGTATCACCACAGATTCAGATCAAAGTGGCTTTAGGATTTCTCTACTTTTGTAGTTATAGAAGAAACTAAGGATGCCGTTTTGTTTAGCTATTAATTCTGCAACATTTGAATCCTCTGTACTAGGCACAGTTCTAGGAACAGGGGTTCAGAAATAAGATTTGCATCCTATCTTGATACATACTGTAATTAAAGTGCCCCCTAGGAGCTTACCATCCAGCTGGGGAAACATGGCATATAGATACAAAATAAGTAGAAAATATGAAAGATGTATAATTAAGTGCTAAGTAGCACACTATATTAGTCAACAAATAATTATAACACCCATTATGAGTCAGATACTGCTGATATACCAGGGACACAGAGATTTTTTTAAAGATTTCATATAGTTTATGTGCTTAGAGAGGAGAAAGATCAAGAAATGTAGGTAATTTAAACATAAGCTGTGGAATTTTTATTGTCCTCAGTGACCTTTTAGCAAATTTATTTCGTTATGACCTATTTCATTCAATGAGAGAACTGGAAAATAGAGATCTAGTAAAACTAGATTTAAAAAAATACTGTCAAAACTGCTGCTTCTGTCTTATGGTGAATTTATTTAACCATGATTACACCGGCAGTGTATGTAAAACAACCACAAAACAATTCACATGTGCATAAGCATGTTAAATTTTAGTAAAATGCTCATATTTTTAAATTGGATGATGGAAGATTCAATATTATTTATTAATGTACTAAAATTGAATTACACACACACACACACACACACACACACAAAAAGCATGCTTTGCACTCTCAGATGGGAGATGCTTTCCTGGCACTGTAGGGGAGAATTTTCTGTAACATATGAGAGAATGCCTATTCTAGTTATGAATAGATTTTATGTTCTATTAACTTTATTTATCTGTTATAGTGAGAGAATACTGTTAGAGCTTTGTAAATAGCTCTATCAAATTAAAGGCCAAAAACCATTCCTTCCTTGGATTTTGAAACTACTTTTGTGTGTTTCCATTTCTATTTTTTATCTTTTTAACAAAATTTTTTCCAAAAATTGAGTAGGGTTTGGAACAAGTTAGTGCCTTTGCATAACAAAAATTATGAAAATTTGTTGTTATCATAAAACCACATTGGAATCATTTCTTCATGGATGCCTACCAGAATTGTTCTTCTCTTGATCACTGGAGACCTTCATAATGCTCACATTCTCTTTCTTGACCTTTCTGAAGTGTTGGAAACCCTTGTCTGTCCTTTCTTCCCTTGGTTTCTTAGTTCTGTTTACTGACAGCTCTTTCCCTCAGCTAGTTTCTCCTTTTACCAAATTCAAAAGGTTGGTGTCCCCAGGGCTCAGTACTTGAACCTGTTCTCCACCTATACTAACTCCTTACTTGACCTGATCTCTTTCATAGATTTTAAATTCCCATTTTGAGATCTAAGAGGTGTTTCAAACCAAATTTCTTATCTCCATCCTTAACCCAGTTGCATGCATGTGCGCGCATGCACACACACACACACACACACACACACACACACACACAAATCAATCTATAATTAAATCCTATTAAGTACTACCTATGAAATATTTCCAGAATAGAACTGCTTGTTACTAAAACCCCACAGCTACCGTTCTTTTACAAAGCTCCATTCTTTCTCAAGTTACTGCGTTGCAAAAAGCCTCCAATAAATTTTATTTTATTTTATTATTATTATACTTTAAGTTTTAGGGTACATGTGCACAACGTGCAGGTTTGTTACATATGTATACATGTGCCATGTTGGTGTGCTGCACCCATTAAGTCGTCATTTAGCATTAGGTGTATCTCCTAATGCTATCCCTCCCCACTCCCCCCACCCCACAACAGTCCCCGGAGTGTGATGTTCCCCTTCCTGTGTCCATGTGTACTCATTGTTCAATTCCCACCTATGAGTGAGAACATGCGGTGTTTGGTTTTTTGCCCTTGTGATAGTTTACTGAGAATGATGGTTTCCAATTTCATCCATGTCCCTACAAAGGACATGAACTCATCATTTTTTATGGCTGCATAGTATTCCATGGTGTATATGTGCCACATTTTCTTAATCCAGTCTATCGTTGTTGAATATTTAGGTTGGTTCCAAGTCTTTGCTATTGTGAATAATGCCGCTATAAACATACGTGTGCATGTGTCTTTATAGCAGCATGATTTATAGTCCTTTGGGTATATACCCAGTAATGGGATGGCTGGGTCAAATGGTATTTCTAGTTCTAGATCCCTGAGGAATCATCACACTGACTTCCACAATGGTTGAACTAGTTTACAGTCCCACCAACAGTGTAAAAGTGTTCCTATTCCTCCACATCCTCTCCTGCACCTGTTGTTTCCTGACTTTTTAATGATGGACATTCTAACTGGTGTGAGATGGTATCTCATTGTGGTTTTGATTTGCATTTCTCTGATGGCCAGTGATGATGAGCATTTTTTCATGTGTTTTTTGGCTCCATTGTCTCAGCCCAAAATCTCCTTAAGCTGATAAGCAACTTCAGCAAAGTCTCAGGATACAAAATCAATGTACAAAAATC
>NW_026652286.1:86298324-86308132 GCF_009828535.3 Hylobates moloch | reverse complement strand
TGTTCACTCTGATGGTAGTTTCTTTTGCTGTGCAGAAGCTCTTTAGTTTAATGAGATCCCATTTGTCAATTTTGGCTTTTGTTGCCATTGCTTTTGGTGTTTTAGACATGAAGTCCTTGCCCATGCCTATGTCCTGAATGGTATTGCCTAGGTTTTCTTCTAGGGTTTTTATGGTTTTAGGTCTAACATGTAAGTCTTTAATCCATCTTGAATTAATTTTTGTATAAGGTGTAAGGAAGGGATCCAGTTGCAGCTTTCTACATATGGCTAGCCAGTTTTCCCAGCACCATTTATTAAATAGGGAATCCTTTCCCCATTTCTTGTTTTTGTCAGGTTTGTCAAAGATCAAATAGTTGTAGATATGCGGCATCATTTCTGAGGGCTCTGTTCTGTTCCATTGATCTATATCTCTGTTGTGGTACCAGTACCATGCTGTTTTGGTTACTGTAGCCTTGTAGTATAGTTTGAAGTCAGGTAGCGTGATGCCTCCAGCTTTGTTCTTTTGGCTTAGGATTGACTTGGCGATGCGGGCTCTTTTTTGGTTCCATATGAACTTTAAAGTAGTTTTTTCCAATTCTGTGAAGAAAGTCATTGGTAGCTTGATGGGGATGGCATTGAATCTATAAATTACTTTGGGCAGTATGGCCATTTTCACGATATTGATTATTCCAACCCAGGAGCATGGAATGTTCTTCCATTTGTTTGTATCCTCTTTGATTTCATTGAGCAGTGGTTTGTAGTTCTCCTTGAAGAGGTCCTTCACATCCCTTGTAAGTTGGATTCCTAGGTATTTTATTCTCTTTGAAGCAATTGTGAATGGGAGTTCACTCATGATTTGGCTCTCTGTTTGTCTGTGATTGGTGTACAAGAATGCTTGTGATTTTTGTACATTGATTTTGTATCCTGAGACTTTGCTGAAGTTGCTAATCAGCTTAAGGAGATTTTGGGCTGAGACCATGGGATTTTCTAGATATACAATCATGTCATCTGCAAACAGGGACAGTTTGACTTCCTCTTTTCCTAATTGAATACCCTTTATTTCCTTCTCCTGCCTGATTGCTCTGGCCAGAACTTCCAGCACTATGTTGAATAGGAGTGGTGAGAGAGGGCATCCCTGTCTTGTGCCAGTTTTCAGAGGGAATGCTTCCAGTTTTTGCCCATTCAGTATGATATTGGCTGTGGGTTTGTCGTATATAGCTCTTATTATTTTGAGATACGTCCCATCAATACCTAATTTATTGAGAGTTTTTAGTATGAAGGGTTGTTGAATTTTGTCAAAAGCCTTTTCTGCATCTATTGAGATAATCATGTGATTTTTGTCTTTGGTTCTGTTTATATGCTGGATTACATTTATTGATTTGCGTATGTTGAACCAGCCTTGCATCCCAGGGATGAAGCCCACTTGATCATGGTGTATAAGCTTTTTGATGTGCTGCTGGATTCGGTTTGCCAGTATTTTATTGAGGATATTTGCATCAATGTTCATCAAGGATATTGGTCTAAAATTCTCTTTTTTGGTTGTGTCTCTGCCTAGCTTTGGTATCAGGATGATGCTGGCTTCATAAAATGTGTTAGGGAGGATTCTCTCTTTTTCTATCGATTGGAATAGTTTCAGAAGGAATGGTACCAGTTCCTCCTTGTACCTCTGGTAGAATTCAGCTGTGAATCCATCAGGTCCTGGACTCTTTTTGGTTGGTAAGCTATTGATTATTGCCACAATTTCAGAACCTGTTATTGGTCTATTCAGAGATTCGACTTCTTCCTGATTTAGTCTTGGGAGGGTGTATTTGTCGAGGAATTTATCCATTTCTTCTAGATTTTCTAGTTTATTTGCATAGAGGTGTTTGTAGTATTCTCTGATGGTAGATTGTATTTCTGTGGGATCGGTGGTGATATCCCCTTTTTCATTTTTTATTGCATTTATTTGATTCTTCTCTCTTTTCTTCATTAGTCTTCCTAGCGGTCTATCAATTTTGTTGATCTTCTCAAAAATCCAGCTCCTGGATTCATTAATTTTTTGAAGGGTTTTTTGTGTCTCTATTTCCTTCAGTTCTGCTCTGATTTTAGTTATTTCTAGCCTTCTGCTAGCTTTTGAATGTGTTTGCTCTTGCTTTTCTAGTTCTTTTAATTGTGATGTTAGGGTGTCAATTTTGGATCTTTCCTGTTTTCTCTTGTGGGCATTTAGTGCTGTAAATTTCCCTCTACACACTGCTTTGAATGTGTCCCAGAGATTCTGGTAGGTTGTGTCTTTGTTCTCGTTGGTTTCAAAGAACATCTTTATTTCTGCCTTCATTTCATTATGTACCCAATAGTCATTCAGGAGCAGGTTGTTCAGTTTCCATGTAGTTGAGCGGTTTTGAGTGAGTTTCTTAATCCTGAGTTCTAGTTTGATTGCACTGTGGTCTGAGAGACAGTTTGTTATAATTTCTGTTCTTTTACATTTGCTGAGGAGAGCTTTACTTCCAACTATGTGGTCAATTTTGGAATAGGTGTGGTGTGGTGCTGAAAAAAATGTATATTCTGTTGATTTGGGGTGGAGAGTTCTGTAGATGTCTGTTAGGTCCACTTTGTGCAGAGCTGAGTTCAATTCCTGGATATCCTTGTTAACTTTCTGTCTAGATGATCTGTCTAATGTTGACAGTGGGGTGTTAAAATCTCCCATTATTATTGTGTGGGAGTTTAAGTCCCTTTGTAGGTCACTCAGGACTTGCTTTATGAATCTGGGTGCTCCTGTGTTGGGTGCATATATATTTAGGATAGTTAGCTCTTCTTGTTGAATTGATCCCTTTACCATTATGTAATGGCCTTCTTTGTCTCTTTTGATCTTTGTTGGTTTAAAGTCTATTTTGTCAGAGACTAGGATTGCAACCCCTGCCTTTTTTTGTTTTCCATTTGCTTGATAGATCTTCCTCCATCCCTTTATTTTGAGTCTATGTGTGTCTCTGCACGTGAGATGGGTTTCCTGAATACAGCACACTGATGGGTCCTGACTCCTTATCCAGTTTGCCAGTCTGTGTCTTTTAATTGGAGCATTTAGCCCATTTACATTTAACGTTAATATTGTTATGTGTGAATCTGATCCTGTCATTATGATGTCAGTTGGTTATTTTGCTCATTAGTTGATGCAGTTTCTTCCTAGCCTCGATGGTCTTTACAATTTGGCATGTTTTTGCAGTGGCTGGTACCAGTTGTTCCTTTCCATGTTTAGTGCTTCCTTCAGGAGCTCTTTTAGGGCAGGCCTGGTGGTGACAAAATCACTCAGCGTTTGCTTGTCTGTAAAGTATTTTATTTCTCCTTCACTTATGAAGCTTAGTTTGGCTGGATAGGAAATTCTGGGTTGAAAATTCTTTTCTTTAAGAATGCTGAATATCGGCCCCCACTCTCTTCTGGCTTGTAGAGTTTCTGCTGAGAGATCAGCTGTTAGCCTGATGGGCTTCCCTTTGTGGGTAACCCGACCTTTCTCTCTGGCTGCCCTTAACATTTTTTCCTTCATTTCAACTTTGGTGAATCTGACAATTATGTGTCTTGGAGTTGCTCTTCTCGAGGTGTATCTTTGTGGCGTTCTCTGTATTTCCTGAATCTGAATGTTGGCCTGCCTTGCTAGATTGGGGAAGTTCTCCTGGATAATATCTTGCAGAGTGTTTTCCAACTTGGTTCCATTCTCCCCGTCATTTTCAGGTACACCAATCAGACGTAGGTTTGGTCGTTTCACGTAGTCCCAAATTTCTTGGAGGCTTTGTTCATTTCTTTTTATTCTTTTTTCTCTAGACTTCCCTTCTCGCTTCATTTCATTCATTTCATCTTCCATCTGCGATACCCTTTCTTCCAGTTGATCGCATCTGCTACTGAGGCTTCTGCAATCTTCACGTAGTTCTCAAAACTTGGCTTTCAGCTCCTCCATCTCCTTTAAGCCCTTCTCTCCATTGTTTATTCTAGTTATCCATTCTTCTAATTTTTTTTCAAAGTTTTTAACTTCTTTGCTATTGTTTTGAATTTCCTCCCGTAGCTCAGAGTAGTTTGATCGTCTGAAGCCTTCTTCTCTCAACTCGTCAAAGTCATCCTCCATCCAGCTTTGTTCCATTGCTGGTGAGGAACTGCGTTCCTTTGGAGGAGGAGAGGTGCTCTGCTTTTTAGAGTTTCCAGTTTTTCTGCTCTGTTTTTTCCCCATCTTTGCGGTTTTATCTACTTTTGGGCTTTGATGATGGTGATGTACAGATGGGTTTTTGGTGTGGATGTCCTTTCTGTTTGTTAGTTTTCCTTCTACCAGACAGGACCCTCAGTTGCAGGTCTGTTGGAGTTTGCTAGAGGTCCACTCCAGACCCTGTTTGGCTGGGTGTCAGCAGCGGTGGCTGCGGAACAGCGGATTTTCGTGAGACCACCAATTCAGCTGTCTGATAGTTCCTCTGGAAGTTTTGTCTCAGAGGAGTACCTGGCCCAGTGAGGTGTCAGTCTTTCCCTTCTGGGGGGGTGCCTCCCAGTTAGGCTGCTCAGGGGTGAGGGACCCACTTTAGGAGGCAGTCTGTCCGTTCTTAGATCTCCAGCTGCGTGCTGGGAGAACCACTACTCTCTTCAAAGCTGTCAGTCAGACAGGGACGTTTAAGTCTCTGGAGATTCCTGCTGACTTTTTGTTTGTCTGTGCCCTGCCCCCAGAGGTGGAGCCTACAGAGGCAGACAGGCCTCCTTGAGCTGTGGTGGGCTCCACCTAGTTCGAGCTTCCTGGCTGCTTTGTTTACCTAAGCAAGCCTGGGTAATGGCGGGCGCCCCTCCCCCAGCCTCGCTGCCGCCTTGCAGCTTGATCTCAGACTGCTGTGCTAGCAGTCAGCGAGACTCCGTGGGCATAGGACCCTCCGAGCCACGTGCGGGACACAATCTCCTAGTGTGCCGTTTTCCAGGCCCGTTGGGAAAGCGCAGTATGAGGGTGGGACTGACCCGATTTTCCAGGTGCCGTCTGTTACCCCTTTCTTTGACTAGGAAAGGGAACTCCCTGACCCCTTGCGCTTCCCGAGTGAGGCAGTGCCTTGCCCTGCTTCGGCTCGCGCACAGTGCACTTCACCGACTGTCCTGCACCCACTGCTTGGCACTCCCTAGTGAGATGAAAGCGGTACCTCAAGCAGAAATGCAGAAATCACCAGTCTTCTGTGTCGCTGGGGCTGGGAGCTGTAGACCGGAGCTGTTCCTATTCGGCCATCTTGGCTCCCCCTCTGATTTTTGGCTTTCTTGATGTGGGTTTCAGTGTACTCCTGTAGCTCAATGAACTTCATTCCTATTCATATTCTGAATTCTATTTGTGTCATTTCAGCCATGTCAGCCTGGTTTAGAGCCCTTTCTGGAGGGGTGTTGTGGTTGTTTGGAGGAAAGAAGGCATTCTGGCTTTTTGAATTATCAGGTTTATCGTGTGGATTCTTTCTCATCTTTGTTGATTTCTCTACTGTCAATCTTTGAGATTGCTGACCTTTGGATAAATCTTTTTCTTTTATCTTATTTGATGACCTTGAGGGTTTTATTGTGGTATAAGGTGGATTCAGCTGACTGGCTTTATTTCTAGAAGATTTTAGGGGGTCAATATTCAGCTCCCAGCTTCTGGACTGGATGCTGTAACTCTGAGGGACTTGTATTGGGCCTCAACTTTGTTTTCTGGCTCCTCTAGGTTAAGAATACACCACACTGGGGGAGCCAAGGTGATCCCGAACCTCTGGGCACTACACTCCAATGGGTGGTGTTAGCCCAAGAATTTCATAATGTGGTGACAATGGGACTTAACTTGTTCACTCATGCCAACAGCAGTGGAAGACCTGTGGCAGAGTGCTAGCAGGTGTCAGGGTGCCTGCCTCCCTGCGGGTGTTTGCCACAATGGCAGAGGCAACGCAGCTCGGGAAGAGGGTCCCTGCTGATGACTGTGTGTGTGGTCATGCTGAAGATTGTGCCTTCTCTGTGCCTCACAAGCCGAGGAGGTTGCTCCTAGGGGGAGAAGGATCTGCTGTACTCTATGCCATGCTAGCACAAGGGCAAGGTGCTGGTAGGGGTGGGGCTGGCTGTGCCCATCAAGACTCCATCTGCAATGGTGATCAGCAGGAAGAGGAGGGGCAGGACTGCACTCCCATGCTCTGGCAGGGCAAGGAAAGCAAAACCTGCCCGATCAGACACTCACCAGCAAAGTGATGTGGGGAGTTGCCCTGGGCCCAGGGGAAGCTGTGGTGTGGGGAGGGAGCATGTGGGCTGGTGCATGGTGATAGGGGTACCCTGCTGGTGCTCTCCACTGGTCAGGCATGGTCTGCCAGTACAGAAGCTATGATGTGGGCCCCCAGAGCCCCCAAGACTGCTCAGCAAGCAGGTGTGGCCTGGCTGGGGCCCCAGTAGAGGCCAGCAGAGCAAGGAATCCTCAAGCTGGACTGGCCCTGTTTGATGGGCAAGACCACCCTGCAGAGTTCAGGTCTGATGATTCCCCGAGGGCTAAAGTCTCCTGTGGGAGCAAGTTGAGCCTAGTGGGGATGGCTGTCCCTGGCCATGCTCCACTACAGACACTTCCAGCCTAACCCTCTGGGATCCACATCAACTGGCTTGCCACCCCTACCACTTCTCTAAGCAGCTCTCCATGACAACTCGATGCGCGTCTGTGCTGGTCAAGGAGATTTCTCCTGCCGGGGTTCCAGAGGCCTATGGTGAGATCAGGTTGCTCTTTGCCAGTTCAATTCACCCATTCCCCAAGAGCCTTTGGAGACCAAGAACCAGCCTTTGTACATAGGCTTGCATGCAGCATTCCCAGTTAATCCCCTTCTGCCCTGCTTCTGCATCTTCCCTTCATCTACTCAGTGCCTTCCCTTTGAAGATCTGTTAGGAGCATGTCAGTCATCTCTGTCCCTCAGTGGGAGCTGTTCCACCTGGCTGCATGTAGTTAGCCATCTTGCCTGATCTTGATTTGAAGGATTTTTCTGGTGGAGTTGAATGATCACCCGTCTCAGCAGCTCACTCTTCACTTTAAACCCAGGACCAATCTGAGCCATAGTCCCATGGCAGAGGCACCAGAGACTCCTTCCAAGTCTCCTGGACCAACACTAACTCATGGAACTGGTCTCTGATTCTCCACCATCATTTAGGTTCATGACATTGGCAATTTAGGGAGTGTGGGGAACTCTGAGACCCTTGTCCAAGGGAAAAGATGACCATAAAAAGCTGTAAGGCAGAAAGGTCATTAATCACCTTGTTTTGTTTCCCAAGGCCAGGTGTGAGGAGGATATGGACCTGTTCAGAGAGGTTATCTACACACTCCTGGGACTCATGATGAACCTTTGTCTTCAGGCTCCCTTTGTCTCTGAGGTATGGCGTTCTTGTCTCCCTGCCTGGAACCCTGGGACAACCTGTACACATTCTGTGGCATAAAACCATTCTCATGTTCACAAAGAGACAGAAGCATGTACACTCACACACTGGCCATGGAATGGGAAAAGGCTGGAGGGATGCGCTCTCCCTTTGCTCTGCTGAGGGGTGGATGGATCACTCAGTCATGTATTCACTCAGAAAACAGACTGGGTATCCAAGGTGTGCCGAGCAGAGTATGAAGTGCTGCGTTTACAAAGTCAAATAAAAGGTGGTTCTTGCTATCAGGGTAATGCCCTGGAGTTAGGGGAGACAAACATGGGGAGGAATAAGAGCAGTAAAAGATGGTGTTGTGAGAGAACCTGGGCACAGTGTGGTGGTGCTAAAAAGGAGAGGGTGCTTAGAAGAAGCTCTGCTGAGAATTCAGATTGTCAGAAAATTAAAATCTCCTCCTGGCCTCTCCCCATTGTTGTAGGTTTGGGCTGTGGAGGTGAGCAGAAGGTGCCTGTCTTTACTAAACAGCCAGGATGGAGGAATCCTGACAGTAAGTTTCTCCCAGGGAAATCCAGAAGCAGCTTCCATTATTCTTGTTTTGTTTTATTATCAGCGTAATCTTTTTGAAGTGGCCACCTTTGAGAATCTGCTGACTCTGAGATATGGTGTGGATATACTATTCAGAATAATGTACACAAGCACATAAATACCAGGTTTTGTCTACAGTTTCAGGGATTTGGTGACCTCCTTGTCATGTCCGTCATCTGTGGATCCCCTAGAGTCCAGGAACCCAACTTAAGAATCCCCCTTCCGTATGGTCTGAAATTTAACCAGCTTAGAGGATATAATCGATCTGATCTGTCCCATTTCAAAATATCCTGTGCAAATTAGACAGAGTGTCCAACTTATTTAGAATTCCTTTTTTCCATAAGAAAAAAAAAAAAGCCAAGCCCTTATTTTAAGCCAGTGATCCTAGAGGTTGTTTGTGCATAATAGTTTTATCCTCTTTTTAAAATATATGCTCAAATGGCTTTCTCAATTCTGTGTCTGACATTTGAATAAGAAAACTGAGAAAAGCCTATATGTTAGCACAGTGCATCAGGAGAAGAATATTAGTATGATTGAAGAGGCTATTTGCCATCACCCTAGAACGTATTCTTCACTCACATTAAGTGATCGCCCCTGTTTTTCTCCCTGTCAGGGCAGGGCCCGAATGCCTAGAGAAGCAATTAGGGCCACATCTAGGGTGGGTCTGGGAAACCAGCCTTTCAAGGGTTGCAGACTGAGGACTGGCTCCACAGTTTAAAAAAGGTTCTGAGTAGATCCAACATACCCTGTTTGGGGGTAGCACTCTCTAAACGTCCCCAAAGTCAATTCAGACAGGATAGGGCAAAGGTTTTGTGCGTGTGCATTTTCACAGACGGGGCATCGTAGCTTTCATCAGATCCTCAAAAGAGGTCCATGACCCCCAAAGTGGTAAGCACCACCATTCTCGGACGGTCCAGACCTAAAGGTGGGCCTACACTAGTCCCTGAGTAAACCTTTAGGAGAGCTCTTGGGCCAGATTTCCCCAGCATTCCATGTGTGCCACGTTGGGTGCGTCCCAGCTTGCTGGGCAGGGCAGCAGCTTCACCATGGGCATCTGGTCCTTGTCTAGCACAGTCTCCACTGTCTTGGGCCTGAAAGGGGATCCGTGGTGTCAACTATAGCAAAATTCTAGGATCTTTAGGAAGCAGATTAGGGAAACAAGGTTGATAATACACAAGTTTATCTTTTCTCCCTCTGGAGACCTCATTAAAATGAGATTAAAGCCATGGGGGTAGGGGAAACAAAAAAAGTAGAGACCTACATTGACAGTGAACAGGCAATGGTTACCAATAGGTAAGTAATTTTAACAAGTTTCCTGAAGATGGATAACAACTGCAAGGGTGGAAATTAATGAGGCAGGGCTGAGGAAACCGTCGCATAGAGTACAGATGGAGGAACACGTAGCTGGGCAGTAGTAGGTTTGCCTTATAATACCCTGGAGAGGATCAAGATTTCAAAACTCCCGATACAACAGAGAGCAGAAGTACAAGGCAGTGGAGCTGCGTTTGCTGGCAGGCATCTATCCTCCAAGCATAAAATCAGAACACTTTTTATCTCTAAAGAACTGAAAAACTGGAGAAAACATTTTTCTTTCTAGTATATGGGGGTGCCACCTCTATCTTTCTATACTTCCCATAAACTTCCCGTAAACATAGCATGCCCAAACATGTTTTATTGCTTTTTGCGTACATGTCATTGGGCAGGTAAGGGTCAACCAGACATTGCAGGAAAGCCACACACATAAATAGGAAAACGAAGATAAACATAAAAATTGATCCAAAAGAAATAGAGATAATATAGGAAACAGAAGAAAAAAATAGTAACTATCATTTGTATCCTGAGAAAGATTTAAGATAGTTGTATCCTTAAAAGAGTAACAGCTTGCCATTTATTAAAAAAAAAAAAAAAAAAA
>NW_026652286.1:86202696-86298289 GCF_009828535.3 Hylobates moloch | reverse complement strand
TGCAATCATCAGAAAATCTGACCCAACTCAACTGAAGACAATAACAGGAATTTATTTGATCATATAACCGAAAAAGGCCAGGGTTGGAACATGGTTCAGACTTGGCCCTGGCTTGGTTTATTTGAGATACTCTCAGCCTGTTGTCTCTTCTTTAGGCTGCTGTTAGGATAGCTCAACAATGCCAGGCCTCCTGGCCAAAGACTAGGTCCACAGACAGGAGGTTACAGCAAGCCATGCTGATGGATATTTTAGGCCTTCTCAAATTCCCTGGGCACAGACATCTCGTTTTACTCCCACAATGAGCTCCTCACATCCATTGTGTCTGTATAACACTATTTAGTTCTTTGGCGGGGGGGTGACTGTATTTTTCTATTTTCAAGTTCTTGGGCAGAACAGGTATCTTGCTGTTGCTCCCATGCACGGCCAACAGAGGTTAGATTCTCTCTCTGACTGATCTCATCCTCTCCCGTGGCTTAAGCTATATCACTTGTCCATGACCCTAGATCTACAACACCAGGGTGGACCCCTTCCCAGGGCTCTTTCCAGTCTGCTCTGGTTCAACAGCTACTGGGCAGCTCCCTGTGCACACTGAGCAAGAACTTCAAACACAGTGTCCAGACGGGAGACTTCTCATCTGCTCTTATGCCAGCATTTTCTTTCTTTTTTTTTTTTTTATACTTTAGGTTTTAGGGTACATGTGCACAATGTGCAGGTTTGTTACATATGTATCCATGTGCCATGTTGATTTCCTGCACCCATTAACTCGTCATTTAGCATTAGGTATATCTCTTAATGCTGTCCCTCCCCCCTCCCCCCACCCCACAACAGTCCCCGGAGTGTGATGTTCCCCTTCCTGTGTCCATGAGATCTCATTGTTCAATTCCCACCTATGAGTGAGAACATGCGGTGTTTGGTTTTTTGTCCTTGCGATAGTTTACTGAGAATGATGGTTTCCAATTTCATCCATGTCCCTACAAAGGACACGAACTCATCATTTTTTATGGCTGCATAGTATTCCATGGTGTATATGTGCCACATTTTCTTAATCCAGTCTATTGTTGTTGGACATTTGGGTTGGTTCCAACTCTTTGCAATTGTGAATAGTGCCGCAATAAACATACGTGTGCATGTGTCTTTATAGCAGCATGATTTATAGTCCTTTGGGTATATACCCAGTAATGGGATGGCTGGGTCAAATGGTATTTCTAGTTCTAGATCCCTGAGGAATCGCCACACTGACTTCCACAATGGTTGAACTAGCTTACAGTCCCACCAACAGTGTAAAAGTGTTCCTATTTCTCCACATCCTCTCCAGCACCTGTTGTTTCCTGCTTTTTTAATGATGGCCATTCTAACTGGTGTGAGATGGTATCTCACTGTGGTTTTGATTTGCATTTCTCTGATGGCCAGTGATGATGAGCATTTCTTCATGTGTTTTTTGGCTGCATAAATGTCTTCTTTTGAGAAGTGTCTGTTCATGTCCTTTGCCCACTTTTTGATGGGGTTGTTTGTTTTTTTCTTGTAAATTTGTTTGAGTTCATTGTAGATTCTGGATATTAGCCCTTTGTCAGATGAGTAGGTTGCAAAAATTTTCTCCCATTGTGTAGGTTGCCTGTTCACTCTGATGGTAGTTTCTTTTGCTGTGCAGAAGCTCTTTAGTTTAATGAGATCCCATTTGTCAATTTTGACTTTTGTTGCCATTGCTTTTGGTGTTTTAGACATGAAGTCCTTGCCCACGCCTATGTCCTGAATGGTATTGCCTAGGTTTTCTTGTAGGATTTTAATGGTTTTAGGTCTAACATATAAGTCTTTAATCCATCTTGAATTAATTTTTGTATAAGGTGTAAGGAAGGGATCCAGTTTCAGCTTTCTACATATGGCTAGCCAGTTTTCCCAGCACCATTTATTAAATAGGGAATCCTTTCCCCATTTCTTGTTTTTGTCAGGTTTGTCAAAGATCAGATAGTTGTAGATATGTGGCATCATTTCTGAGGGCTCTGTTCTGTTCCATTGATCTATGTCTCTGTTGTGGTACCAGTACCATGCTGTTTTGGTTACTGTAGCCTTGTAGTATAGTTTAAAGTCAGGTAGCGTGATGCCTCCAGCTTTGTTCTTTTGGCTTAGGATTGACTTGGCGATGCGGGCTCTTTTTTGGTTCCATATGAACTTTAAAGTAGTTTTTTCCAATTCTGTGAAGAAAGTCATTGGTAGCTTGATGGGGATGGCATTGAATCTATAAATTACCTTGGGCAGTATGGCCATTTTCACGATATTGATTCTTCCAACCCATGAGCATGGAATGTTCTTCCATTTGTTTGTATCCTCTTTTATTTCATTGAGCAGTGGTTTGTAGTTCTCCTTGAAGAGGTCCTTCACATCCCTTGTAAGTTGGATTCCTAGGTATTTTATTCTCTTTGAAGCAATTGTGAATGGGAGTTCACTCATGATTTGGCTCTCTGTTTGTCTGTTATTGGTGTACAAGAATGCTTGTGATTTTTGTACATTAATTTTGTATCCTGAGACTTTGCTGAAGTTGCTAATCAGCTTAAGGAGATTTTGGGCTGAGACAATGGGGTTTTCTAGATATACAATCATGTCATCTGCAAACAGGGACAATTTGACTTCCTCTTTTCCTAATTGAATACCCTTTATTTCCTTCTCCTGCCTGATTGCTCTGGCCAGAACTTCCAGCACTATGTTGAAAAGGAGCGGTGAGAGAGGGCATCCCTGTCTTGTGCCAGTTTTCAGAGGGAATGCTTCCAGTTTTTGCCCATTCAGTATGATATTGGCTGTGGGTTTGTCATAGATAGCTCTTATTATTTTGAGATACGTCCCATCAATACCTAATTTATTGAGAGTTTTTAGCATGAAGGGTTGTTGAATTTTGTCAAAGGCCTTTTCTGCATCTATTGAGATAATCATGTGGTTTTTGTCTTTGGTTCTGTTTATATGCTGGATTACATTTATTGATTTGCGTATGTTGAACCAGCCTGGCATCCCAGGGATGAAGCCCACTTGATTATGGTGGATAAGCTTTTTGATGTGCTGCTGGATTCGGTTTGCCAGTATTTTATTGAGGATTTTTGCATCAATGTTCATCAAGGATATTGGTCTGAAATTCTCTTTTTTGGTTATGTCTCTGCCAGGCTTTGGTATCAGGATGATGCTGGCTTCATAAAATGTGTTAGGGAGGATTCCCTCTTTTTCTATTGATTGGAATAGTTTCAGAAGGAATGGTACCATTTCCTCCTTGTACCTCTGGTAGAATTCAGCTGTGAATCCATCAGGTCCTGGACTCTTTTTGGTTGGTAAGCTATTGATTATTGCCCCAATTTCAGAACCTGTTATTGGTCTATTCAGAGATTCGACTTCTTCCTGATTTAGTCTTGGGAGGGTGTATTTGTCGAGGAATTTATCCATTTCTTCTAGATTTTCTAGTTTATTTGCATAGAGGTGTTTGTAGTATTCTCTGATGGTAGATTGTATTTCTGTGGGATCGGTGGTGATATCCCCTTTTTCATTTTTTATTTCATCTATTTGATTCTTCTCTCTTTTCTTCTTTATTAGTCTTGCTAGCGGTCTATCAATTTTGTTGATCTTTTCAAAAAACCAGCTCCTGGATTCATTAATTTTTTGAAGGGTTTTTTGTGTCTCTATTTCCTTCAGTTCTGCTCTGATTTTAGTTATTTCTAGCCTTCTGCTAGCTTTTGAATGTGTTTGCTCTTGCTTTTCTAGTTCTTTTAATTGTGATGTTAGGGTGTCAATTTTGGATCTTTCCTGCTTTCTCTTGTGGGCATTTAGTGCTATAAATTTCCCTCCACACACTGCTTTGAACGTGTCCCAGAGATTCTGGTATGTTGTGTCTTTGTTCTCGTTGGTTTCAAAGAACATCTTTATTTCTGCCTTCATTTCATTATGTACCCAATAGTCATTCAGGAGCAGGTTGTTCAGTTTCCATGTAGTTGAGCGGTTTTGAGTGAGTTTCTTAATCCTGAGTTCTAGTTTGATTGCACTGTGGTCTGAGAGACAGTTTGTTATAATTTCTGTTCTTTTACATTTGCTGAGGAGAGCTTTACTTCCAACTATGTGGTCAATTTTGGAATAGGTGTGGTGTGGTGCTGAAAAAAAGGTATATTCTGTTGATTTGGGGTGGAGACTTCTGTAGATGTCTATTAGGTCCACTTTATGTAGAGCTGAGTTCAATTCCTGGATATCCTTGTTAACTTTCTGTCTCGTTGATCTGTCTAATGTTGACAGTGGGGTGTTAAAATTTCCCATTATTATTGTGTGGGAGTTTAAGTCCCTTTGTAGGTCACTGAGGACTTGCTTTATGAATCTGGGTGCTCCTGTGTTGGGTGCATATATATTTAGGATAGTTAGCTCTTCTTGTTGAATTGATCCCTTTACCATTATGTAATGGCCTTCTTTGTCTCGTTTGATCTTTGTTGGTTTAAAGTCTATTTTATCAGAGACTAGCATTGCAACCCCTGCCTTTTTTTGTTTTCCAGTTGCTTGATAGATCTTCCTCTATCCCTTTATTTTGAGTCCGTGTGTGTCTCTGCACGTTAGATGGGTTTCCTGAATACAGCACCCTGATGGGTCCTGACTCCTTATCCAGTTTGCCAGTCTGTGTCTTTTAATTGGAGCATTTAGCCCATTTAAAGTTAACATTAATATTGTTATGTGTGAATCTGATCCTGTTATTATGATGTTAGTTGGTTATTTTGGTCGTTAGTTGCTGCAGTTTCTTCCTAGCCTCGATGGTCTTTACAATTTGGCATGTTTTTGCAGTGGCTGGTACCAGTTGTTCCTTTCCATGTTTAGTGCTTCCTTCAGGAGCTCTTTTAGGGCAGGCTTGGTGGTGACAAAATCACTCAGCATTTGCTTGTCTGTAAAGTATTTTATTTCTCCTTCACTTATGAAGCTTAGTTTGGCTGGATATGAAATTCTGGGTTGAAAATTCTTTTCTTTAAGAATGTTGAATATCGGCTCCCACTCTCTTCTGGCTTGTAGAGTTTCTGCCAAGAGATCAGCTGTTAGTCTGATGAGCTTCCCTTTGTGGGCAACCCGACCTTTCTCTCTGGCTGCCCTTAACATTTTTTCCTTCATTTCAACTTTGGTGAATCTGACAATTATGTGTCTTGGAGTTGCTCTTCTCGAGGAGTATCTTTGTGGCGTTCTCTGTATTTCCTGAATCTGAATGTTGGCCTGCCTTGCTAGATTGGGGAAGTTCTCCTGGATAATATCTTGCAGAGTGTTTTCCAACTTGGTTCCATTCTCCCCATCATTTTCAGGTACACCAATCAGACATAGGTTTGGTCTTTTCACATAGTCCCAAATTTCTTGGAGGCTTTGTTCATTTCTTTTTATTCTTTTTTCTCTAAACTTCCCTTCTCTCTTCATTTCATTCATTTCGTCTTCCATCAGCGATACCCTTTCTTCCAGTTGATCGCATCTGCTACTGAGGCTTCTGCAATCTTCGCATAGTTCTCAAAACTTGGCTTTCAGCTCCATCAGCTCCTTTAAGCCCTTCTCTCCATTGGGTAGTCTAGTTATCCATTCTTCTAATTTTTTTTCAAAGTTTTTAACTTCTTTCCTATTGTTTTGAATTTCCTCTCGTAGCTCAGAGTAGTTTGATCATCTGAAGCCTTCTTCTCTCAATTTGTCAAAGTCATCCTCCATCCAGCTTTGTTCCGTTGCTGGTGAGGAACTGCGTTCCTTTGGAGGAGGAGAGGTGCTCTGCTTTTTAGAGTTTCAAGTTTTTCTGCTCTGTTTTTTCCCCATCTTTGTGGTTTTATCTACTTTTTGTCTTTGATGATGCTGATGTACAGATGGGTTTTTGGTGTGGATGTCCTTTCTGTTTGTTAGTTTTCCTTCTACCAGACAGGACCCTCAGCTGCAGGTCTGTTGGAGTTTACTAGAGGTCCACTCCAGACCCTGTTTGGCTGGGTGTCAGCAGCGGTGGCTGCAGAGCAGCGGTGGCTGCAGAACAGCGGATTTTCGTGAGACCACAAATTCAGCTGTCTGATAGTTCCTCTGGATGTTTTGTCTCAGAGGAGTACCTGGCCAAATGAGGTGTCAGTCTGTCCCTACTGGGGGGGTGCCTCCCAGTTAGGCTGCTCAGGGGTGAGGGACCCACTTTAGGAGGCAGTCTGTCCCTTCCTGGCTGCTTTGTTTACCTAAGCAAGCCTGGGCAATGGCGGGCACCCCTCCCCCAGCCTCGCTGCTACCTTGCAGTTTGATCTCAGACTGCTGTGCTAGCAATCAGGGGGACTCCATGGGCATAGGACCCTCCGAGCCAGGTGCGGGACACAATCTCCTGGTGTGCCATTTTCCAGGCCCGTTGGAAAAGCGCAGTATTAGGATGGGACTGACCCGATTTTCCAGGTACCATCTGTTACCCCTTTCTTTGACTAGGAAAGGGAACTCCCTGACCCCTTGCGCTTCCCGAGTGAGGCAATGCCTCGCCCTGCTTTGGCTCGTGCACAGTGCGCTTCACCGACTGTCCTGCACCCACTGTTAGGCACTCCCTAGTGAGATGAAACCGGTACCTCAAACAGAAATGCAGAAATCACCCGTCTTCTGTGTCGCTCAGACTAGGAGCTGTAGACCGGAGCTGTTCCTATTTGGCCATCTTGGCTCCACCCCCCCACGCCTGAGCTTTCAACTACTGCTACTAAGTAGTAGTCGGCACTTGCTTGAGTAAATGATGTCATCCTCTTCATGAAGCATTATGCAGCTGTTAAAGATGATAGATGTAAAGTTTATGAGGCAGCATGAAAATATAACTCATTTATTCAATAAATATTTGTTTCTAAATATATTCATTTGCTGAATGAATAAAATGTTAAGCCAACAAAACAGGATGGAAGTGGCATGTATGTATATTTCTGTATGTCTGTGTATACACACACATATACTGTAAATATATATATTTATATGTAAATTGATATAATTTGTAGGAAATATAATATTATATCTATAAAAATATGTAGGAAACAATACCAGAAGGAAATACAACAAATTATTAACTCTGTAACCCTGTTCTTCTTAGAATGGTGAGATTATTGGTTTTTCTAATTTTCTCCTTTTAATAATGATTTCTATGACTTTTAAAATTGTTTTTACCTTTTTTTTTTTTGTTGTGAGAAAAACTTGGGACCATAACATCCTTCCCTCAACTCCCAAACTGGGAAGGTGCTGAGAGACCAAAGAATGCCTTGTATAAGACACTGGGCAGCAGCAGGACAGTGCTAGAGATCTGCATTGTCCCCGCCCCTCCCTCCTGTCTCTAAACTGCTGTCAAGCCAGTTTTCAGGCTCTTTGCCTACTGTGTTTGAGCGATGGGACTGTTTTCCTCGGGGGGTTGTCAGATACTCTCCATGATGTTTGGGTTCTCAGGGACACCTGCTCTTTGGTTGGGCACCATAAACTTGGCTCACTGCGCAGCCTTCAGGGTTCAGGCAGTGAACATATACCTGGTGGGGGACCCACCACACTATATTTATTATAGAAAATTTTAAACATATACAAAAGTGGAGGGAATGGTTTAATGAACATCACGTGCTAATCAGCATGTTTTACCAGTAATTGGCTTACAGCTAATCTCATTTCATAACACAGTTATCCCTCCTTATCCATGGGGGATTGGTTCTAGGACCTCCCACTGATAGCAAAATTTTCGAATGCTCAATTCCCGGATACAAAGTGGCATAGTATTTATACATAACCTATGCACAGCCTCTCATATAGTTTAAATCACCTCTAGATTACTTGTAATACCTAATACAATGTAAATGCTATGTAAGTAGTTGTTATACTTCATTGTTTAGGAAATAATGACAAGAAAAAAAGTTTGTACATGTTAAGCGCAGATGCAATTTTTTCCCCCAAGGATTTTTGATTTGTAGTTGGTTGAATCCATGGATGTGAAACCCACAGACAGGAAGGGCTGACTAAGCCTCTACTTAAAAAAAAATTTAATTATTTCTTTTATCTTCTATTCCCCTTATTTTCACAGGTGTTGATATCCCCACTCTTGTCTCTCCATCTTCTAAATTATTTTGAAGCAAATCCCAGAAATCTTAACATTTTATTTTTAAATATTTCTATATGTGTTTTTAAAGATAAGCAATTTTAAAAAATAACTATAGTACCACTACCTAAATTATTAATAATTCCTTTATATC
The DNA here is from genome assembly GCF_009828535.3 of Hylobates moloch. NCBI lineage: Eukaryota > Metazoa > Chordata > Mammalia > Primates > Hylobatidae > Hylobates > Hylobates moloch. The sequence continues at coordinate 86,290,100 of NW_026652286.1, read as the reverse complement.
ACCAGATATCCAGTTAGTGTTCAAATTGATTTTACTGTACCCTAATTTATTTCTTTTTATAGTTTGTTTGAACCAAGATCCAAATAAGGTCCATACTTTGTAACCAGTTGGTATGTTTTAAAATCTCTTTCCATTTTCCGGTTTCCTCTTCCTCTTTTTGTTCCCCCTTTGTGACTTATCTGTTGAACGAACAGGATCATTTGTTTGTAGACTTTCCTGTTTTCTGTATTTTGCTGGCTGTATGCTTATGGTGTCATTTACTTTGTTTCTCTGCTATCTATATTTACTACAATTTGGTAGCAAGACATAAAATTTTGATCAGATTCAGCGTCCATTTTTTTGATAAGAATATTTCTGAGATGGTGTTTGTACTTCCATCAGGAGGCATACACTATCTGGTTAGCTGTCATTTTGTATTGTTAGTAGCCATTAGTGCTTAGTGCTTAGATCTGTGTTGTCCAACAAAAATATAATGCAAGCCACAAATGTCATTTAAAATTTTCTGGTAGCCATTACCAAAAATAAAAGCAAATCAAGTTAAAATTTTAAGAGTTTATTGTGCATAAAAAATCCCCAAAAGTCTCCTGGTTTGATAAGCAGAAGAGTTGACGCCAAAAGTGGCGAGCAGCTTGGCTAACAGCAGTCACAGTGCAGCTTCAAAAGCCTAAATGAGGAAGTACATTGATCTTTGTTGTGATTGGCTATTAAAACTTACATTCCTTTTATTAGCCATATTAGCTTATTTATCTGTAGCCAATTGGTTCAGAATTCTGAAAGAAAAACCTAAGTTGTGTTCGTGGTTAGAGCTAATATTTCAGGAAAATCATGATAGCTTAAGTTTCAGTGATGTGGCTACAGGCAGTTGGCCTAGCGGTCTATCCACACGGTGGCCTCAATTTTGAATTTTCCTTCACACCAGGTTTTCAGAAAGTAAAAAAAAGAAAAATAGGTAAAATTAATTTTAAACATTTATGTATGTCTTTAATGTTTAAAAATCGACAGCATTTTATGTTTTTTAAGTGTATAACATATTTGGAAGTTTATATACCTTGTGGGGTGTTTAAATCTAGCTAATTAATAAATGCATTACCCCACACAGTTACCATTTTTGTGGTGAGAACAGATAGCATCCATTCTCTTTACATTTTTCAAGAATACAATACACTGTCATTAATTATAGTCACCTTGCTGTATAATAGATCTCTTGAAATTTCTTCTTCCTAACTGTAATTGTTTTAAAAACTAAATTAAATTAACTAAATTAATAAAAAGTTGTTTTTAACCCAATATATTTCACATACTACCATTTCAACATATAATCAATATAAACATTATTGAGATATTTTTCATTTTTATACACGAAGTCTTTGAAATTCAATGTGCATTTGACACAGTACATATCAACTCAATCTTTGTACATCTCAAGTGTTCAATAGTCACATGTGGCTGGGGCTGCCATATTGAATTGTGCAGAACTAAATCCATTCTGTCACTGGAGGCTACAAAATACTCATATTCAAATTCTATCATTCCTTTCTCGTTTATTAGCTAACACACGTTTATTTTTAAAAGGTTTCTCTCAGCTAGGTGCAGTGGCTCTTGCCTGTAATCCCAGTGCTTTGGGAGGCCAAGGCGGGCGGATCACAAGGTCAGGAGATCAAGATCATCCTGGCTAACATGGTGAAACCCTGTCTCTACTAAAAAATACCAAAAAAAAAATTAGCTGGGTGTGGTGGCGGGCGCCTATAGTCCTGGCTACTCAGGAGGCTGAGGCAGGAGAATGGCGTGAACCTGGGAGGTGCAGCTTGCAGTGAGCCGAGATCACGCCACTGCAATCCAGCCTGGGCGACTGAGTGAGACTCCGTGTCAAAAAAAAAAAAAAAGTTTGTCTCATCAACTACCAACTACTTACTTTTCAAGATTCATCTTGATTCTTTTTCTTATTTGCCAGTTTCCAAATAACGAGTTGGTTTCTCAGCATGCCCCAAAGATGACCAATGAGGTTTTTTTTTTAATGTAACATTATGTGTTCATGATTTAAACATACTTTTAAAATGTTTAAATAATCACGTTCTTATTAATGCTCAGATTTTCCTGTCTTTGGCCTGTAGCAACCTCTTCAAGTTGGCTCTTGAGTTTTCTTGACATTACCCCAGTTATCTTTGATAGGTTTCTGGTGAGATAAGACGTCCTAGGTATAGCTTGCAAAGTTCTGGCCAAGACTTAGAATCAGCCATTTTTCCTAGGAGCCCTGGTTTATTTTGGCTTTAAAAGAAATGGCTTTAAAGACACAATCTAGGTACTAGAAGGGCTCATCGCTACTGGCTTTTTTAGTCATTGTTTTTAGACTCTTTTAAAGCTAGAAAATATTTTTTTAAATATATTATTAGTTTATTCTGATACTCCCAATTCAAATTCAGGACTGTAAGGTTTTTACTCAAATGTTTTGTGTTACATTTGCATCTCCTTGCCTCCATGCAGAAAATACTGGTTCTCAATGATAGCAACAAAATTACTCATTTGCTTTATCCCACAACAGTCTCTAAATATGCTAACACTTCTACCAACAATATGATTATTAAAAACATTTAAGCTTTTTCTACACATTGGATGCAAAGCGCATTGTGTCCCCTCCCAAATTTATATGTTGAAGCCCTAATATGCAATGAGATGGTATTTGGAGATGGGGTCTAGTGTTAGATGAGGTCATGGTAGGAGTTGGCTGGGAAAGAGGTTGTGTGGGGGGTGGTCATGATGTCATTAGCTCCCTTATAAGAAGAGATACCAGACAGCTTTCTCTCTTTCCCTCTGCCATGTGAGGACACAGCAAGAAGGAGGCTATTTGCAAGCCAGAAAGAGAGCTTTGGCGAGGCGTGGTGGCTTACTCCTTTAATCCCAGCACTTTGGAGCCCAGGCGGGCGGATCACGAGGTCAAGAGACCGAGACCATCCTGACCAACATGGTGAAACCCTGTCTCTACTAAAAATACAAAAATTAGCCGGGTGTGGTGGCAGGTGCCTGTAGTCCCAGCTACTCGGGAGGCTGAGGCAGGATAATCGCTTGAACCCGGTAAATCCACCATTGCCCTCACTTGGTGACAGACAAACCCTCTCAAAAAAAAAAAAAAAAAAAAAAAACTTTGGACTTTAATCTTGGCCGAGGCGGGCGGATCACTTGAGGTCAGAAGTTTAAGACCAGCCTGGCCAACATGGTGAAACCCCATCTCTACTAAAAATACAAAAATTTAGCCGACTGTCGTGGTGCTTGCTTGTAATACCAGCTGCTTGGGAGGCTGAGGCAGGAGAATTGCCTGAACCTGAGAGGTGGAGGTTGCAGTGAGCCGATATCACACCACTGCACTCCAGCCTGGGCAACATAGTGAGAGTCTGTTTCAAAAAAGAAACAAACAAGCAAAAAAACAAAAAAAACTATTTTGTTATGGCAGCCCCAGCAGACTAATACAGCTGTTCTTTTTGTCCTTAGGGTATATTCTTCTCTTTGGGTATAGTCTAGGGTATATTTTTAAAGTAAATTTTAAAAGGGGAAAACAAAAACTAGAGGTTTTAATGGATTTTATTTTATTTTTATAGCCAGTCAAATTCAGCAGCGGCGGGGGGGTTGTATACCAACTTTAGTGACACTAATGTTAATAAGTAATGGATTTTAAAGATTAGAATTTTTCCTGACTTTCAGACATTGCCTTAAAGATAAGTTCAGTTTATTGTAAGTTGAAAATTAATTTCTGTTACCTATGGGATAAAATATGAAACATTTGAAATATAAGTTCCTTGTAAGATTATAGCTTACAACGTAAGTTGTTGCAAATGTTCCAAAATTATTTTTGTGATTTGAGTTGGGAAATTATGAAGACAAAGAGAGTATGTAAAATTTAGAGTAATTTACTAATAGACTCTTACTTTTTCAATGTCTCCCAGAATGTTACTGTGGACATTCAGTAAAGTGATATGTGTGTGTATTTTTGGGTAGGGACGGTGTTCAGGGAGAAGGTACATACACATGTCTGTATAAGCATATACAAACACATGAACACATATATTTTATTAGCCTAGTCTTTAAGGAGTAATCACACCATTGGTGTCTGTTCCTATAACTAAAGAATGAGAGTGATTTAACTAAATAAATTTATTCATTTAACTAAATAAATGTATTAATTTTCACATATTTCTTTCATTGTGAGACAGTTTCAGTGGTTGATATTTTAGTTGAAATATTTAAGTCTCTAAAAACCCCAATTAATTTTGAAATCCTAGTCTGAAGACAGACCTAAATGAAAAAAAAATTAAATCTAGAATTAATTTTTTTGTAGATACCCAAATCATTTCAACTAATTTAAAGAATATTTCCACCAATAATTTTTGTCATTTCATTTTAATTTATTTTTGATCCATGCAATATAAATGAAGAACTGAATTGTAGTACTGTGTTTTGCAAATAAGAATACTTCAAAATTTCCAATTTCCAATTCAACCTATATTTACTAGTTGGAAAACTAAAGTGTTTTAAATTTATTCACATATTGCAATTCTAGAAAAGAGCAAATAGCCAAGATAACCAGACCATAAACTCACTTGGCCACTCTTTAGGGCACAGAACATCCTTCTGGGTAAATCTGGGAGCAGCATACTCTTTCACAGCCCAGGGTCAGAGTTTGCACCCTCTTTATTTTCTCACTGGACATTGTTTAAAGCCTTGGCACCCAGACCCATAGGATGTTAGGGCCGGAAGGGCACTTAGAGATCCAGCCCAACCCTTTTACTTGAAAGATGAAGAAACTGAGGTCTCAAAGTATGATGAAAATTTCTAAAAGTTATAAAGTTAGCTACTTTTAGAACTCAGATTTATAACATCAATAACAAAAAGTTTATACAATTGAAAATATTAGCATTCATGTGCTCTTAGGCAGAATTAATATAAGGTTTATAGAGTTGAAACTGACTGTGAAGTACTAGAGTTGGATTTGTGATTTAAGACTCAGGACTTAGAAAGAAATAAGGGACTTAGGATTTAGGAAGGAAATCTATAGAATAGCTCTCTCTTGTTTCTGAAATAGTACTTGAATTCTGTTGATGAGATGAAGTGATACTGTTCTGTAACCTGAATTCATATCAGCAAAGTCAGTTCAATTCCCTTGGGTGTACAAAAGCTGGGGTTCTCTTCTGATTGTGAGAGTGGCTTCTGCCCAAAATGAACTACAAATTAAATACATGTGAGATAACCATCATTTCTATAGAAATCTCATGATACAGCTGGGCTGCCATTTTCATTTTATAAAAAGGAAACCCAATACCTGAAATAGCTGATATAACTATTTGAGTGAGGATGAAGGGGCAGGACTGGGGGTCTGTTGGTATTATTTGCTAATAGGTAAGTCTTTTATAGGAGAGATAACTGGAGAGAGTTGGAGATGTGTTATATCTGAAAGTGATATGCATCTAGTTTTTTCATATCAAAAGTGATAACCCTAATATAAAATAATAAATACTAAACTTAGAAATTGTAGTATATCCCTGACAGCAATAGCTCCACCCATCTGGTAGCCGAGTCAGTGCCTGGTTAGCTTCAGTTTAGTTATACTGTGAAACTTGGGCGTGGAGGGAGCTCATAGGAAGAGATACACAAGGGAGGTGACTCTAGTCTTATTGGTGAGATTGGGCCATGTCTAATAACAAACTCAGCTTATACAGACTCCGGGATAGGAAGAGCCTCAAATTACAAAGCCTGGGAGTGTAGTATTCAGGATGATGGAGATAAGTGGGTTAAGACTATAATCCCCAAATCAGGCAAATACAGATCAAATAAGACATTTATCTCAAATTCTTAGAGTTCCTCTTTACCGGACACACGAGGCTTCCAAAAAACAGGTAGAAATGTGGGGGAAGACATAGCTTGCTGCAGATGCAAGCAATAAGAGAAGGGGGAATTCCAAGCAGTGTTAAGTGCTTCAGGCAGGTCAAGACAGCAGAATAATTTTAAATTATTGAAAATGAAAATTATTAAAAAGCATTAAGAAGCAAATTCTGTAATGTAGTAATTCTTAAACTCTAGACTTCTGGTCACCATCTCTAGAAATTCTGATTCTTTGATCAAATAGTGTTCAGAGATGTGCATTTTAAATACACCTCAGGTAATTCTTAGCAGGTTATTAGAGGAGGTTTCCTTAACCTGACCAAGGATACTCCTAACAGATTTACAGACAGCAAACAATATACTTAATGATGATACTGTAGAAATATTTCCATTAAAGACAGGAATAAGAAGGGCAACTATCATCACTTCCATAGCCCATGCAATAAAACAAGAAAAAGAAATAAGTAAAAAATTGGAAAGAAACTTATAAGCTGCTGTTATTTGTCGATGCTATGACTGTCTACACCAAAAATCCAAAAGAATCTACAAAACATAAGAACAAATAAACGTTTTAGCATTTTGGCTGGATACCAAAACAACATACAAAGACAATCGCATTCCTACACAAAACAATATCCAATCAGAAACATAATTAGAAAAAAAAACTCATTCACAGTACCAAAGAAGCAATAAGACACTTATACATAAACCTATCAAAAGATGTGCGAGTATTCTGTGAAGAAAATATTTTGAGTGAAAGGTTCCATCTCTTTCATATTTTGTCTCCTTCTCTTTCTCCTTCTCCCTCCTCCTTCTTTTCTAGTGGCTTACATCTCCTCCCAGCTTACTTGGTCCCTCTTCCAGAACCAAGTCTTATAACAGTAACTCAGAGTTCTCTCCCCCAGGGAATGGTGGGTTGTCACAGATCCCAGACCCTGATCTGAGATCATGTCTCTGGACTCCCACATCTGTAGGCTGAAGCTTACAAAGACGTGTACCCTTAGACAGCAATTGTCAGTAATATTTTCTAGCTTCCTTTTGCCACCTAAGAGAGGAGTAAGGTGGTAAAAACTCCTGACTCAAGTTCCTTGTTTCCTGTGAAGTATTTTAAGTTCCTTTCTCCCCAGGATCTGAACTCTTAGCTACCATTCCCTCCACCTGGGCCCAGAGCCCAGCAAGCGCACAGCTTGCTTTTAAAAATTATTTTAAATTTAAAAATCAGGTTCACTTTTAAAAATTATTTTATCTTTTCATTTTTATTGTTATACTTTAAGTTCTAGAGTACATGTGTACAACGTGCAGGTTTGTTACATAGATATACATGTGCCATGTTGGCTTGCTGCACCCATCAACTCATCATTTACATTAGGTATCTCTCCTGATGCTATCCCTCCCCCAACACCCACCCTGCTGACAGGCCGTGGTGTGGGATGTTCCCCGCCCTGTGTCCATGTGTTCGCATTGTTCAATTCCCACCTATGAGTGAGAACATGCTGTGTTTGGTTTTCTGTCTTTGTGATAGTTTGCTGAGAATGATGGTTTCCAGCTTCATCCATGTCCCTACAAAGGACATGAACTCATTGAGGATCACTTTTTAATATTTTGTTCTGTTTCTGATCAATGCAGATGCTTATCTCATATTAGAACCTTGTTATGTATTTTGTGAGTGTGTTTTCACTTTTCATTTCATTGCTATATTGTTTGGAGTGGCAGGAGTTATCAAGCATGAACTCACTGCCCATCTTGTCCAGAGAGACTTCATTCCTTTTCTTGGAGAACAAAGGGAAGTAGAGGATGCGAAAAGACACATTGTTTATCTAAATGGTTACTGATTAACACCAATTTATGTAATACCTATTTAAACATTCCTTTGGGAAACTGGCAAGATGAAAGTGAGGGGTCAATTGAGAAGGAATGAAGGAAGGGGAGACCCGGGAAGTTTGGAGCTGGGCAAACAGGCAGGGAGTGAAGAGGAAACCCTGCCTATGAGCACCTGCTCCTCTTTAGGCATCTTGAATGTTGTCCTTTTTCTTCAGTATGGACAAGAACCCTTCTCCTATTTCTCCTGCTCTTCAGCTTCCTCATTCATTCCTTCTTTCTCCTAAGAAAGGGAGGTTGAGGGCTGTGGTTTCCTTTTTCTCCTTTCCTCATGGATTCTCACAAAGCAGAGGCCCAAAGATGCTCCCAGGATTCAGCCAGGACCTTCCCTTTGTTCCTGAATACCCATCCGCAAGTCAAGAAACTAATCAGAAACACAACTCTCCTCAGAGCTCAGTTCAAGACTTGCACTGATAAACTCTTACTTTCCTTCTCTTGTATAGTAGTATTTTTGAATTCCTACTATGTGCCAGGCTCAGAGAACCCAAAGGAAGAGTCACAGATAAGAAATGAAAAATGACATTGAGCAATCACCTACTCCAAAGCCATCCTTGATCATGGAGACTCCCCCTGATTTCTGAACACCCCTTCCACCTTCTCCTTTCTTTTCCCCACCCTGCCACCAAGAAAAAAAGAGCCAGCTCTCTGGTTAAAGAGCTAAGGTCCCTACTTATTTCTGGGTCTTTTGTTTCACAGTGAGGACCCTGGCTCTGGAAGTATCTCTTCTTTGGCTCCTGGCCATTCTCTGATGAGGTCATCTGAAGAGGCCAGTGCTGTCACTGTGGCCACCAGCAGTCTGCCAGGGCCTGTTCTGGGGCTCATCCAAGCCCCAGCTCCAAGAGGCAAACTGCAGATGTTTCTTCTATTTTTAGATGCTGGGATGTTGCCCATGAACGAGCCAGTGACCTGGAAAAGCCAATTCTCCCTCCAATCTCTGTTTCTGACTCGCTCATTTCCCTTCATTGTTCTACCAGATTTTTCCTCTGACTATGGGACTGGCATGAAATGACCCAGACTTAACTGAGCTAGACCCTGGTCTGGGGACAGAGATCTTGACTTCTCCTGTACCTACTAGGACTGTGGTCACCAGGACTGGTTTTAGGGACAAGAGATTGAACTTTTTGTTATATTGGGGTCTCCAAAAATTTCCATCATGCTTACCTATCAGTAAAACATTTTTGAGCACCCATCCTAGTTTTTGCTTATGTATTTATTTATAAATTTTATACAAGTACATTTGTACAAATATATGTTATAAAGCGTATACAGAAAGTAGAAGATGTATAGGCTGAAACAGTTCTAAGGGGTTAGGAGTTCTCATGTTATTTTCTTGTGTCCCATGTATCTTCTGGCACCCCCTCTGTGGTAATCACTGCTCTGCATAGCTAAATGAGAAAATGTCCTTTGGAAACACTTTTTAATTTTTTTTTTGAGCTGCATGCTAGCTATTGTTGATTTGGGGAATAATGGAAAGGTTTTTGTTGGCTAAAGTATCGCCTCTTTTCCAATAAACAGCAAGATCTGAAATTTCTCTATTAGAGAAGTTGTAACTTTGGGTTAAGCACTGCCTTCTCTCTGAGGTCTCTTAAATCACAAATCCTTTTGAAAGAAGTTGGAGAAGAAGTGTGTTGTATCTCCAGTCCTTTAGATCAGTACCTAAATTGGGCTGCTTTCCTCAGAGCCCTGGATGCCCAGCATAGTGTCTGGCACAGAGGAAGAGCTCAATATACACATTTGTTGAATTAGTGAATGATTGTGGGCAATTCAGAGAAGAGAAAGATCAAAAAGAGCAAGAAGAAAGCTAAGGTACTGGAAGGCAAAGTGAAGCTGAATTTTCTCCTCTTTCTAATTTTGCTCAGGACCAGAGAGATTTCTTCTCTTTCTGGGAGTAGTTATTTAGCACAGTGTGGTTCCTTCCAGGGCAGGGCTTCTCTTGGTCTGAGATTTTATTTTCCAGGAATGCAGGAGTAGCTGGGTTGCTCCAGAGTGGAGAATGGACCCTCTGCAATCTAGCCATCTGGAAAGAGGACTAATCTATTCCTGCCTTTCTGAATAAGGCAAGCAGAGTCACTGTTCATTTCTCGCCACCTTCACTCTGTTCTTAGAGCAGCCTATGATGAGGGTCGGAAGTCTATATCCACAGGTGGTTGCAGAGTATTTGTGGTTTGCAAAGAGGGGTCTGGTCCCTTTTGGTATCCTCAGGACATTTTTGTAGGCAATAGAAGGAGATTTCTTTTCCCAGAGAAGAGATACATGTTGAAATAGATTCTCCCCATCTAGTCAGCCTTGCAGAGGATTTTGTTGCTTGTTTTATGATCTCCCCCAAACCCCTGCCAAAAAAGGTGGTGTGTGTGTGTATGTGTGTGTGTGTGTGTGTGTGTGTGTGTGTGTGTGTGAAGCAGCACCAATTTAGTTGGAATTGTACTGAATTTATAGATTTACTTAGGGAAAATTGACATCTTTGTAATATTGAACTACCACACATTTGGGCAAATACTATGTTTCTATGTCTCTCTATTTATTCAGATCTTTTTTAATACCTCTCAGCCATCCAGTTATCATCTTGTCAGTTGAGTTTTTATTTGTCTAATCCCAGGAATTTTACATTTTGTTTTATTATTGTGTGTTAGTTACTCTTAATTGATATTTGCAAGTTGGCATCTTTAGTTTTCTAAACAAATTGTTAAGGATTGTTTTATTAAGTTCCTGAAAATTTCAGCTAGTATTTTGTTTGGAATTGCATAGATTTGATAGATTAGTTTGGAAAAAATTAGAGCTCTACCTTTACTTTTACTTTTACTCATTTTCTTCATTATTTCAAATGAGCTTGAAAGCTTTAGTAGAGTGCTAAAGTTCTAAAGCTCTCTCGAGAAGAATGTGCATTCTTTATTAGCTTATTTCCTAGATGTTAGAGGTTTTGTTGCTATTGTGAATAATGTCTTATTTTCTGTGTTTTAGTGTTTGTAAGTCTGTAAAAATGCTATCGATTTTTGTAGATTGATTTATTTTTTAAAAAGTTTTTGAAGAGATGAAATCTTGCTACATTGCCCAGGCTGCTCTTGAACTCTTGGCATCAAGCAATCTTCCTGCCTTGGCTTCCCAAAGTGCTGGGATTACAGGTGTGAGCCACTATGCCTAGCCTTATGTAGATTGATTTTGTAACTAGCTCCCTTGTTGAACACTTAATAGATCTTTCAGTTTGTCTTTAGATCTATTGAGATTTCTCATACGTGAGCATATAACTTGAAAACAATAGAAATGTTATCATTTCCATTTCAAGTCTTAAAAGCTCTTATTGCTGTTGTTATTATTATTAGTTTTATATAGCATTAGGCAGGATATCCAGAAATGGTAACAGTAGACATCTTTTGTGTTCTTTCTGATCTTACTTATTTAATGTGATTCTTACTGTATATTTGGGGCATAGCTCCTCTACTAACTTAATGGAATTCCTATTTTAGTAAGCATTTTTATTTTATATATATGTGAAATTTCTATAAAATATTTTTTCTGAATCTATTGAGAAATCATTTGATTTTTCTCCCTTGGTCTAGTGTATGGCTTATATTTACAGGTTTCTGTTTCTAAATTACCTCAAGATTACTGCAATAAACCTTATTTAATCATAATTTTTAAAAATGTGCTGTTGAATTCAGTTTGCTTATATTCTATTTTGGATCTGTAAGTAAAAAAGAACTATTGTGTTTTTACCCCCCCTCTCTATTCTTATTAGGTTTTAGAATTAATCTAATAGAATGAGTTTTGCTGCTTTTATTTTTTTTCTTACTTTCTGGAACAAATTTTCCAGACAGGAATACTTTGTTTTTTGAAATATCATTTGTAAAACCACCTAGCCTAGGAGCAATTTAAAAAAATATTATTGTTATTATTTTGCTTAGAGATGGGGTAGGGGTGCCTTCTCTGTTGTATTTAACCATTTTAATATTTCGTTATTGGTTGATTCAAATTTCTGATTTTTCTTGGGCTCGTTTTAAATTTTATATTTTTCTATAAGTATATCTATTTTGTCTTAGTTTTCATTTTATAAGTGAATAGTTATTTTTTAATAATTATTTTAATCTCTTTGGTATCTGGAGATTTTTCCTTTTGAATTTTATATTTTTGCATTTTCTTTCTGATCAGCTTTTGCTGCAGGTCGGTACAGCTTAGCAATCACTTCAAAGGTTCAGCTTTTGTTTGAATTATTCTTATCGATTTTGTAGTTGCTGCTGCTGCTGTAGTCACTCTTTTATTGAATTCTGACTTTATCTTTATTTTCTTTCCTATTTTTTGTGTTCAGTCAACTGTTGTTTCTCTAATCTTTTCAGTTAAAACTTCAGTTCATTTGTTTTCAATACTTTTTTTTCCCCTAGTAAATGTATTGAGAACTATAAATTTCATTCTTAAGTCTGCTTTTGCTGTGTCTCTGAAATTCTGGCATGTATTTTCTCTCATTATCCTTTGGTTCCAAGTATTTTATAATTTCTTTTATATTTTCCTATTAACCCAAACATTATTATGTTACTACTTAACAGAAGTACAAAGCTTTCATTTTATTCATAATTTATAATTTTATTCCATTCTGTTAAGATAACAATGTGAATGATGATGATTTGGGGAGAATGTATTGCGGCTCCCTTTGTGATCTGGTAAATGTTAAATTTTTTGAATATTTTATGTGTGCTCAAAAATGTTCTCTCTTCTTATTGATGGTTGCAAAGTTCTCATATAATTAGTATTTCAAGTTTATGAATCATACCATTCAGATCTCCTCTATAATTGCTTATTTTTTGTCTGCATATCCCATCTGTTTCTCAGATGACTACAAAAAACGTGTCTAACTATAATTGTTATACGGTTTTCTCTTTAGTTCTACTGGTGCATTTTGTACATTGAAGGTATGTTTTTAAGCAGATATATGTTCACAATTATTCTTTCTGCTTATATTTTTCTTCTATTGTTTGACATTAAATTTGCTCCCGAGTTTTATTTGGTTCAAAATTGCATCATATACCTTTTCCATCATTTTATTTGTGACCTCTCTGTCACCTTTTGTTTTAGAAATATTCCTTTCAGAAAACCTATTGCTAGATATTGCTTCAAAAAAAAAAACCCAATTTGCAAGTGCCTGTCTTTTGATTAGTGAGCTTAAGCTGTTTGTAAATTGCGTTAGTTTCCTAAGGCTGCCATGACAAAATAGTTCACACTGAGTAGCTTAAAACAGCAGTAGCTTATTGCCTCATAGTTGTGGAGGATAGAAATCTGAAATAAGGTGTTGGCAGGGCAATGCTCCCACTGAAATATTTAGGGGAATTCTTCTTTGCTTTTTCCTAGCTTCCAGTGGTTTGCTGCAACCTTTGGTGTCCCTTGGCATGTAGCTGCACAGTTCCAATCTCTTCCCTCATTGCAGCGTGACACCTCCTTGGGAGTCTCTCTCTCTTCATATAGCATTTTCCTCTTCCTATAAGGACACCAGTCCTCTTAGATTAGGGGCTTACCCTACTCCAGCATGACTTCATCTTAATGTAACTAATTACATCTGCAACAACCGTACTCCAAATAAGGTTACAATATGAGACACAGAGGGTTAGAACATGAATAAATCTTTTTAGGGGAGACACGATTCAATCCATAAAACAAATTATGTAATTAATTGTATATAAGGACTTATTTCAGACATCTTATTTCTAATTTATATTTAAATATCTTTTACTTTCCTCTCCCTTTTTCCTTTCTCATCTTTCATTGAATAGAATTTTCTTCTGAGGGCTTGAAAAGTTTGAATTCCATTCTCTATACTCGGTAGTTATATTTAACTTTAAAAATCATATTTATGTTTATTTTTCTCATCAATTCTCAATAGCATTTATATCGTTCTCTATAACAAAATAATACTCTCACTTTCCACTGGTCTCTCTTTGCAGCCACCATTTGTTTGTTCACTGCCCATTAGTCATTTTGGACTCTCTCTCTCTCTCTCCCCCCCCCTTCTTCTCCCTCTCCCTCTCTCTCTACTGTTGTATACTTGAAATAACTTTTCTATGTTATGTATCCACACTTGTTTTCTTTTTATCTCATAGTAGTCTCATGGATTTATCTCTCTTCTAACTGGGATACATTCTTTGAGAATATTTTAGAAGAGAATTTTCTGTGTTAACTTCCTTAGGCCTTTTATGCCTGAGATTATTTTTATGACATCCTCTTATTTAATTTTTTTGAATATAGATTTGAGGCTTGAAGTTCTTTAGTACTTTAAAAATATTATGTACCTGTCTTTTTGCCTCTATTGTCATTGTTGAACAGAAGTTAGATATCGATCAGATTCTTATTCCTTCATAGGTAATCATCTCTTTTCTTTAGCAGCTTTTAGAATTTTGACTTTGTATTTTTAAATTTCCTTATAAAGTATCAAGGTTTTAAATCATATTTATCTTATTAGACATTCCATAAACTCTTTCAGTCTGAAGTCTTTCATCTTTCTTTAATACTAAAAAATCCTTGGTTATTTTTTCTTTGGCACTTCTCTTTCTTCATTTTTTTATTCAAAACTTCCTATTACACAGATGATGACACTTTTATTTTATTCTTCACAGCTTCTAATTCTGTTATATTTTCCAACTCTTTGTTTTTTCTCAGTGCCTTCTGGAAGAGTCCATCAACCCGGTCATCTGGCTCACTTATCCCAGCAGAATCCATTTTTATTATTTATGTCATTTACTGGATTCTTTATTTCAATCGTGAAATTTTTGGCATCCAATGTTTCTGTTTGGTTCTTCTTTATAACTGCTTTATGTTACCATTACCTTTCCTTTTCTTTATTTATTATGCTTATTTTAAATTATTAATCTGTGTGGTTTCATTAGTTCTAATTTATCTTCTATAGGTTGTACAGTTTGTTTTCTTTCTAACGGTGATGTTTCTCAGATGTCTGGTAGTTTTTGCTTGGGGGTTCATTTTCCCCTGGGGGCGGGTTATTAGCTTTTTGGCTTAAATTGTTACTGGAAAGAGGCCCAAACCTAGGCCACAGCATATGCTGCTCCTGTGGGCTTTAAGAAGGGAGCGTGGCCATGAGAGGTGCTTACACCTCTGCTTGCCCTCCAGCCTTTGCTAACTGCTCAATGGGGACCCTGCTTGCTCGGGGTAAGGGGAGAATTCTGAGCACTCTTGTGTTCTGAGGACTGTGTCTCCCTTGTTCCTAGCTGACAAGCCCGATGAATGTGGAGGAGTGTGGGGAGGAGAGAGCTCCCAGGGGCTTGCTGGTGTCCTGCACCTGCTGTCTCCTGCTTTTTGGCTCAGTTTCAGTTGCTTCCTTGGCACTTCTCCTACTCCTTCTGTGATGCCCTCTGGAGCTGTTGTTTTCTCTATCCTGTAGGGGCTGATGGGGGCCACGATCCACCCAGGGTAGTGTGGTGCACAAACACAGCTCAGAGACCCTCCCCCAACAGTGGTCCCTGGTGCTTTTCTGCTCTGAGCCGCTCTTTCCTCCCCATCCTCAGATCAGAACCACCCTGTGTCTCCCTAGGGTTCCTCACAGCCTTTACTTAGGTTCTTCAAATCTGTACTTTTCCATTTACTTCTGAGGTATCCCCAGGGTTGGAATAGAGGATGAAACTTGCAATCCCCTTTGCAGCTCCACACCTCCACCTACTGCACCGCCTTTTACTTCTGAGTCTTTTGCCCCACCCCCACCCCATCTCCAGGGAAACCTTCACATCTCACAGTTGCCTCTTCAGGCAACAAGGCTGCATTTTCCCTGCTCTGCCTCATTAGTCATTGCTTCTTTTCCTACTTTCCATCTTCAAAACAGTTCTAAAATTTCTGGTCTGCTATTGACTCCTCTCTAGCTTATATTATCTAGATGTGTTTACACATCTTTTTATTCTGCTTTACTTTCATATTTGTAGGATTTTATGAAGTAGACAAATAGGAGCATTTGGTCAACACACTGTGTTTAAATAGAAGTCCTCCAGTGGGAAATATTTAAATGACTAAACAAACTGATTCTCAAGTTCATCTGGAAGAAAAAATATGAAAGAATAGACAAGAAAATTTTGAAAAAGAGAAAGAGATTAACTTATTAAAACATACAATAGAGACATAGGAAATAAAACAGTATAGCATTGGCATGAAGAAAATAGATTATTAGACTAGGATATAGATCTGAGAAGGGGATGCACATAGATATTTAGTTCATGGACATGAGTAAGCATTTCAAGTCTGTAGGAACAACTTTTCAATATCCATTGCTGGGACAACTAGCTGTCTTTTTTTTTCTTTTTTTTTTAAATTTTATTATTATTATACGTTAAGTTTTAGGGTTTGAAAATAAAATTAATGTGGACCGCTTTTATGGGTTGAATTAAAAAAAATCTACCTGTGCATATTTAAAAAGATATCAACCTGATACCTGTGAATGTGACTGTGATGGTTAATCTTATGTGTCAACTTGGTTAGGCTTTGTTATCCAGTTAGTTATTCAAACACTAGTGTAGGTGTTGCTGTGAAGGTATTTTGTAGGCGTGATTAACATTGCAATCAGTTGACTTTAAGTGTAACAGTTTACTGTCCATATGTGGGTGGGTCTCATCCAATCAGTTGAAGGTTTTAAGAGCAAACGCTGAGGTTTTTCTGGAAAAGAAGAATTCTGCCTCAAGACTGTAACAGAGAAATCCTCCCTGAGTTTTCAGCCTGCCAATATGTCTACAGATTTTGGACTTAGGACTGCAACATCAGCTCTTACCTGAATTTCCAGTCTGCTAGATTTTGGACTTACCAGACCCCACAATTGCTTGAGCCAATTCCTTTCTCTTTCTGTCTCTCTATGATATTTCTCTCTCTCTATGTATAATATGATGAATGAAAATATCATATTATGCACACACATACACACACATATATAAAAAAATATTATTTCCCTCTTTTTTTATATAGTATTATATACCAATATACTATTGTTCTATTTCTCTGGAGAACTCTGAGTGATACAGTGATTTGAGCCCAGATCTAGTATGCTTGGTGTTGTTTTAAGAAGAGGAAAACCACCATGCGATGACAGAGACACAGAAAAAATGACATGTGATGACAGACAGAGATTGGAGACACAGCTGCAAGCCAAGGAAACCAAGGATTGGTGGGCATCACCAGAAACCTAGGAAGATACAAGGAAGAATTCTGCCCAGGGTCTCAGAGGGAGCACAGCTCTGCTGACACCTTCATTTTAGACTTCCAGCTTCCAGAACTGTGAGAGACTAAATCTGTGTTGTTTAATTCATCCAGTTTGTGGCACATTGTTATAGCAGCCTTAGGAAACAAATATAACCCTTTATCTAATGCCACCCATAAAAATGCATTCCAGAGGGATTAAACATATTGAGTAACAATAAGAATAATATACAAAATATTGATCACTAAATGCCAGGCAAAATGCCGAGTGCTTTACACATTATCATTGTCTCTGTTTTGTAGATGAACAAACAGTCATGGAGCTAGCAAAAGGCAGCATCAAGATTTGAACCCATGATGCTTGAATTCAGCCTCTGTAACAGAAAAAAAAAAGTTGGCAAAGAAAGGGTTCTGCTATGAAAGATACAAAACCACAAGCCAAAAACAAAACAAAACAAAACAAAAAAACACACAAAAAAATCAATAGCTTAACTATGGGAACATTCAAACTATTGAGTACGACAAAAACATCAAAAATAAAGTTAAGAGACTGGGAGAAAATATTTTCAATACGCAGTCATCCCTTGGTATCCTTGAGGGACTTGTTCCAGGACCTCCCAAAGATACCAAAATCCATGGATGCTAAAGTCCCTGATATAAAATGGGGCAGTATTTGCATATAACCTATGCACATCCTCCAGTATACTTTAAATCATCTCTAGATTACTTCTAATACCTAATACAATGTAAATGGTATGTAAATAGCTGTTAGACTGCATTGTTTAGGGAGACAAAGGAGACAAAGGAGAAAAAGGCTGTGCACGTTCAGTACAAATGCATTATCTTCTGAAATGTTTTTGATCTGAAGTCGGTTGAATTCATGCATGTGGAACCCATGAATATGGAAGGCTGACTGTATCTGACAGACAGAGGAAATAGCTACTATAAATCAAACAAGAGAAATCAAATAACCTAAGAAAAAATGACGAAGGGCATACTTAGATAATAAAGAGAATACAAGTACCGTGGACAAAAAACACATGAAGTGATGTTGAGCCTCACTAATAATCAGGGAAATCCAAATCCAAATGACATGTCGCTTTTGCTTTTTAATTTGGCAAAGAGTAACAGGGTTGATCGTGCTCAGTTTTAGGAAGGGTGCTCTCCTACACTTTAGTAGGATTATAACTTGGTAAAAGCTTTTTTGGTACTTAATTTCACAATGTGAATAAAAGTAAAAAATGCACATTCCCTTCAATCCAGCAATTCCCCCACCCCCACATACACACTAGATTTCTATATCAGTCAGGACTTATGGTTGCAAAACCAGAAGTGGGTTCTGGCTAACTGAAGCAGAAAATAAATGTACTGGAAAAATATCTGGTAGTTGACAGGGTGGATGAAAAGGCTTGGTACCTTGGTTCCACAATCTTGCAGGAGCCAGTGGAAACCGGGGCGCCGAAGACCCAACAAAGCTCATGCCTCAGGAGCGGTCAGATTTTTTGTGACTGACTCTGTCACCGCTGGGACTGTGGCCACCACCACTCCCTCTATACTCTGTCATCACTACTGCTGCCACCAGTGATTTCTGTCTTTGAACCTTTGTCTCACTCTCTGCAAATTCACAATGCAAGTGAGTTCTGATTGGCCAAACCCAGGCGGCACGTTCTGACCGTAGGACCAAGGGCAGACTTGAGGGGGCAGAGGCTTCTTTTGGCTTTTAAAGTGGATGTGAGGGGCCTGCCATCCAGGTAGACTTCTGACTTACACTCCAAATGGGAAGGGTATTTGTATAAAGAGTAGCCAAAGCCAGTACACACCTATAAATGGATCCACTATTGTGGCTACCCAAGATTTATATACATTCTTCTCATATTTTCACTAACCCTCTCCCTGTCAAAAAATATCCTGTTACCGTTAAGAAACTATCCCATGTACAAAGTGAAGGACTCGCCTTCTCTCTAAAGGGAGACAGCCCAGGGTCTTATCAATGACCACACCTGGACCACGAGTCCTGTGCATGCCATCTCTAACTCTCGCAATTCCATTTCTATATCCTGTAAACTGTAGTGGTGTGCTGAAGCCGGCTCATACCAGAAATTCTGTGAACTGGCTATTAAACACAGCAATTGTTAACAATCAAATTATATATGCTTACAAAGAAATAAATTATATTAAAAGCAAAATTAGTAAATACTAAAAGCTCATCACTAATTATTTTACTACATTTTACCATTCTCTATGCTCTTGAAGTTAATAATATATATTGGATCTATATGGTGGAAATTCTGTATTATGATTTCTAGTGAATACTTCATCTCAACTCTGTGTTTAGTGGTGTCATGTTAATGGCAGGAAATTTGCCACAGTGGGAGTATTTATGGAAAAATGGGCAAAAACACTACAAATCAAGGCTTGTTTGTTTCTTTTTCGGGATGATTATCTAGACTTAAGAAAATGATGGAGAAAATGTTAGTAATGGCGATTAAACTTAAAAATGCATTATGTCGGCCAGGAGCAGTGGCTGATGCATGTAATCCCAGCACTTTGGGAGGCTGAGGCGGGCGGATCACCTGAGGTCAGGAGTTTGAGACCAGCCTGGCCAACATAGTGAAATCCCATCTCTACTAAAAATACAAAAAATTAGCTGGATATGGTGGCAGGTGGCTGTAATCCTTGCTACTTGGGAGGCTGAGGCAGGAGAATCACTTGAACCCGGCAGGCAGAGATTGCGCCACTGGACTCCAGCCATGGTGACAGTGCGAGACTCCATCTCAAAAAAAAAAAAAAAAAAAAAGCATGATGTCTATGGCTGTTACATTGTGGGTAGCACAAAAATTATGAAAATAGTGTCTCATATTTGAAAACTATTACCTAATTCAGCAATAAAATTTTTCATGCTGTTGACAAACAAGTGAAGTCTAAGATCTATCTTCATTGCTTTACTTCCATCTTATTCGTGAGAACTACGCTAACTCAACTGCAATCAGAGATTGGCTATGGATCCAAAAGTTTGGCAAAAATCAATAAAAACAGTCTGAGAATCAATTGGCTACATTAAAATCACAATAAAGAGGATTGCATATTATTATTTGTAAATTGTGTGCAACATATTCTTTTTATCAATAAAATTGATAATAAACTCACATATGCTGACATTTTATTTTCTGGAAAGCTGGTTTGTAAAAATTCACCAGTGCGCCGATGCCTATGAATTATAAAGTCCACCACTACTGCCACCGCATCAATATAAATGAATATTCTCAATATAAATGAAAAACTTAAATCCCCAGATATAACATAGACAATGATCTTTTTGCAAAGTTAAAAGTAATTCACGCCTGTAATCCCAGTACTTTGGGAGGCCGAGGTGGGCGGATCATGAGGTCAGGAGATCAAGACCATCCTGGCTAACACGGCGAAACTCCGTCTCTACTAAAAATACAAAAAATTAGCCGGGTGTGGTGGCACGTGCCTGTAGTCCCAGCTACTCAGGAGGCTGAGGCAGAAGAATTGCTTGAACCTGGGAGGCGGAGGTTGCAGTGAGACAAGATCGTGCCACTGCACCCCAACTTGGGTGACAGAGTGAGACGCTGTCTCAAAAAAATTTTTTTTGAAAGAAGACATATATTAATGTCTATTTGCATCTTTTCCTTGTTTTTCAATTGGGGTTTTAAAAATTGCTGAGATGTGTTTTTTATGTACTTGGATACTAGACCTTTATCAGATTTGCAAATGTTTTCTCCCATTCTGGGTGCCTTTCCACTTTCTTGACTCCTTGATATTTTGCCTCACCCTCTCTGCAACCGGAGTGAGGCATCTCCCCGGAAGCAGATGAACTCTTTAGTATAAGTGTCAGGGCTCAGGGGGAAGACAAGAGTCTCAGAAGAGAGGAAACAGTTAACCACCAGGTCTGAGGGAAGCAGCAGTACTCAGGTGGATGATAATTAATTAAACAAAAGTTCTGAATTCAATCAGGAGCCAATTTTGGCATCAGCAGACATTCAATTAGCTGTGATTACAGCCAGAGACTGGAAATGCTGTGCCCTGAGGCTCCCAGGCCCCAGCATGCTCAGGCTTAAGGGCCGTGTCTGGAGTGGCTGGTGGGGCGGCAGCCTTTCCAGACAGGTCGTGCCCGGGGGTGCTTCAGCAGGGACAGCAGCGGTGCTGCAGGCAGTGTTTCAGCCCGGAAAAGCAGACCACTTTCCCCTGCCCAAGCCTAGAGAAGTCTCTGTAAGATCTGTGGCCAAGGCTTTCCTATGGTTTAGCTAAGGAGCTCTTCTGCTAAATGGGACTCATCTATTTCCCTTGGGCAGATAGTGTGTTTTTGGTGCCTGCTAGGTTCTCCTGGGCAGGCTCAGGAGTTTCAGAGAGGACTCTTCCTAAGGGCTCCTCTTGAAAACACTCAGAACAGAACAGAGCTGGAGGAAGGTGCATGCTGGAGACAGCCCTGAGTGGTTTGTGGGAGGGTCCTTTATTCTGGCATTGCTTCTGTGTTTTAGATGTGCACTATGTACCGTGGCATGGCATGGAGTAGAGGATGGTCACTGCTATATTCTCCATTTTATATACAAATAAATTGAGATTCAGGTTAAAATCACATAAGTGCTAAGTGGGGGACTTAGGGCTGTTTGACTAGATCCTGAGCTCTTTCCATGGAAAGCTTCGTTTTAGAATAAGGTTAAGAGCTTATGAGGCTCATGTAGGAATCATACCTGAAGCACAAAGTCTACTCACCAAAGATTAGCTCTTGTTCTTCTTCCTTGATCTACCTGATACTCCAATCCATACCCAACCTTCTGCAAGGGAAGTCTGGTATTTCTCAGCCTGTGTAGAATACCTTCTTTTTGTCTTTCAGCTCCTACCCATTAGCCCACCTCACCCTGCCCCTTCTTCTCCCTGTATTAAAATGAAGTTTTTAAGAGTGGTTCAAAAGTTGCCTCCTCCAGGCGGCCTTCCCAGACTGAGCCCACCAAACTCTCCAGTTCCCCTTGCTGCCTGTCAGTCTTGCTATGCCTATTGCAAAGCTGTAAGATGAGCTTCTTGTCTCTGTCTTATGCACTCCTCTGCACACCAAAATGTAAATATTCATAGCAGCATTATTCATAATAACTAAAAAGTGGAAACATTTCAAATGTCCATCAGCTGATGAATGGAGAAACAAAATGTGGCATATCTGTACAATAAAATATACTAAAGCCATTAAAAGAAATGAAGCATTGATATACATGCGGGGGTCTTGTATTCCTACCACATTGACTGCCCCGAAAGCAGAGGCTGAGGCTTCTTAATCTGTGTCCCTCTTCTATTCCCAGCTGTACCTACCCATGGAGGCTGGGAACAAGAGCCGATCATCATGGAGCTCTCTCTTGACTTGGCCACCTGCAAGACTCGCTGCAATATGGTGATCACAGCAAGACAGGGATTCCTTCTAAAACAGAACTTTGATTCTGGAAGGTGTTTAGCAATTGTCTTTACAAAATAAGAAAGGGGAGCCCTGTATCAGCTCGAAAGGCTCAGAACCCATCTCCTCATGTGGGAAAGCCTCTTCATCATTTTCTCCTCACAGATAACAGTCTAGCCACAGGTGGAGGAAAAGGGACAAGAGTAGAAAGTTATGAGCCAGGTTGGAAATGGAGCCAGAGATGCGGGGGATGTCTCCTGGAGCTCTAGCTGGCGTGTGTTGGGGGAGGAGGGTCATCGGGTAGAATATAACTTTGCATACTTGTTTTTTACCTTGCTCCCTCCCTGTTCTCCTTTTTGTCTCTTGGTCATGATCCAGTTCAGATGGGACCACACACAGCATGTGTGTGGAGGACTCACTGGACAGGAAGATTGACCACTGGGCTCTGCTTCTTAGCTAACTCTTTTCACCTGAGTGTCCCTGGGCAAGGTTCCCAGCTGCTTAGGGCTTCAGTGCCCTCATCTGCAAAGTGTTAAAATGCAAGATCCTTCAGGGCATGTCATATATCCCTTCTGAACCCCACAACATTTAGTGCAGTGCCTGGACTTAGCAGGTTATCAGCATGTTCTCATTTCCTGCCATCATGCCTAAAACCTACATCGCCTACCTGAATACCTAACGAGGCCATGAAGGTTAAAGATCTTGAACCCTAAAGTCTTATAAAACAGGAAGCTTTACAGTTGTCATGAATAGAGTTCTCAAGGAGAGATGATCCCTGCCCTGGGCAAACCATAGTCAAATATTGGCCTGCTTTTTACCTTCTTACACAGGTTGATGGCAGCTTTATTTGAGGCTGCCAAATATTGCAAACAACCCAAATGCCCATTGCCAGGTGAATGGATAAGCAAATTGTGACATATCCATGTAATGGAATGATGCTCAGTAATAACAAGGAACAAATTATTGATGCAGAGTAGGTGCTGTATAATTCCATTCATAAAAAATTCTACAAAATACAAATTAATCTATAGTGACAGAAAGCACATCAGTGGTGTTTTGAGGATGGGAGTGGAGGCAAGGATGGATTACAAAGGGGCACAGGATATTTTAGATGTGATGAGGATGTTTGTTGTCTTGATTGTGGTGATGGCTTTACTGGTGCACACATATGTTGAAACTCATCACATTTTACACTTTAGTTACACTGAGGCTGGGCGTGGTGGCTCACACCTGTAATCCCAACACTTTGGGAGGTTGAGGTGGGTGGATCACTTGAGGTCAGGAGTTCGAGGCTAGCCTGGCCAACATGGTGAAACCCCGACTCTGCTAATACTACAAAAATTAGCTTGGTGTGGTGGCATGCGCCTGTAGTCCTAGCTACTTGGGGGGCTGAGGTGACAGGATCACTTGAACCCGGGAGGCGGAGATTGCAGTGAGCTGAGATCGTGCCACTGTGCTTCAGCCTGAGCATCAGAGTCAGACTCTGTCTCAATGGAAAAAAAAAAAAAAAAGAAATTAAAAAAAGGTACACCGTATTATACTTCAATAAAGCTGTTAAAAAAGAACAGGCTGAAATGGTTTTCCATTTTGGGATCTCTTTTCCCCTTCTTTTCTCCCCTCCTAGAGAAAGTTTCTGAGAGGTAGGCATGTGATTGTCCTTCTTTGGCATGAAGTGGGTGGGGAAAATCTGTCTTTGTTGAATTTCACTCTGCTCTTCCTGAAGTTTGTCCCAGCCTGACGGCAAGGAAACAATCTTCTTTATAATTTACTGTTCTGTCTATGCCTTCTCTTTTCCAAAGGTTTTGCTTGATGGCCCTGGTAGGTTTCTGGATGGAGAACAGAATTGTATAGTGGTTGCATCCTAAGCTAGTCTTGGATCCAGCCTTTAGAACCACCTATTATCCATCACTCCATCTTCCACTTCTCCTGTACACCAGCCTGCCTCTACTCCACCACCTGCATCCCATCTGAGGTGGCCATCACAGAGAACATGGTATCATAATGATTATTTTCTCTAAAAATCAGAGACTAATCAAGATGAAACTCTACCCTCTTTACAGAGCTCTGAACTCTTTGGAGGGTGGGAACTGGGGAGGAGTAAATGACTATGACATTTCAAGGCTGTAGAGACCCCTCTGTCCACCCAGAGTCAGTTCTTGGGCCATAACAACTAAGTTCAACTTCATTTTGGGCCTTCTGAGTTTCTTCAGCCTTCAAGACCCCAAGTCTTCTCAGTCTGCTTCTTGATTTTTCTATCATCTTTCTGAGTTTTCCAACCACACTTTCCTGTAAAGAGCAATAACACAACAGTTTCAATAGTCATAAGCACTACAGAGACCCTGGGCACCGTCTGAAAGCACTTGCAGGGATATGATCATGCTTACCCTCACACCAAGCTAAGAAGGCACTAAGGGGGACCTCATTTAGTAGATAACAACAAAGAGGTGAGTCACTTGGGCAACATCATGTAAAAGAAACCAGCTGAATGTTTTGATCGTTGGTGTCCCTGGTTGGGGTTTTGTCCTCTAGTCTACCTGCTTTTGCTGCTGTGCATGTGGCTGGAGAGAGGGCAGGGAGCTGGCAGCATGGGCCTATGCTCCCAGACCCAAGTTGGTCTGAGCCAAGGTAAGATAGGTTGGAGGTGCCACTGCCCGGTTCAGCCTAGTACAACATTTGGTGCCTCAGGATAAACAACCTCTCCACTGCAAACACCATTTCATCTCCTAGGAGCTGACCCTGCACTCACCTTAAACAGAGAGGCTGGCCTTCTGTATTTATTCCTGTAGACCTCCCTTCCCCTTCACCCCCACGCAGCCCCCTCAGGAGCACTGGAGCTTTCTGGATAAAGGGGAGGAAAGAAAAAATAAAGAGCTTGTAGTAGCAGCTGCATCTGGTCTGTGCATGTGAGCATCCCAGCTGGTCTCTCCATCACACCAGATCTTCAATAAGTCCTTCTCCTCAGAAGAGCACCGTGTTAGTTTGCTAGGGCTACTATAACAAAATACCACAGACTGGGTGGTTTAAACAGCAAAAATTTATTTGCTCATAGTTCTGGAGGCTAGAAGTGCAAGATCATAATATTGTCAGGTTTGGTTTCTTCTGAGGCCTCTGTCCTTGGCCTGCAGATGGTCACTTTCTTGGTATATGCCCGACTGGTCATCTCTCTATGGGTGCATGTGTCTAGTGTCTTTCTCTGCCTGTAATGTATACTCCTAATCTCTCTTTCTCTCTCTCTTTTTTTTTTTTCTTGAGATGGAGCCTCTCTCTGTTGCCCAGGCTGGAGTGCAGTGGCGCCATCTTGGCTTCAGTGGACCCGGAGAGAAGGCCAGACTGGCTGGGATGGCTGATAAGGGAGGTGAGTGGTGTCAGAGCAGGCTCAATGCATTTTGCTTAGAGAATACACCCCACGAGAGTACGTTCTTCAGAAAATAACCATTGGGGGTGACCTTTAGAGACTTGAAACCTGGGAAGAACCATGGTCTGTCCCAATATGCTATCCCTTCTAGGCCTAGGTTGTGGTAGCTTGGAAAGCACTACGGAAGGGCATAAGTAAGTAAATAAACTTTGGAACAAGACCAGCCTGGGTTTGAATCTCAGCTCTGCTGTTTACTAGCTATGCATTTTAGGGCAAACGATATAATTTTAAGGCAAATGATACAATTTGCCTTAAAATACATAGTTTTACTGGTCAGATTCTTCACCAGTAAAACTGCCATAATAATACATTTCTCCCAGAGTTGATGCGAGAAATACATTAGATAATGTATATAACACACTCAGCATAGTTCCTGGTAAGTTATACATCCTCATTACATAGTTATTTCATATATTATTATTATTGGTTCACAACAGATGTGGTGTGTATTAGTCAGGGTTCTCTTAGAGGGACAGAACTAATAGGATAGATATATATATATATATCCCATATCCCAGGCTGTCTGCAGGCTGAGGAGCAAGGAAAGCCAGTCCGAATACCAAAACTGAAGAACTTGGAGTCTGATATTCAAGAGCAGGAAGCATCCAGCACGGGCACGGGAGAAAGATGTGGGAGAGGCTAGGCCCATCTGTCTTTTTTCACCTTTTTTTTTGCCTGCCTTATATTTGCTGGAAGCTGATTAGATTGTGCCCACTAGATTAAGGGTGGATCTGCCTTGCCCAGCTCAGACTCAAATGTTAATCTCTTTTGGCAGCACCCACAAAGACACACCCAGGATTAATACTTTGTATCTCTCAATTCAATCAAGTTGACAGTATTAACCATCACAAGTCCACCCCTTGTCAACTTGAACCCTTACACATCTTCTGAGATCACATATAATCTTCAAATAAAGAAAATAATAAAGTCATAATTACACTAACATAATACAACTATCTTTCATACAACCAGAAATGCACCAATCCCCAACCCAAATACTATTACATAAAGTTAACAATACTTAAATGCTGTCATGAAGTCAATAAACCTTATATCACATGATAGAGGAAAAGGAAATAAAATGAAGATATTTTCTAGTACCAGTGTATACATTCTTTTGTTTTTAACAAAAGGAGGAAATACTCATGACAGTTACAGTCCTCATTTGTGCAGCTGATCACGTGGTCATAGCTGGTATTGACGCCTACCTTCTACTACCCATTCTATATTACCTTTGCCTTCAGCAAGCATTTCAGCAGGTTGTGGTTTTTTTTTTTTTTCCCTGGTGGAGTGACCCAAAACTTCATTCCTGAAAGGTATGAGTCATTTGTAGTCCTGCCTGGATTGGGCTGTTGTAGTTTCCCATTGACCTTAATCACAGGGCATGGTAATACTAAGAGACGCCCTAATGTATCTCCTGTATTCCATACGTACTCTTTCTTATCTCCGTTGTAGAGTAGTAGACTGATTTCATCTTGATAGTCTGGGCCAATCACCCCACCCAACACTGTAACTCCTTTCTTAGCCTGTTGACTTAAAGATAGGAGAAGCCCAAAGTGTCCCGGTGGCAATCTTAACTTGCAGGTTAATGGAATCGTTGTTGTGTCTCCTGGTGGCAGCGTTCCTCCCTCTGGAACTAAGACCTCTAGGCCAGCAGAGCATAATGTCGTGGGAACAGGGAAGCAAAAATTTCGCTAGTGGATCACTAGGGGTGATGGTGAGTGTGCCACATTCACTTCCACCCCTTCATTCCTGGACCGGTGAATGCTGGCTATCAGAGAAAGAGTACCATATATTGGACTCTGATTCAAAGCATACACAGCCTTCTAGAGAAGTTTGCCCCAGCCCTGCAAAGTATTGTCACCTAGTTGGTGTTGTAATTGTGACTTCAAAAGGCCATTTCACCGTTCCATCAATCCAGCTGCTTCAGGATGGTGGGGAATATGATAAGACCAGCAAATTCCATGAGCATGAGCCCACTGCCACACTTCTTTAAGCATAAAGTGAGTGCCTTGGTCAGAGGGAATGCTGTGTGGAATACCATGACAGTGGATAAGGCATTCTGTGAGTCCACGATGGTAGTCTCGGCAGAAGCAATGCATGCAGGATAGGCAAACCCATATCTGGAGTAAGTGTCTATTCCAGTGAGGACAATCTCTGCCCTTTCCATGATGGAAGCGGTCTAATAAAATCAACCTGCCACCAGGTAGCTGGCTGATCACCCTGAGGAATGGTGCCATATCGAGGGCTCAGTGTTGGTCTCTGCTGCTGGCAAATTAGGCACTCAGCAGTTGCTATAGCCAGGTCAGCCTTGGTGAGTGGAAGTCTATGTTGCCGAGCCAATGTGTAACCTCCATCCTTGCCACTGTGGGCCCATTGGGTGATGACAGGAGTGGCTGGGGAAAGAGGCTGAGTGGTGTCCACAGAATGGGTCATCCTATCCACTTGATTATTAAACTTCTCCTCTGCGGAGGTCACCCATTGGTGAGCACTCACATGGGATACAAATATCTTCACAGTTTTTTTTTCCCACTCAGAGACATCCATTCACATACCTCTTCCCCAGATTTCTTTGTCACCAATTTTCCAATCATGCTTCTTCCAAGTCCCTGACCATCCACCCAAACCATTGGCTATAGTCCATGAATCAGTATATAATTGCACATCTGGCCATTTCTCCTTCCATGCAAAGTGCACAGCCAGGTGCACTGCTTGAAGTTCTGCCCACTAGGAGGATTTCCCTTCACTGCTGTCCTTCAGGGATGTCCTAGAAAGGGGCTGTAGAGATGCAGCAGTCCACTTTCAGATGGTGCCTACACATCGTGCAGAGCCATCTGTGAACCAGGCCCTAGTCTTCTCATCCTCTCTCACCTGATCATAGGGGACTCCCCATGAGGCCATCAGTGCAGGCTGGGGGAGAGAAGGCAGGGTGGCGGGAGTGCAGACCATGGACATTTGAGCCGCTTTCTCATATAACTTACTTGTGCCTTCAGGACCTCCTTGAGCCCCATCACATATATACCACTTCCATTTGATGATGGAATGCCGATGTGCACAACCCACTTTATGGCTAGATGGGTCAGAAAGCACCCAGTTTATGATAGGCAGCTCTGGTCGCATGATGACTTGATGACCCATAGTCAAATGTTCAGTTTCCACCAAAGCCCAGTAACAGGCCAAGAGCTGTCTCTCAAAAGGAGAGTAGTTATCTGCAGAAGATGGCAGGGCCTTGCTCCAAAGTCCTAGAGGCCTCCACTGTGATTCACCTAGAGGGGCCTGCCAAAGGCTCCAAATAGCATCCCTATCTACCACTGGCACCTCAAGCACCATTGGATCTGCTGGGTCATATGGCCCAAGTGGCACAGCAGCTTGCACAGCAGTCTGGACCTGTTGCAGAGCCTTCTCCTGTTCTGGACCCCACTCAAAACTGGCAGCCTTTTGGGTCACTTGATAAATAGGCCGGAGTAACACATCCAAGTGAGGAACGTGTTTCCTCCAAAATCCAAATAAGCCCACTAGGTGTTGTGCCTCTTTCTTGGTTGTGGGAGGGGCCAAATGCAGCAACTTACCCTTCACCTTAGAAGGAATATCTTGGCAGGCCCCATACCACCGGAGCCCTAGAAATTTTACTGAGGTAGAAGTTCCCTGAATTTTAGTCAGATTTATTTCCCATCCTCTGGCACACAAACAGATAGCCAAGGACTATCAGTGTGCTCCATACTATTAGAAGTAGAGTACTTAGCATTTTAGGGCCTAATCATATTAAGCAGCCAACTCCAGAAACCCCAAAACCAATGAAAGAACTCCATCCTTAATATTCTGTTCCTCTTGAACCACTCCTGGTACCAAAATCTATATTAGTCAGAGTTCTCTTAGAGGGACAGAACTAATTGTGTGTGTGTGTGCGTGTGTGTATACACACACACGCACACACACTGAGGTCACTAGGGGTGTTGGCCATGGGAATGCTGCATATAGACGGAATCTGGAGTGTGGCAAGACATGGACAAGATCCCAAGTGGACTATGTGGAAGCAAGTGCATGGGGTGGCTGTGTAGGTTGAAGTAGGGGTAGATCAGGAGGAAAAAGGACTCGAAGCCAGGGTTTCAGGAACAGGGACTGGCTAGCCTGAAGTGAAAGTGCATTCCCCAAATATTAGTGTGTATATATATATATATACACACACACACTAATAGTATATATTAGTATTCATGGTTATATATATACAGACATATATATATATATAATAATTATTATTAACTTACACAATCACAAGGTTCCACAATAGGCTGTCTGCAAGCCGAAAGCCAGTCCGAGTCCCAAAACTGAAGAACCCAGAGTCTGATGTTCGAGGGAAGGAAGCATCCAGCATAGGAGAAAGATGTAGGCTGAGACGCTGGGCCCATTTTTCTTTTTTCACATTTTTCTGCCTGCTTTATATTTGCTGGAAGCTGATTAGATTATGCCCACCAGATTAAGGGTGAATTTGCCTTCCCCAGAGCACTGATTCAAATGTTGATCTCTTTTGGCAACACCCACAAAGACACACCCAGGATTAATACATTGTGTCCCTCAATCCAATCAAGTTGATACTCAGTATTAACCATCCCATGGTGGAAAGAGGAGACAGTCCAGTTTAGCTGGGGCGATTGTATAACACTTGCTCTCTGGTTTGGCCTGTCCCTGAGACATTTCAGGCTTCCACGAAGCTGCAGTCTAAAGTCTGTCAAGTAGCAACATGGTTATTTGGCTAATGAATGGTCTAAAAAAGAGCTGAGAAGTTGAGATAGGCAGTCCAGAATAGGAGGCTTTCCTAACTAATGCAAATAAATACAGAGTGATTGAAATATAATTAAAATTTTTACCACAATATTTATGGAGATCTTTTATTCCTTGGTAGAGTTAGACTTAAGCACAAATGACTTCAGAGGAACCATTGGGGGAATATTAAGTGTTTTAACTAATTAATTAATGCAACTAATTCTAATTATGCAATTAACATCCACTAAGCTACAGAAGCTGTAGCTTGGGGGCGGGGAGGGGAAGAGAGAGAGAGAGAGAAAAAAAAAAAACCAAAAAACAAGAAAAACCAACCAAAACAATTAATGTGGTAAGCACTGCTGCCATTTCTGATTTCCTTAATGGAGTCAGCTATTTATAAAAAGTAATTGAATGTTACTACTAATAAATGGCCTTCTTGCATAAGGGAAAACTAGTTCTGAAAAATGTTAGAAACCATGGCCATCAGTACATCTTTGGGGTCTTATCTGTGTCTCTGAAAAGAGGAGTTTCATTGCTAAATCACTACATAGAGAATTAAAAAACTGGTCTCTTTCTGTGTTGAGTAGCTTAGGGTCCCCATGTCCATCTCTGACATGAGTTTGGAGAGTGGCGTGACTGTCTTGCTGGGGAACAGCAAACCATTGAGCAACACAGGCCTGCGGCCCTGGAGCTGGTGAGAAACCCAGTCAGAGCACCCAGAGACATTGGTGATAGGAGAAACAGGCAGGGCTTCCTAATTCCAGCATGGAATTCAGTTATGGATTAAAAGGGGAGAGGGTGGGTGGGAGGAAGGTTGTTAGAAGGCAAACACCAAGCCCCAAAGCAAAAGGACAACACTGCACCAAAATTGCTACTAAAACTCCCTTTGGAACATATAAACTGGGGGAATGTGGGATAAACAGGGGCCTATCAAGGTCTGTGGCTCATGAGCGCCATGAAGCCTCAGACCCCTCCTAGTTCTCCTGGATCCTAGTTGTGTCTCTGCCTCAGGCTGTTGTCCTTTTACCCTTCTTGAGCTGACCTTGCATATCCTTTAAGCCTTGGGAAAAAGGGAGGAAACAGGACAAGGAAGCAAGCTGTCCCTGCCTCTCATACAGATGTTCCCTTCTATACGAAGGCTATGTCCTGGGTGAAGCTGAGGTCCCCCAGGCTCCAGAAGCCCATGGTGCAGGAAGTCCCTTACTCCCCAGAGGGTCATGGTCTCAGGTTAACCACCCGTCAACCTAGATGACCTATAGCTTGAGAGGGACAGAAGTCTGAGGAAGGGTGCTACCATCAAGATGCTCAGCAATCTGAGATTTTGGGAGGCCAATTCCTGCACTTATATATTGGAAAGTGACATATCTTAGAGGTAAGAACACAGATTTTAATTCAAACTCTTCCTGGGTTTGAATCCTGTGGGTCAAATTCCTTAAACTCTCTGAGATACAGTTTCTTCGTTCGTAAGGTGGAGATAACATCCCCTTCCAGGATTGTGGAAGGAGGTAATGGGATAATCTATAGGCAATGCCTGGCTCAGGTTGAGTGCTCCACATAGAGTGTCTATTGCTACTGTTATTCATCTCATCTACCTGGCATCTTGTATCACATCTGGCACACAATAAACTGTCCAGATATGTTTGTTCACCCACTACTGGGGTGCAGGGCTGATCATGGGAGAAGGGTGTTGGGGACATGGGCATCAGGATAACGGGGAAGAAGCCAGGCTCCTTGCACAGCTGAGAGGTCCATCCCTGCCTGAAGCTACCAGCTGGATGGAGCTGGCCGTCTTAATCTCCTGTATTCCATACGTACTCTTTCTTATCTCCGTTGTAGAGTAGTAGACTGATTTCACCTTGATAGTCTGGGTCAATCACCCCAGCCAACACTGTAACTCCCTTCTTAGCATGTTGACTTAAAGACAGGAGAAGTCCAAAGTGTATGTAATCTCCACTGAGAAAAGAGAACAGTATGGCAGGAAGAGAGTATACAACATCCTTCTCTGTTTGTAATTGAGAAACGAAGGCTTAGAGAGGGGCCCTTGGTTGTTCGAGATCATGTCGTGAGGAAATGGTGATTTCAGGTCAAGGTTTCTACTCAGTACATTGCCCATGGTGGGGCTTTAAGATGTATGTCTTGAACCTGACTGAGGTCTGGCCTCTCCAGTTGTTCATCTGACCCCTTCTGGACAGGGCCACCTGATTGTGAGGCCAACTACCTTAATTCAAGGCCTCTCGAGGATCTCCAGTGACTCTTCCCAGAATAGTTTAGAGCCACATGCTCTCTGTGTCGTGCAGTTCTCTCTCAGCTCAGACGGAATGTTCGGTGCTGCAGACCCTTGCAGAGGGAGTTTGAGGCAGCCCCTGGCACTGTGTGTAGCCTCTGGGATGTGCTCCTGAACCTTCCTCAGCCTTCCTTCCCGGGCTGTCCTGGCATGTTCTGTGGAGTGTGAGAAGTCTACTAAGGCTGTGATGTGGGTTCTTTAAAGTTCACTTTTGAAACGAGGACATGAAGTTACCTGGAACTTCAGGCTCCCAGCTTGCTGAGCTCTGCAGCTCTCTGTGGGACTGGCTGCTGCCGTCAGAAAGAATAGAGCCGTCACTCTGCAGGAGGGTTTCTATGATAATAGGGCTTTTGCCTCCCAGTAATTGGAAAGGTGCTAATCTAGTGACTCATGAGATACATAGAAGGAAAAATCCCACCCTGAAAATGAAACTGCATTGTGTTTTCTGAGTGCTTCATCTCCTTATTTCCATGGGAAGGGCAAGCTGAGGTTTAGGTGTATGGAGCAGGGTCCTGATGTCCTGACAGCACTGCTGGAGTGACCATTTTCCTCTGCCTTTCCTCCAAGTAGTCCAGTGGTGCAGAAAGCAGGGAGGGGTGAACACCAGCCAGATGTCTGGGGCAACAAACCCAGCCTGAAGCCGTGGGGAAGGGGAGCTGGCCTGTGAAAGATTTGCAGAGGAGACAGTCATTACCAAATTAGTGATAGCCCCTCCTAAGACTGATTGGTGAGCCTGCAAGTGTGAGTGCACAGGTGTGCGTGTGTGTGCCTACATGCATTTGAGTTTGGGTATATGTGCGCATGTGGGTGGATTAGCTGTGTGGGCATGTAGTGAGTGTGTGCGAGCCTGTATATCTGTGTGTGTGTGCACACAATCCTGCAGATGTGCCCTGACCTGAATGTTGCTTCTCTTTTTTCTTTTGGCTTGGGCTGCACATAGTTTTGCTTTTTCCATCCAGGTTGTATCCTTTGAGCTTTAGGGACCTGAGCTGAGTCCTGAAATCTGGCTGTCTATGGACAGGTACCTGGGGTAGGAGACTGAGCTTGCTACCTACCAGAGGGCAGGTAGAGTTTCAGCTGGGCCCCCTGTTGGAGAAATGCAACCCCTTTATCTGCCATTAAAGGGGCAGAGGACTGGGGTGTGCTTCTGCCTGAGGGTACTGGGGACTGCCCAATACCTGGACTGCTCTCCAGGGGCTCAGGGATGAAGCAGCCCCTCTATATCTTCCTGCATTCTTTCTGTGACCTTCTGTGCTCTGTTTGCTGGAGGAAGTCCCCGTCCAACTTCTAATTCCTGTTTTCTTCCCATGGGATCACACCTCCTGACCTTGGGGTACCCCCAGGACTTCTGGAGCCCAGAAAGGCAGAGTCCTTCCAGTCACAGCTCTCTCCTAGTCTCCGTCTGTCCACTTGGCAGCTCCTAGAGTGAGTCATAGCGCCCCCAGGCTCTCCTCTCCTCCCCGTCCCACTCCCTTCATTAGCTTCATTGAAACTAATAGTCCTGCTGGCAATTCCATTGTCTCCTCTTAATTCCAATTTCCTTTTGTCTCAAGGGGCAAATCAGCAGAGTGAAAGTAGTGAAGTGGCAGGTGCAGCCTCTGGGTATATTAATTAGGGGAGCATTAGCGAGGTAATAAAAATGTGCCTTCAGTATCAGGGTGCTGCACCCTCCTCTCTTCCCCTTTCCTTCTCCCCCTTTTTCCCTCCTCAGCCCCAGCCAGAACAGGAAGAGCAGACTCAAGCCAGAAACAGGCGGTGGCTGAGGGATGGAGCATCCCTGGGTTCCTACAGGCTGTCCTCAGAGGTGCCTGGCTGACGGCCAGATGCTCAAGGAGAAATGTGCCCTGCCACTCCGCTGTGGTTCAGCTCCACTTGCTCCCTCACCTTTTCAGCATGTCAGTCACCAAGTCTCATAAATTAGCCTCCTGATTATGTGTCAACTTCTTCCCCAGCTCTCCCTCCACACGATCATTGCCTGAGTCCACACCACCTTAGGCTCCCACCTAGGTGATTGTGGTGGCTTCGAATGGGCTCTCTGTGCCCAGCCTTGCCCTCGTCGGATCCTGTTTCCACCCTACAAGCAAATGCAGCACTCACTGTTTCTTCTGAGCACCCATCCAGAGTGGGCACCACACATCGGTCCCAAGCACATCTTCTGGGTGCACTCCCTGCCCCCTTGTCACCTGCTGAGCTCCCGCTCCCTGTCTTGTTTCTTTGACCTCTGCCTCTCCAGGAAGCCTTCTTGGTCCTGCGGGACCAGGCTGGGTGAGCCTTCTGTGTGTTCTCACAGCAGCGTGGGTTGATCCCTAAGAGCACATTGGTTATGCTGGATTACAGCTGCCTTGGCTGGTCTGGCTTTCCTGCCATGAGAATGATGTCTTTGGGAATTGAGGGGGAAGAGGGGATGACAGTGAATCATGCCATCTAGCTGTGAGTTTTGAGTTAGGAGATAAGCACAGAGTTGGATAGGGCCACCATGCCAGTTTTATTATTAATAGAACTATGTTGGAGAGAATGACTTTGGTCCAAAGACAAAATGAGATTCCTACTCCTTTCCTCCTGGATTGAGTTTAGACTCTTAGCCACAGCAGCACAGCAAGAAAACTGCAGGCCTCAGGTGCAGGGCAAAGTCTGCCTCAGAGGCCTTACTAAATGGGAAGGAAGGATGTGCCTGGACTGCAGCAGGCGATTCCAAAAAAGCGAGTCAAAATGTGGCCATCACATATCTGCTTGACCCTTGTTCCCATCTCAAAATGATTGGATAGCCACTCTTTTTTTTGAGGGGAGGGAAAGTGAAGAGGAAGTAGCAGTCTCTGTTTGGTAGTTATAAGCAGGTATCACCTCCTATTTTATGGGCTGGCAGGAGTGTGGGGAGGGGTATGGGATGCTTCTCCCTATATGAACTACTCTGGTTTGCCATGAAGACTCAGCTCCCAGCCCAGAGCATGGCATGTTGCATACGATAACAGTTTGTTACATGGAGGGAAGGTCTCATATTTATTGGCTTCACCCAACCTTGGAGCTAGAAGAGCTCTTGATGAGGAAGTTGAGTCTCAGTGGCCAAAGTGATTTACCCAAGGTCCCAGAGGTAATCATTGTCTTCTGTCTCCCCTTCATCCATCTTACTATGGCATCACGCTTCCTAGTCCAGCTTCAGTTGACGGCTAAGGTCACTAGGGGTGTTGGCTATGGGAATGCTGCATGTAGAGGGAATCTGGAGTGTGGCAAGACATGAACAAGATCCCAAGTGGACTATGTGGAAACAAGTGCATGGGATGGCTGTGTAGGTCGAAGTAGGGGCATGTCAGGAGGCAAGAGGACTTGAAGCCAGGGTTTCAGGAACAGGGACTGGTTAACCTGAAGTGAAAGTGCATTTCCCAAAGGGCCATTTAGGAGAGAAGAGTCAGGCTTATGCTGGATATTCTCAGAAGGTGGAGCTTGGACCAACAAGAAACATCTTCTGTTTTGTGCACTAAATTACACTAAAAGTACTGGGCTGTGTGCACCATGAGGAACCAATCCCTGCTGCTGAGGAGCATCTGGCCTAGTTGAGTCACAAGCAATACAGGATCAGAAATGCTCAGTGCTGGCATTCACTGTGGATATGAAAGTACAGAAGGGCCAGGTGCAGTGGCTCACACCTGTAATCCCAGCACTTTGGGAGGCGGAGGCAGGTGGATCAACTGAGGTCAGGAGTTGGAGACCAGCCTGGCCAACATGGTGAAAACCTGTCTCTACTAAAAATACAAAAATTAACCAGGCATGGTGGTGGGCGCCTGTAATCCCAGCTACTTGGGAGGCTGAGGTAGGAGAATCGCTTGAACCAGGGAGGTGGAGGTTGCAGTGAGCCAAGATCATGCTACTGTGCTCCAGCCTGGGTAACAGAGAGAGATAAAGTCTAAAAAAAAAAAAAAAAAAAAAAAAAAGAGTACAGAAGGCTCTCTGACTCTGCCATGGGCCAGGTGAAAGGTGGGGTGGTCCAGAAGCTTCTAAATGAGAGCTAGTCAAAATGGAAAGAGCAATCTGAAAGAATAGTTGCTAACCAAATGGCAGAGACAAGAGTTATAGGGAAGGTGGTAGTGGTGGTTGGGTCTGAAGGCCCCACCCCCCAAAACCAGATCAGCTTGCCTTCATCTCTTTCTTTATTTGGTCTAATACTGCAAAGCCAGGCTGCACACTGCCATGTTGACTCTACCAGAGCCCAGCATACTTGCTTGAACTCCACTGGTGAGCTGGCTTTAGACTGAATTTCTAACTTGCTTTAATGTCTTCCTACTCCTAGGTAGGTAGAGAAAGGGCTATTATTCCCTTTTACAGATGGAGGGGGCTTAGATCAAGGTCTGATTGATTCAAGGAAAGGTTAGGCTGATTCAACCTTTTAAAAACTTTGGTTTATATTTTAGCTCCTTGCCTTATTTCTTTAGTCTCAGCTAATTTACATAGCTGTTCTAGAAGGGCCCCATTTTAAAGGATCCCATGTTCCATGATTTAAAAAGCGAAGGCCTCAAATTCTTAGAGGCTACTGTCATTAAGAGGAGGCATCTATGTCCCCTTCCATCTGAATTTGTATGGGGTCATTACTGCTTTGACCAATGGAATACAGAGGAAATGAAGACCTGAGAGTAGGTCATGAAAGGGCATGCAGCTTCTGCCTGGCTCTCTTGGAACTTTTACTCTCTGGGTGCGTTCTCTGGGGATGCTCCCTCTTGGAACCCAGTTAACGTGCTATGGGGAGTCCAAGCTGGATGGAGAAACCACATGTATGTACCAGGGCAACAGTCCCAGCCGGGCCCAACCTTCAAGTCATCCCAGCCCAGGTCCCAGACATAAGCGTGAAGAAGTCTCCAGATGATTCAACCCCCAGCTGTTCACATTGCCCCCAGCTGTTCAAATTTCTCATGCCAGGCATTACGGAGAAGAGGTAAGCTTTTCATCTTGTCCCCTGTCCAAATTCTTGATCCATAGAAGCTGTGAGCATAATAAAATCAGGCCACTTAGTTTGGAGTGGTTTGTTACACAGCAACAGATAATTGGAACATTATGCTGGACTAAAAGGTTATGTGAAATCACTTTCTCAGATTCCCAATATTTAATTCCTCATCACTCATAACAAGGCATAGGCTTCCGGGGTGCAGGCAGAGATTGGCCCGTGGGATCGATTGCTAGGACTGCATGGGAGAGCCGGGCCACTTTACCTTTCCCTCTTGTCAATCATTTGGCTAAAAGAAGAAGTAAATTGTGCCATTAATCACTCTTTACTCTCCTTCCTCCCTCCTACTGTCTGAAGGGGGCTGCTCCCAGGACTCAGGGCTCAGCGCTGAGCCCTGTGGGGAGAGACTTGGGCCCTGGGGCCTAATCAATACTTGCCTCTGAGCCAGCTCTTAGGGGCTGTTAGCTCCTGGTCATTTACAAAATGATTGTTATTTTATTGACCCAGGAGAAGATAATTGCAAGTGACAAATGCTGACTTTGACATCCAGCCCTCTATGGGGACCTGTCAGGGCTGCTATGCT
Source organism: Hylobates moloch (assembly GCF_009828535.3). Taxonomy (NCBI): domain Eukaryota; kingdom Metazoa; phylum Chordata; class Mammalia; order Primates; family Hylobatidae; genus Hylobates; species Hylobates moloch. The sequence continues at coordinate 86,251,815 of NW_026652286.1, read as the reverse complement.
TCCTGTGTGTATATGTTGTATCTGGGTGTGGGGAGGCACTGATACCTATTAGTCTGGGAATAAATGGTGGTGGGGAGGGATGGAAAATGTCAAAAAGTGTGTGTGTGTGTGTGTGTGTGCGTGTGCGCGCGTATATGTTGGAGAGAGAGAGAGTTTGGGAGGACTCTGACCTATTAGATCATTCCATGTCTATGTCCTATGTGGGCATCAGATCAGACAAAGCTGTGAAGTATGGACAAGGTAAGGGCTTCTTTGGGCTGCATCATTATTTATTTATTTATTTATTTATTTATTTATTTATTTATTTATTTTTTAGTGGGACCTAGGGACTATGGAGTAACTTCTTTCCCAGTTCCTTTCTTTAACTACCTCCTCCAGGAGCTGAGTGAGGTGAAAATGAATGGTCAGTGCTAACCACGATCACCAGGGAATGAGAAGGAGGAAAAACACTGACTTAATTGGGGCAAGAGTAGGAGAACAAATGGACACAGGGAGGGGAACATCACACACTGTGGCCTGTCGGGGAGTGTGCGGCAAGGCAAGAGAGAGCATTAGGTAATTCATGTGGGGCTTAAAACCTAGATGACTGGTTGATAGGCGCAGCAAACCACCATGGCACATATGTACCTGTGTAACAAACCTGCATACTCTGCACATGTATCCCAGAACTGAAAAAAAAAAAAAAAAAAAAAAAAAAGAAATGTAGAGGCTGATTCTGTAGGGTAGGACCCAAGAGTTTGCATTTTTGTCAAGTTCTCATGTGATGCTGGTGCTTCTGGTTTCTTGACCACCCTTTGAGTAGAGAGGATTTAGACTGTTTCAACATTTTTTTCATTATAAACAATGCTGTAATAAATGTTTTTTGCAATGGCCTTTCACAATGTACAAGTCTATCCTGAAGGATAAATTTATAGAAACAGACTTTCTGGGCCAAAGATTTGTATTCTGGTACATTAAAGAAACACTTTAAATTGCCCTTCATAGAATGCCTACTCTGTCAACCCTAAAATGTGAGTGTCTCTTTCTCCACACCCTTGCCAATAGTGGGTATCAGTCAACAAATGTGGGTCCATTTCTTATTAATATTTTTAGTTTTTATTTTATGAATTTAGATGTTACATTATTATTGAACAGATATTCAAGGATGTTAGACCTTCATCGTGAACTGTACCTTTTATATAAGGCACTTCTTTGTTTGGTTTGATTAACACTTTTTACCCTGCATTTCAACTTCAAACATGCATTTGCATGGTGTGTTTTTGACCCTACTTTTCCTTCATATTCCTGTGTATTTCCATCTCATATTTTTCCAACTTTAAGTTACCTTATCAATTAGTTCACTTACGTATGCATTATTGAAGTCATATATTATATAAAATCACATGTGAACTTAGAAATGCAGTTTCCCCCACGCTCATCATTTCACGAAATCTTTTTCTTTAAACTCTTTTCATGCATTTTCAACATTAGTGTTTTCTTCCCCATCATTAGAGGTAATGTTTTGAGTCATTTATCCCAATTTTCCAAAACACATCATCTTCACTTCCTTCGAAAAGTTGAGATACCACAATTTTTTTATCTGTGTATGTGTAATAACGTCACTGCAAAACTCATCCCAAACCGGAAATACCCCTTCTTTAACATTCTCCTGTTTTAGCCATTTGTCTTGTAGGTGTCTGTTCATAAGCTCCTCTGTGTAGCTACTTACTGTGTTGTTTTTCTCTCTTTCACTTAAGTTTTTGTTTTTATTAGTAACACATGCGTATAAATATAAACGTACAGCCATAAATGTCAAACATCCTAAGAGATTTATATTTTAAAATACTGAAAAGCAAAATTCCCCAGTCCTCTCCAGCCTCGGTTTCAGACAAAGCAACCACTTTGAATTTCTTTGGCTTTTTTGGCATTTTCTCTTAATTTCTAAATAACACATTCACATTGTTTCTTCTTTTTTTTTTTTTTTTGAGACGGAGTCTTGCTCTGTCGCCCAGGCTGGAGTGCAATGGCGCAATCTCGGCTCACTGCAAGCTCCGCCTCCCGGGTTCACGCCATTCTCCTGCCTCAGCCTCTCCGAGTAGCTGGGACTACAGGCGCCTGCCACCACGCCCGGCTAATTTTTTGTATTTTTAGTAGAGACAGGGTTTCACCGTGGTCTCGATCTCCTGACCTCGTGATCTGCCCGCCTCGGCCTCCCAAAGTGCTGGGATTACAAGCGTGAGCCACCGCGCCCGGCCTGTTTTTTCTTAATGTTTTAAAGTGTTGCATATTATTTATAGAGTTTCTGTAATAACAAATGTGGACTTGGCTCTTTCACTCTGCTCCTTCCCATTTCCTCTCTCAATTCTAATATAGCTACATCACCATTTGTTGGATTAAATAATTATTCATTGTTTATATTATTATGATTATATGAATGTTGTTTATAGTTAAGCCATGTGAATGACTTAATGACTTAGTGAATGGATCGTAGTTACAATTCCTTTTAGGTATAATTTTCTGTTTTTCTATTTTGTTACTACTAACTTTGTTTTTCTTTTCTTTCCTTTTTTTTCTGGTTTTCATTTGCCTAGTTTTCTCTGTATTTATCATTAATTTACCCCACCTGTCTGGCAAAAGTATAATTCTTTTCTTGGGATATTAAAAAACTCCAGTAAGATATCCTTTTGGAGGCCCTGCCTTTTGCTCCAATACAGACGGGCCACTCTCTTATCCTGTTGTACAGACTCACTCTGAGAGCTCTGTTCACTCCCCTAGGCACCTCCTGTGCTCTCTTATTTGTTGACGCCTGTGTCTTCTGGATCTCAGAGCTTTCTCTTTGTTTCCTCTTGTTTTGGCGGAGCTATCTTCCCATGGCTTTCTGAGAAAGGGTGGAAAGAGTGCGTGGAGAATCAAATTTTGAGAATTATCGTCTCTGAAAATTTTTTTGAAATTTTTTTTTTATTTCAATAGTTTTTGGGGAAAAGGTGGTGTTTGGTTACATGGATAAGTTCTTTAGTGATGACTTCTGAGATTTTCTTCTCACCTTCCCCAGTCTACTCACGCAGGCAGTTAGGCCCGGCTCTTTTTAGTCTGCAGAACTTATTTGTGCTCTTTCCATTTTCCTCCCAAATTTGAAAATTTTGTTTACATCTCTTGCATACTTTTATCTCATCTCCCATTCTCTTTGATGTAGTTTTATGCCTTTTCTTCATCCTTTTACTGTCACCTTTTTAGTCACATCTGGGAGGAAACAGAGGTAAATATGTTCAAGCTCATGTTTAGCTGGAACTGGTCTAGGCTTTCATTTCCACCCTTTTTATGCCTTTGTTTTAGGTGTGTCAGAGTGATCTTTGCAAGTGGCAAGCCTGATCTTATCTCTCTTTGTCTTCAAATCCTCAAGGCCCCTGATTTTTTTTTTTAGGATGAAAGTCCAAAGTTTTGACATGGCTTGCAATGCACCTATATGATCTGTCTCCTCCTCTTCTCTCTCAAGGCAATACTCCCTTCACTTACTCTTCAAGCAGGCTGGATTTTGAACATACTATTCCTTCTGCCTGGACCCCTCTTCCTTCAACTGCCCTGGCCCTGGTTAATTTCTTCATCATTCAGTGCTTGTCTCTAATTTCCTTCTTTGAAGATACTTACCCTGCCTCCACACCAAGTCAGGTTCCCTGTTACATGCTCCAGTAGCCCTCTATACATACATTGAAAGCCAAGTAGATACTGGATGCCTGCGTCCTTCACTAATTTGTAAGCTCTTAGCTTTGGTGATGAGTTTTGCTGGGTATAGGAGATGTATAGGTGGGTTCTATGAGGCCAGGGAACCTGTTGGTCTTTAGTATTGTGTTCCCATGGCATTAACACAGTACTTACATAGAAAGGCTGCCCAAAGTATAGCTGTTGAGCAAGTGAATGAATGAATGGGCAAATGTGTATGCACTTGGACTCAGAAATTGTTAGAGCAAGGGGGAAACTTAGAGACTGTGTAGCTTTATAGCTACATTTTATTATTATTTTTTAACGATTGGCAACCTTGGGGCTCAGAGACATAAGGGAAAGGTCCCCCAAACACACATGTGTACATTTTTCATACATACTGCTAATAAAAATCCTATGAGGTGCTTTCCATCGCTCTCATTTTATAGAAGAAGAAATTGAGGTTCCGAGGATTAAAGTAGCTTTCCTAACAACACGCATCTAGTATGTGTCAGAGCTGGGATTAGCACTCAGGTCTACCTGCCTCTAAAGCTCTTCCGTGTCTTTACTTCGTGATACCTGAATGTTAACATTTGGATCACATTTGAATGGGACCTGCCAAGGATCAAGGAAGTGAGTAAATGAGTTGGTTTTTGCTATGATAACAATCTTTAAACCTCATGGTTCATAGCAATTAACATATAGTTTTTATTTATGCTCTGCAGGTCAGCTGTCATTCTGCTGGGCCTGGCTATGCTTGGTTTTGGGCTGAGAGTCAAGTTCATGCCTGCTTTATGTATGTTCTCATTCCAGGACTATGCTGAAGGAGTATTTTTTTTTTTTTTTTTTTTATGGTAGAGAGCAGACTGTCAAGAGGTCTGCCATAAACATACAGCCCTTCTAGAAGCTTTAGGTCTGTATTCTGTATCTACTCACATTCCATTGGCCAAAGCAAGTGGCACAGTCAAACTCAATATCTGATGTGTGGGAGGCACCCCTTCCCAGGGGGTTGGGTGCTTAAAAGAATGAACATTTGCTGAACAATAATACAGTCAAGCACAGTGAGAGACACAGTGATATCTCCGGATAATGACAACATTCAAACCTATTTTCTAGGGATTTGCCAGCTTGGCAGCAATGTATTCTAAGAAGACGCTTCACGGTAGCCCAAAGACCAAACACCCAGCATGTATAAATGCATGCCTGCTGTTCCATGCACTCACAGATCCCTGGTGAGGCAGTACTGGATGCCAGAACAGGCATCTGTCCTGATTTATTGGTGCCATACCAGTTTTTAAGTATTTTAAGCACTACCCCCTGAATATATATAAATGCAAGCTATAGATTTACCCTTTTTCTAACCCAGCATGTCAGTCCCTCCTCCGGGACTGGATAGTTCAATAGCCAGGATCTTCCATACGCATAGAGAATCCCGAAGAAGAAATGCGATAGGGCTCAGTTAGATACAAAAATCTTCTGCTGAGGTTACAGGATAAAATGGGAAGTTCCTTTCTTTATTGATTTAATAAACATTTTAAAGATATCTTTCTGTGGTGGGCACTCTGTGGGTCCCTGGAGTGGGAGGGTGGGAATATAACATTGCACAGCAGGACTTGAAAAAGCACGCTTTTGATCTCATGAAATGCCAGCATTGAGTGAGGCTTTAATGCCTTTGCAGGCCAGCTTTTCAGACAGAAGGAACATCATTTCACCCCGTTAGTGGAGTGACAGAGCTAGGACCTGATGGCAAGCTTGCTGATTTCTGGGTAAGTGCCCTTCATTGTCTTCAGAGAACACAGAAAACCAGTTTTGAGGTAGAATCCCTGGGTAGTGAGATGACAGGTGATTGGTGGTCTGCTTGGAGGGTGGCATTATCTGGCCCTGGCCAAGCGTGTATGTGCTAGGCTTCCTTGGGGCACAGAGATGGCCTGGACTCCAAATCCCTTGTCTAGAAGCTGGAATTATTTCCAGCCCCAGTGATAGCCCTCGGGGGAGGGGAGGCTAGCAGCCTTTGTAGCTGATTTAATGATGTCAAAGTGTGTGTGGGAGCCCGTGTTCCTTCTCTGCTTAATCCAAATTATATTAAAAACAAGACTCTCTTGGGGCCTCCGTTAATAATAAGTGGTTTATGCTGCTGCCTGGAGTGGGGGAATTTGTTTGCCTTTCATTCATTCTTGTTCTCCTCCCTCCTCCCCTCATCCCCACCCCTCCTCTTGCACCTGTGGATGGCAAGAGGAAAAAAATAGAAAGATAGTTAGCATCCATTTGTTTAAATGGATATTTAAAATAAGGATTTATTTTTTAAGACCTCATTGCCTGGGTTTCTTTATGTCCCTCAACTTGGTTTCTAAGCCCCCACATGGCCTGGGCTTCCCGGGGAGGAAGAGGAATTTGCAGATCTGGTGAGCAGTTCTTGGTATTAAGCCCAGTGAGCACAGCTGGTTTTTCCACCTGCAGGGAGAATCCGGGTCCCCCACTCTGTGGTACAGCTCTGGAGGCTTGGTGGAAAAGAGAGCACTGGAGGAGAAGTCCTTCTCTGCCAGTTTTTGTGGTTTGAACTTAGGCAAGGCAGGTCACCTCTGGGCCTCCATTTCCTTAGCTGCACAACAGGAATGTAGATTCATGTACTCACAAGGCTGGAGTGAGCATTAGGAGGAACTTATTCCTTCTAATGCTTGGAAAAGCAACACTTTGAAAACTGTTCAGCAGGGAACACATGTGGATGGAGATCATTATGATCGCAAGACCTGCTCTTCTAGAGAATACGGTTGGCTTGGTGGGGCAGTAAGGGGACCCCCTCCTTCTTTCCTCATAATGGAGAGAGATAACAAGGGGTCCTGGGGACAAGTAGCAGGAGAGCAGGACTCCAGAGTCCCGTGCCAGTGACTGTGGCATCTGAGAGGCTAGGACCTGTGGCTCCACATGGGGGCAGGCTCGAAGCCACCCATCTGCCAGCCTTTCCAGCCAGAGCACGTTGGTAAAGCTCTGGTATGGCACCGGCTCTCTCCATGGGGCTCTCAATTAGGCTTCGTCTCTGGCACAGGTATGGGAATGGGACACTACAAGAGTTGGGTCTTGGTGGGTGCTGAGGCCAGGTGAGGCCAGCTCTCCTGAGTATGTGATGCCAGGGACAGATCCGTCTCCAGCCCCCACCTCAGCCATGGTGGTCTCTGCTTCAGAGCTGTCTTCCTCCAAGATGGAATTCAAAACATGTCCCCTTTCAATCCCACCTCAACAAATGAGCCCTTCACCTCTGACCTCTTTTTTTGTCTCCTCTGGACATGACAAGGATGATTTTGATATCTGTGGTTGGGTGCTTCAGAGCCCAGGTTTACGAATGAGAAACTCAACGACTCCAGAATAGAAACACCAAATTCAAGTGGGTTAAACTCCAGCCCTGACATTTAATTAGAATCTTTTCCAGCTCCCACACTTGAAGAGTACCTGTTATTTCTTTTCTTTTACTCACAATACACTGTAAGCCAGGAGCATTTTCCTGAGCTCCCGAACCTCTCATCAGAAGTCAATCACTTTGGAAGCATGATAAATACTTCTGAAAGCCTGCTGAGGATTGTGGCAGATCGTGGCTCAGGAAGTGATGAGCTTCCCGAGAGACAATGAGGAGACAGATGACGGTGAGGGCTGGTGGCATACACAAGCTCCCAGTTTTTAATCTGTCCACCATGTCCCCATATTCCTGAACAGGTCACCACCTCTCCAACTGAGTGTAGGCATCTAATGAACTTCTGGGCCATTTGCCTTTGAAAATAGCAAGGAGAGAATGCAGTGGAGCTGTTGGAGATGGCCTGGGAGCTCTGCTTGCCTTGCTGGGCCATGATGGGAGTGGCTGGAAGCTTCCGGGAGCAGAGCAGTGGAGTGGAGAGAGAGCGTGGCCAGAGGGATAGTCACACTCCCAGTCTCACACATCAGTGGCCAACGCAGTGGCGGGAAGTGCGGTGAAGGAGAGTGTGAAGCTGGGGCCTGGACTAGCCTGGGGAGGTCATGACAGAGACCATGAGGACAGGAACATGTGAGGCAGCAGGCAGCCTGGGTGGGAGGCTCCAGCAGAGGAAACTGGGTGCTCACGCCCTGAGGCAGGGGGAACTGGGAGTCTGTGAGGAACGGAACAAAGTGTTTCTGACATCCAACCTCCTCTCTCCTCACCTCTGCTACCATCCTGCTTCCGGCCTCTGATCCAGTCTCTTGGCCCCTTTCCTCAGTTCCTTTGAACCCATATTACTGGTTGCTACCAGGTTAATTGGAGTAAAATATAGCTCAGATTGTAACACTCATCCAGATGCAGCTGTGTTTCCCAATGGCCCCCTGAAAGAGGGCTTTGTGTGCTGTGACCCTGTTGTTCCCATGTTTCCCACCATTTTCCTGTGTGTGGCCTCAATTTTAGCCACACTAGGCACTCACCCTCCTGCAAACATGCCTTGGGCTTTTCAACTTTGGTACCTATGTTCTTGTCTGAAGTCACCCCACTTTGCCTTACCCTCCTTCAGTACAAACACTGAAGCCCTTGAGTCTGGAGCTCAGGAGAATGACCTGGGCTAAGGCCATACATTTGGAGACATAGCAGAGAGATGGGATTTCAAGCTGGGAGGATGAAGGAGATGCCCATGGGATTCAATGTGGGTTGACTAGAGATAAGGACCAAGGACAGAGCCCTGGATTCTCCAGCTAGGACTTGATCTCTCAGCAGCCTTCCCTGTGCAGGACTCCTAACCTTCCATTTAGAATTCAAAGTCCAAGGAGAGAACCATGAGTTTCTCCAGGCAGGACCACCCTCCCTATTTCTGAGGGATGTCTTGATGCATAGGCTGATGACTCCAAGCTGGAATGAAGCTCTACTTTGGGTAATGGTGAGGGAAACCAATCTTCTCCTCAGCCAACAGAATTTTGTGCCACATATTCTGAAAGTCAATAACTCAAGTAACAAACATTTATAATGTTTTGTTCTCTCAATGTCAAACTCCCTCTTTGTTCTTCTGAACAAATACTGGGACCTTCTTTCTTTTCAAACTTCTCTGTCTCTCATCTATTTATGAATTTCCTTTCAGTTGCATTCTTTACTTAGATTGTATCTAAGACTTCCCTGTGTTTTAAACACGTAGATTTGAATCTCTTTCCAAATACGTGTTTTGCCTTGTTTACTATCGTACCAGCTGTGCCAAATATGTATTAGCTATCTTTTAGAGCTTGTTTACTTGGAGCACAAGGCCTGACTCACCTATTGGGCCCAACACAATAACTGGAAAAGTACATATGTGGGGAATCTTAAGTTGTTCCCATAGAAAAAAGGGAATTCATGCAACTGATGCTGTAAGAACCAAAGCTTAATTCCTGGCTTCAAGCTGGCAGTCAGTCCTACTCGTTACTTTCTGCATGTGGATCTTGAGTAAATGATAAAACAACAGCAACAAACAAACAGACAAAGGCATTTCAGAACTCTGACTCTTTTTCCACAACAGTTAATTAGGGCAGCCCTTAGGGTTCCCCTGCTACTGTGCCCTGTCCCAATATCTCCCTGAAGACAGTCAGGAGGGAAGTCACTTCATCCCTTTGTATACAAAAACCTTGTATTTGGGTAAAATGTGTTTTGGGAAGTTATATTCTAGAAATTCTGGGAATATTCCATATTCCTCTGACAGGACTGCAGTCTTCATCAGAGAATGGGCTGTCAAGAGGTGCCGTGGCTTTTAGAGCTTAATGAGTACATTTAAATGTTGGATGCAAATTAGGCATAATATTAATGCTAGCTTCAAAGAGCAGAGAAGATAGTTAAACAGCTGTGAGGCTTTCTTCTGACTAGACAAGCCTAGGAGTTGCATTGCCAACACAGAGACATAATGTGATAGCTTTCCGATGGCTTCTGCCAAGCCACATGGAAGTAAGAACATAATGATGTAAACAGAAAGTAGCTGTTCTTCATGCAGACCTGGGCGGGCCACCAGAATCTGTCTATCCAAGAACTCTCCTGCTCTCTGCAGTTCTCTGCCTTCCTCAAGCTGGCGAGACAGTGCGTGGTGGCCACAGCGTGAATTCTCTATGGGCATGTCAGGAAGGGCATGCTCCAGCTCCCACCTGCCTGCAATAATTCCACTCGTCAGACAGCACTCCAGAGGTGCCAAATTCTATTAGTCACAGAGAGCAATATTTCCATATCTGCCCCTCTAATCACCTCCCTCCTACAAGCGGATTAATTAAAATGCACATGCAAATACATTAGTTACAAACCCGGTGTCCCTCTTCACATGCAGATGCAATCAATAGATACCAAGATGATTTGCATAATGGAAAAAGCAAAAGGAGTCTTTCATAATGCGGCTTTTGGGGTGAAACTTGAAAACCTTGTGTGCATCCTATGTAATCTAAGCCTGCCTGGGAGTCTGGCACAGTGTGTGTTCTCTTATGCTTCTAGGTAAACAATTGCTCTAAGATCTGAGACATTTCTCCCAGGAAGTCCTCCTTGTTCCACTGTCTGCTCCCTTACTGGCCCCTCAGTGGATAGCCTCAGGTCAGGGCTGGGTCATTGTCTTGCATTTGTCCACACTTTTCATTCAGAGTGCTTTCCTTGTAAGCTGGAGGCCAGAAAAATGCCACTGTCCTCCCAAGCCCTGCCCATGCTTAATAGCTTAATTCTGAGAACATGTAACCACACCGTCTCATTGTTCAGTTGGGGGCACTGAGATCCTCAGTGGAGAGATCAATTGTCTAAGGCTACACTAAATAAATGGTAAAGCCGGACCCAGAATGAAGCCAGCTCTGTGAGAGTGCCCAGAGCTGGTTGTGAGGTAGTGATCAATCAGAGATGCCTTCTTCCCTCAGGCTATCATTATTATACTGTATCACTTAGGCTCAAGGTGCTGTTATTAAACAACTCAAAGTATAAACTCAATTGCTATTTACCACGTGAGGGCTGGAGAGTTCCACAGCCTAGAGAATCTCTGTAGATTCTCTATATCAGAGATTACTAGCATTTTTTGTTTCTTTATCAGAACCTTTTTACATAAAGAATATTTTGGGTCTCTTTTTAACACAATGCAATTGTATAAAAGTATATATTAAGAAGATAGAAAATGACAGAAAGTACTATGACTCTAGTAGCAGTACATACATTGCAAAAATAGCTTGCACATTGGCGAAAATATTTTTTCAGCACACAGGCAAGGTTTGAAGAGCCCGTGGGTTTGTGGATTCTCCAATGACTCTACTATGCCCAGGAGTCTATGGTTTAGAGTAGAGAGATCTTTGTCTTGGAATCGAAAGTCTCTGGAATAGAGCCTGTTGTTGGGATTCTTCAGGAGGCTGAGACAAGTGGTAACAAGCTGTTAAAATAAAAACTTTAGACAAGATACATTTAACAGTTTATTTGAGCATTAAAGGATTCGAGAGTCAGGCAGCATTCAAAACCGGATGAGGTTCAGAGAACTCTGCTCCAGCGTCATGGCAGCGAGTTTTTATAAGCTGAATGTGGAAATAAAGAAATGACTTGATTGGTTATAGCAGCATTTGCCTTACTTGGGTATGGTCGAATGGGAGATCCCTAGTTATATAACCAATCAGTTGGTTGACCATCTGTGATTGGCTGAAGCACAATTCAGAATTACTCAGTTATAAGGAAGGCCTCTAAGTTAAGTTTTAGTCTGCTTGTAAGAAGATTCTGGATACAGAAACAACCCCATGCTAATGGCTTCCTACCTGTTTCACTTTAACGCAGCCAAACCAGTTTTTCTTCCGGTCATTCTAAAACCAACTGTCTGTAGAGTGAGTCTTTCAGGAGATGGCAGGAGGGAGGATTTCCAAAACATCAAGTTATGTCTGAGAAGAATGTGACTCATGCCCCAGAGCATGAGGTTGGTGGCTAATGAAAATAATAATAACAATGGTAATCTACCTTTTATTAAGTAGCTACTAAGTGCAAAAGAAGAGACTCTGCAAAGGGAGATTAGATATAGAGATAATACACCTCCCTCCAACAAAACCCAGGGTCTCATGCATACCAGCCTCTGCATTGAGTCATGTTTTAAGAAACAAATTCTAACAACAAAAAGTAATTAAGCAGGAATTTCAATCTTTATTGTCATCTCTCAAAGAACATCAAAATGATTGAATTCGAGCCTCGCAGTAGATCTCTCAACATTGCCTTTGCTTCTTTGGTCTCCCACACTCTGCAGCCTACTTCAGAACCTCTTACTTGGCAATTACTCCACAATGCTCCCTGGCATTTAGCTTTAGTGTTTTTGCTGCTGTTTTCTTTTCTTCCTTGCACCTCCTGTCCTTGAGATCTTTACCAGGCAGACAGACTTAAAGCCTCTGGTATCAGCTTTAGTTTCTCCTCTGTTTGCCAATTATGTGACTGTCCATACCAAAGTGCTGTCCCGGGGGCTGACTCAATAGGCAAGGACCACCTTGTATCAGGATGGCCAAGTAGTTAAAGGCATTGGACTTAAGATCCAATGGACATATGTCTGTGTGGGTTTGAACCCCACTCCTGGTAGCTTCAGATTTTTCTCTTAAAATATTTTGGCCAGGTGCAGTGGCTCACGCCTGTAATCTCAGCACTCTGGGAGGCTGAGGCAGGTGGATCACCTGAGGTCAGGAGTTTGAAACCAGCCTGGCCAACATGGTGAAACCATGTCTCTACTAAAAATACAAAAATTAGCCAGGCGTAGTGGCAGGCACCTGTAATCCCAGCTACTTGGGAGGCTGAGGCAGGAGAATCACTTGGACCCAGGAGGCGGAGGTTGCAGTGAGCTGAGACCGCGTCATTGTACTCTAGCCTAGCCAACAAGAACAAAACTCCATCTCAAAAAAAAAAAAAAAAAAAAAAAAAAAAGGCAAGAACCTTGTCTCTCTGCCTTCTCTCTCTCTCCTGCTTCTCTCTCTCCCTTCATCCTTCCTAATTTGTATCACAAAAAGCCAGACAATGGGGAGAGATAGAACTCCCCTGAAAGACCAGGGGTGAGGAAAAGCTGAGCAGAATTCTTCAGACAGGGTGTGATGAGGGTTAGGAAAGTGGAGAAAGTTGGATGGAGGCTGGGAATGTTGACACATTTGCACATCAGGAAGCCTGGTTCCATCACATACATTTTGTGATTTAATTTTCATAGTCACCCTTTGTGGCAGTGGATTTCACTTCATGTTTCAAGTGAGGAAAGGAGGTTAACTAGGTCAGTAAGAAGGTAAGATGACAAAGGTGCTGCATTAGCACTCAGAGAATGTCCCCGCTTTCCTCCTTAAGTTTTGGCAGCATTTTGATCCTAGAAGTCCTGATCCAAATGATTCTGTGGCTCCCTGGTGTGGTCTTGGGTGTTTTGTGAGTATTTCTTGACCATTTCCTCAGTCCAAATCAATTTTTATTCCATGCTTTTGGTCTGCATAGAACACTCTGGATTCAGGCTATGGTATGGTTGCTTTGGAGATAAAATACCATTTTTCTTCAGGTGTTCTGTATATATTCTGGCCACACTAGCCTATTCTTCATTTTCAAATGTAGCTTTATTGTGCTGGTCCTTCTGCCTTTGAAAGTGCTTCACAGCCCTGCAAGCTGCCTCCCACCCATAGCTTTGCCAGGCAGGACTGCAGCTGGTAAGTCTGGTCCTGCTGCTAGTTCCATACGGGAAGAATGGGAAATGCATACCTGTTATGGGTTAAATTGTATCTCCTCAAAGTTCATATGTTGAAATCCTCAAACTGCTGACCTCACGTGATCCGCCCACCTTGGCCTCCCAAAGTGCTGGGATTACAGGCATGAGCCACCATGCCCGACCCATATGTTGAAATCCTAACCCTCAGTGCCACAGAACATGACTGGTTGGAGATGTGGTCTTTAGAGAGGTAATTAAGTTCAAATGAGGTCACTAGTGTGGGCCCTAGTCAAATATAACTGGTATCCTTATAAGAAGAGGAGGTTAGGACACAGACGCACACAGAAGGGTGACCATGGGAGGACACAATGAGAATTCAGTCATCTGCAACCCAAGGAGGAGGCCTCAGGAGAAACCAACCCTGCTGGTACTTTGACCTTGCCCTTCTAGCCTTCTGAACTGTGAGAAAATAACTTTCTGTTGTTTATGCCACTCAGTCTGCAGTATTTCATTATGGCAGCCCTTGCAAACCAATACAGTGCTCTTCTTTAGATTTGTCAGAAGTCCCTGTTCTAGAATCAATTCCATGGGAGTATAAAATAGCCAAGAAGAGCTCCGGGCGCTGTCTATGTGCCCCTCCAAGAGGCTGCTGAGCAGCCCACCCCAAGGCTAGGGAATTTTTTGGAGATTATTCTCCAGGCTACAACAGTACATCTGAGAAAGTTCAGCTAAGAGGCAGCTGCCAAGCCTACAAAGGGTGTTTGGAAGGAGTGAGTGTAAAGAAGATCCCACAGACCAAGCAAAGCAGAGTCCACAGCCTCAGCATCCCCTGAGAGTGTGTTACAAATGCAAGATCTCAAGCCCCACCACAGATCGACTGAATCAGAATCTTAATTTTAACAAGAGCCTCAGATGATCAGGATGCACATTAAAATTTGAGAAACACTGACTTTGATCCATGGGCCCTTGCATCTGATTATAGCTCATGTTGTAACTGACCTGTGTACCTCCTGCAAATCCTCTGCACACCTGGAGAGTCGAACTGGGTTGCTTCAGGATGGCCCAGGCCAGGGGAGCTAAGGCAGTGATGCTTAACCTTGGCTACACATTGAGATCGCCTGGGGGACCTTAAGACTCCCCTACCCCCAATGTGGAGGTTGCAGACAAGGCCAAGTAAATGAGAAACTCTGCAGGGTGGGGGTGGGGGAAACCTATCCATCAATATATTTTTTAAGGCTTCTCAAATGATTTCAATTTGTGGACACATTTGAGAATGTATTTGTTATCTACTGCCTCATACAAACAGCCCCCAAATTTAGTGGCTTAAAGCAATAGCTATTTATCTAGCTCATGATTCTATAGGTTAGCACTTTGGGCTGCGATCTGCTAGGTGGTTCCTCTGGTCGCTGCTGAGAGAGCAGGAGAGAGGGAAAGAGAGAACAAGTGTGGGCAAAAGCAGGCCTTCTTGAGATCTAGGCTCAGAACTGACACTGCGCTGTTCTCTCCATTTTCTACCAGCTACAGCAAGCTGTAAGACCAGCCCAGAGTCAAAGGGTGCAGAGAGATTTCCCCTCTTGACAGGAATTGCTTGGGTCACATTACAAAAGGCATGGGTACAGGGAGTAGTGGAGACCTGTGGCCATTTTTGCAGTCTAACGCATCGGAAGGACAACAACTCCCTCCTTGACCAAACTTTATCCAGGCTCCTCCGAGCCATCTTTTTGTCTAGGCCTCCTCAGCCCCCATCTTTGGCCTGTTGAGGCCAGTTTTAGCAAGAATCCTGCTAAGCCAGTTCACTGAGAATCCCTGCATCCTTATGGCCAAATTTCTCCTCCCCTCTACCCTTGATACCTGACAGAGTTTCTCTTAGTGATTTTCCATCCTCTCCCTCACCCTGCCTATTAGCTAGAAATCTTCAACGGCCTCTATCGTATTTGGAGTTGATTCAACCTCTCTCTCCTTTTGCAATAGTCTTGACCCTTATTGTAATAGTCTTGAGTAAAGTCTTCTTTGCCATTTTAAAAGTGTCCAATACAACTTCTCTCTAACAGGACCACTGAGGTGGAGAAATGTCTTCTGCTCTCTTGTCCCCCTCAGCCTCCTCACATAGTGTCTCTGAAATGGCCTGAACTCTCTCCAGCTGTTACCAGGGCTGTGGAGGCTGAAGTGGCCTTTCTGAGGAAAACAGGCTAAGGCAGTTTGCTGAACGGTGTGTCCTAATGAATTGTGTTTAAATCCCAGAGGTTCTATTTGTGATCTCAGACAAAAAGAGTGTTCTCTCTTAAGCTGAAATCTCTCATTTTATAAATGAGGGTAATAATACCTTCCCAGCAGAGTTGCAAAGCCTAAATAAAATATCAGTTAAGGCTGGGCTCGGTGGTTTATGCCTATAATGCCAGCACTTTGGGAGGTCAAGGTGGGCGGATCACGAGGTTAGGAGCTCAAGACCATCCTGGCTAACATGGTGAAACCCCATCTCTAATAAAAATACAAAAAGTTAGCTGGATGTGGTGGCATGTGCCTGTAGTCCCAGCTACTCGGGAGGCTGAGGCAGGAGAATCGCTTGAACCGGGAGGCAGAGGTTGCAGTGAGCGGAGATCATGCCACTGCATTCCAGCCTGGACAACAGAGCAAGAGTCTCAAAACAAAACAAAACAAAAGTATCTGTGAAAGCTTCTAGCTCACAGGTGTTCAGTCAATTTGGTTTTCCTTCTTTATAGCAAACTCTTATTAATTAGGATTAACCAGGGCAAAGGCCGGTCTGAATGAACGAAAGTCTAACTGTAGAATTTCTCATCTGGCCCCAAAGTAGCTGTAATCTCTCAACCACAGGGTAACCACATTAAGTGTTCTCTGCAAGAGGGAGTTCCTTAGAGGCCTGCAAGAGCAAATAGCATCTCAATAATTGGTGGTAAATAAAGAATGTAATTGTCTGAATGTTGTTCCTTCTCCCTTTGATCCTGTATGCCTGTTACTGCTATACCAGGTGGGCTTTTAACACATGTTTAGTGAAATGGGAATATTTTTGCAATCCCCTTTGCCCATGAGTAACACTAATAACTATAATAATGGCAGCTGTCATTCACTGAGAGCTTACTAAATGCCAGGCTCTTTACGTATATCACCTCATTTAATGCTCAACTCAACCGCAGGATATGGGAGTTACCTGTCTCTCCTAGATGAGGAAACTTGGGCTCAGAAAAGTTAAATAACCTCCAGAAAAGTAGAATGCCAACTCAGGCATCTGTCTGACTTCCATCACCTCTCCTAGGTGGTTCTAGGGGACCTTTCATCTGCACCTCTGTCTGAACTCAAAATATGTCTAATTGAGTGCCCCCAAATGAATAGTTTCTCTATGGTCATGGCTGGAGATAGAGATAGCCGGCTTTCAGCAGCTTGTATGTAGAAGAGATATGTATTTTACTGTAAAAGTCTTTTTCCATCGGGGGAGAATAGGTTTTTGAAAGAGTTCCTAAACCTGTCCATTGGGGTCTTTGCGATACTGTCAAGGGACTTCTTTGGAGGCAGGGCTCGAATACTGGACACTGGACCAGGTTGAGGACTACCTACAACAAGGACAGGGTGGAAGCAGCTTTCCATAAGACACACCCACCAGTGTGCTGTGTCAGTTTACCATTGCCATGGCAACAGCCGGGCATTGCCCCTTTCCATGGGAATGACCTGATGACTCAGGAGTTACTATCTTTTCTCTAGAAATTTATGCATAAACCACCCTGTAATCTACATGTCATTAAAAATGGGTATAAATATGACTGCAAAACGGCCCCGAGTTGCTACCCTCAGCACACTGCCTGTGGGGTAGCCCTGCTCTGCTGGAGCAGTCACAGGGCGGTAACACCACTGCCGCTTCAATAGAGCTGTTTTCTTCTACCCTGCCAGCGGCTTGACCTTGAGTTCTTTCCTGGGTGAAGCCAAGAACCCTGGCGAGCCAAGCCCTACTTTGGGGCTTGCTTGTCCTGCATTGATTGTAAGTTCCAGGATGCCTCCCATCTGCCAGCCATGTTAGCTCCTGCCTCTGTCTCAACTTCTCCTCTTAGTTCTGTGAATGCCTCTTAGCTGAGAAAGATTTCCAATAAACTGGACCTGACATTTTGAAAGTCTGAAGTTGGTAATTGGGCCTTTGTTCTGCCAGGTTCAGGCTGTGCCGAGGTGCACTTCTCAGCTTGATTCTTTCTTCCTAAACCTCAGGCTCCTCCAAGATGCCTTGGCCTGCTGATAATTTGTATCCTTAGGGTAGGAGGCCGGCAGGAACCAGAAACTGCAGAGACGGCTGCTTCTGGGATGCTGCCTTTGAGGGGGTGGGGGCCGTAGGGGGATTCTCAAAACTGAGTTTCCTATCTGGGGTCCATTCTCCTCACCAGGGAAGGGGCACATGGATGGGCTTCAAAAGTTCCTGAGCCTCCCAAAATTGTATGCAAAAGTTTGCCATTGAACTTTTCGGTGGAGAGGGTCTGAAATTTTCATCTGATTCTTAATAACGCTGAGAACCTTAAAGAACTCAAGAATCGCTGGTTTAAAAATCAGGGATTGGAGAATTGGGAAGAGATAGAGGCAACAGGAGTGTTGACTCTGGAGAAGAACAAGAGGATGAAATGGATCTTGAGTAACTCTGATGTTTTGTTTTGGCAGCAAGACTGCTTATGAACAATGCCAGTGTTCCCTGTACTTAATCTGCACTGTTGTACTCAACCCTCATAATAGCCCTTTGAAGTAGACATTGCATTCTCGCTTTGCAGATAAGGAAATGGGGTGCTTGGGGAGGTTAGACGACTTACCTAAAGTCACACAGCTAAGAATGGTGGAGTTTGGATTCAAATATGGTTTTATCTACCTTCAGAGGACAGATGAGATATGCAGCACGAGACGCTAATTAGAAGTAGAGAGAAACTTTCTCCACACAGTTTACTATATGCTGAGATAGTAATGAAGAGATGTAAAGTTTAACTACTCCTAGAGATTTTATTTTATTATTTTATATATATTTTTTGAGGCAGAATCTCACTCTGTTGTCCAGGCTGGAGTGCAGTGGCGCTATCTTGGCTCACTGCAACCCCCACCTCCCAGGCTCAAGTGATCTTCCCACCTCACCCTCCTGAGTAGCTGGAATTATAGGTACATGCCACCATGCCCAGCTAATTTTTTGTAATTTCTTAAAATAGAGATGGGATTTTGCCATGTTGACCAGGCTGGTCTTGAATGCCTGACCTCAAGTGATCCACCTGCGTTGGCCTCCCAAAGTGCTGGGATTACAGGCATGAGCCACCGCGCCCGCCTACTCCTAGAGATTTTAAGTAACTTCTTTCATTCTATAGCACTCAAAGAGTACAATGTAAATTACTTTATTCAGGTCTTCCTAACACCCTGTCAAATGTATAAGGTAAATATTATTTCCTGCTTTCTGCAGTGACACAGACTTCCCAGTATACTGCAAGGAGGAAGCAGCAGCTCCCCGCTGCCCAGCCCGAGATGCCGCTGCTGAGCTACGATTAGCTGGAGGCCAGAGGCTGGACCTGAGGGCCTCGGGGAATCCCTTCTGGCTCCAGAGAGCCATCATTTAAAAACTGGTTTCAGTTGTAGGGGAGTCTCAACCATCAGTGACGTCTGTTGTTTTGAGTTTTCCTCCTAAAGTCCTTTTCTTTCTGCAAGATAAAAGAGAATTTCTTGGAAAAAAAAAAAAAAAAGAAAGAAAACTTTTTTGTTAACACCCAAGGTATCATAAGGATACAGTCAGACCCAACATCAGAGAGACACAGGTGGTGGTGACTAACATGGGCCAACACAAGCCAAGAGCACCAGCACCCAGTGCACAAACCCGCATCACAGGCCCAGCAAGTTCAATGCAGCTCTGGTTTGGGAGGCTTTAGGAGCAAGCAGCTGTTTTATTTCTAATCACTGACTTATGGAAAGATTGAGTTGCAGTTTGTGTGTGTTTTGGGGGTGGGGGTGGTGTGGGGAGGTGTAGGGGGACAGGACCAGGCCCTGGGGGAGGTGAGTAGGGTACAAGACATAAGTGAAGCAGCATCATTGTCTGGGGTAAATACCTGGGGTTCATCATTTGGCGCCAAGAAGATTAAGGACACGGACACACGTGGATGGATTAAGGAGCAGAAAGTCTAATAGGCAGAAGAAAGGAGAGAGAGGGACATCTGGGCATCTGAAAGGGAAAAGCTAGTGTGAGGCAGACCGCAGCAAATTTTATAGGCAGGCTTGAGCAGGTGGTGTCTGATTTACGTAGGGCCCACAGATTAGTTCCACAAGGCGTGACATTTACATAGCACGAGGCAAAAGGCTGGTAGCCCCACCCTAATCTTATTATGCAAATGGACTTTCCACTTGGCCAGGATCTTGCCTGCTCCTTATTGTACATGTGGCTGGTAAAGAGACGGGAAGATGGAGCCACAATTTTGATCATGCCTAGTCCCAGGTAGCCTATTCCTATTGGCATAACTGCCGGCATTCACCTGTGCAAACTTCCAGCTTCCCTTTCTATGTCTGCAGCTTGATTTTACAGGCTGCTTTTTGTTGGAAAAGAAAATGATTTTGGGGCTGCTTTTCATTAAAAGGAAAACCTTAGTGAGGACTTCCTTACCCTCACTGTCTGCCTAAATAATTACTTTTTAACTCCCATATCTTAAGGCAGCACCCACTCTCAGAATTGCTCCTGTGTGGGGTCAGCCCTGAGAGTGGTGCCTCTTTACATTTTTCATCCTCTAAGCCTCACTCACCACCAGCTGGGCCTGGGCCTGAGCAATGGGGTTGGGCCTTCTCATTAAAGACATTTAAAGTCCTTGTCTCTTAGCTCATAACAGTCAATGAACAGAATGCTTATTTAAATATTCTCTTCCCTCTAAAAGGAACATTGGGGTGCTGCAGGTGCATATGGAGTGAACATATGTAGGGATCTGTCCTTCAGCTAAACACCACTCCATGCTGTGGTGGGTGTGAACGCCCCCCAGTGGGCGGAACTGTTCCTATGATTAGTCATATTTTGTTTAATTTTTACTCCTAATGGATCACTGGTTGAAGAGAGGAAGTATAAGGAACACTCGCGTTGAAATTATAAAAAGACAATGAGAATTGTTTGCCTCACAATCACCTTGATCAAATCAGCAAGCTGCATGTAGCTACTCAAAATTCTCATATAGCATATCAACGTGTCTTTAGTACTTCAAAAACCAATATTAAAAAAGAAAAAGTGCATTTCATTTTGGTTTTCCATATATAGGGAATAAATATTATGCATGAAGGTTTTGTTTGCAGACGAGATGCTTGAAAGTAGCAGGCTGAAAGCTTCTCTTTTATCTCCTTTAGAAAAAAAATATGAAATATTTTAAGAGAAAAGACTAGTTCATTCTTTAAAGTGCAAAATTTAATAATTTCAATCATCCAGTCATCAGAGCAGTTTTTGATGCTGTAATATCTAGTCAAAATTTTAGTACGTGTTCCAGCCGCAACCAAACACTTTAGACTAAGATGGTGTTTTAAATTTCTGAGGGAATTTCTGAGTCATCCTTCTGTGAAACGACTGGAATGTGTGGGTGTGAAAGAAAGAGTCTAAGCTTTGGAACCAGAGAGAACTGACTTGGGAATCCTCCCGGACCATGCCACACCACGGGAATCCTTCCGGGCCACACCAATCCTGTTGTTCTTGGAGCTTCGGTTTCCACATCTGCAACAAACAGCCTGGGAAGCTTGGGTGCACATGTCATGTGCTTACTAGATGCGATCTCTCCATGGATGGCAACTTTTTGTCATTTCTGTTTGGGCTCCATTCTTCCTTGACAACCGATTTAATTGCTACTCCACCCCCATGCCCAAAACTGCCTCCTGCCACATTTCGTTTTCATTATAGTCATAGCACTATTGCTGCCTGATGGTATCTTATTCATTTACTTATTTTATTTATTTATGTTTTTTGAGACAGGGTCTTGCTTTGTCACCCAAGCTGGAGTGCAATGGCACGATCTCAGCTCACTGCAACCTCTGCATCCCAGGCTCAAATGATCCTCTTGCCTCAGCATCCCAAGCAGCTGGGACTACCGGCACGTGCCACCATGCCAGGCTAATTTTTGTATTTTTTTGTAGAGGCAGAGTTTTGCCAGGCTGCCCAGGCTGGTCTCGAACTCCTGGACTCAAGCTATCTGCCTGCCTCAGCCTTTCAAAGTGCTGGGATTATAGGCGTGAGCCAATGCACCTGGCCTCTCATTCATTTATCTGTTTATTTATTTATTTGTTTGTTTTACTGCCTGCTGCCCTTGCTGGAAGGTGAAGTCTCAGGAATCTCTCTCAGAAAACCTCTTTTTCTTTCTTTCTTTCTTTTATCATTGCCTCTCCTGTGTTTAGAATAGCCCGGATCTAATACATGCTTAATAAAGCTTTGTTGAATGAATGTTAAATGACTTTCTCTTTTCTCTCTTTCATAACTGGCTGTGACAGTCATTTCATCTGTCCATGTCTCTGTTACTTCATTTGTCACAGAAGCACAGTGTTCTAGATCAGCAGTCGGCAAACTATACACAGCCCATGGGTGGAATCTGGCCCACCACCTGTTTTTGCGTATAAAGTTTTATTGAAACACAGCCATGTTCGCTTGGTTACATATTGCTGCAGCTGCTTTTGTACCCCAACTGCAGGGTTGAGTAGTTGTGGAGATGATATAGCTTGAAACCCTAAAATATTTACTATCTGCCCCTTTACAGAAAAGTTTGCTAATTCTTGGTCTGGTTGAACTCTGAGATGTTTATACTCCTGATACTTTTAATTGTCTCTGAAATACTCACATGAGGTTTACTGCTCTGTATAATAACAAACAGCGAATTGATTTTCTGGAACTTCTTTGAAGTTTTGTACTAGGCCATGAATTGACTGTTTGGTTTTGAACTTCACACTAATGGTTCATTCATTGCTCCATTACTTTCCAGCCTTCTTCCAAAAAGGACTTAAACTCTAAATACTATAATTGCTGTCACCTTGAGATTTGCTTTAACTTTTTTTTCTGCCGCCAGAAATTTCAATTCTAGGATGGAATTGCCTTAATACTGCACTTAGAGTGTTCTTGGCTTTGAAATCAATAAATGTTTCTAGCTGGTATTGCCCCAATTTCAATGTCACAAAACATCAGCTGAGAACTGGAGGTGGAGAAGGAGGGTGCAGGTTCCTTATTTCTCCGAGGAGTCTCTTCCCTTTTTAAGCTCCCTTCCCACATGGTTTCACAAAGGACTGTGTTTCAGAAGACAGGCAGTGTGGTATGATAGAAAGAACACCGAGTTTGGCATCAGAGAGATTTTGGTTCACATTCTATATTTGCCACATTCTAGTCACATGATTTGGGACTAGTAATAGAACCTTTCTGTGCCTCAGTTTCCTCATCTGTGAAGTGGAGATAGATTGACACCTCATAAAGGAGGGTAAGTAACTGGTCATTTGATAAATATCTGAGCACTTGTGATGTAGACACCAGGCATTATTCTAGGCAGAATAGACATGTCCCTGCTTTCATGGAGCTTATGTTCTGGGAGCAGGAAGTTGTTGGCAAATAAGCAAACAAATATTTAATATAATGATGAATGCAATGAAGAAAAATAAAGCAGAGTAAAGGGATGAAGGGTAATGGAAGAGGACTATTTAATGTAGTGGGATGGTCAGGGAAGCCTGCTTAAGGAGGTGACATTTGAGAAGAGACCTGAAGGAAGTGAGGGAAGAGACACAGGAATCTCTGGGGGAACAAATCTGGAGCATCAGAGAGGCAGAACATACAAAGGCCCTGAAGCCGCAGCATGTGTGGTATGTTCAAAGAAGACATGTAGCCAGGGTGGCTGGAGCTGAGGAAGCGGGTAGCATGTGAGGCTGGAGGAACAGCCAGGGTTGGGGCTGTGAAGAGAACCCAGGATTTTGTTCTAAAGGTAGTGGGATGCCAATGGAGAGCTTCGAGTAGGGATGTAACGGGATCTGATGTATGCTTTAAAACAATTCTGGGGCCAGACATGGTGGCTTATGCCTGCAATCCCAACACTTTGGAAGGCCAAGGCAGGAGGATCACTCAAGCCTAAGAGTTCAAGACCAGCCTGGGCAACATAGCAAGACCCCTACCTCTACAAAAATCTTAGAAAGTATCCAGGGATGGTGCTATGCATCTATAGTTCCAGTACTTGGGAGGCTGAGGTGGGAGGATCCAATGAGTCCAGGAGTTAGAAGCTGCAGTGAGCTTTGATCACGCCATTGCACTCCAGCCTGGGTGACAGAGTGAGACCTTGTATCTAATTAAAAAAAAAAATGAAAGAAAAAGAAAAGAAACTCTGGCTGTCATATGAAGAGTAAACTGTGAACTACAATTTTAAAGATGGCTGTGATTTTTTTTGGCCATGGTAGACTCACAATAAATAATACATACCCCAGAACCATTTAGAGAGAATTACCTGGTGCTGTCACAAAGCAATTTGACAGTAGTTGTGAAAATGGCTGCATTGCTGAAAGGTGGCAGAAAGAGAGGAACCTCCAAGTGATCTCTGCCCTAGCAGGTTCGGGGCTCAGGTGCAGGCCAGTCCTGTCTGGATGCAAGGGACGGAATCCTGCATCTGGCTAGTGCTCTATCTTCCATGGCTGATGAGACTATCCAGCCTTCCCCCTGTCAGCCTTTAGTAGCAATTAGAGGCACTCAGGTTGGGCTGGACTACATTTGTCACATTTGAAATTGGATCATAGAAAGGAGAGGTGATTACAAGTGCTTTAGAAAGACCAAACACCATTAAGCCTCCCAGATCTGCTGTTTAGAAAGCCCTCAGCCCAGGCTGTTGAGAGTGGGAGGGGAGTTCTCAAAGGAAGGACTAAAGGCATGACAAAGCAGAGTGTGGGATTACAATAATTGTATGAGTTCAAAAAATCAGGACTCAGAGAGAGTGGGAACCAGCTGCCCTGTGCCCTCAATTATGTCAGCACCTAAGGGGGATTGTGTGTGTGGGGCGGCGGGGAGGGAGGGCAGTATTACTATCTGGCCACAAGTTCACTCCAAGTGACCAACCTGCTGTGGGGTCAGTTCAGCCCAGGTCTGGAAGGAGTCACTTCTCCTTCCTCCCTGAGAGGATCACATGCTCAGCCTCCCGTCTCCTCTGTGTAGAGATCATGGCCACATCTGGCTTCAGAGTGCCTGTGGGTGCCTAGCTTGCCGTCTTCTGCCCTTGAAGTCCCTGCTGAGAATGGGTGGGTGGCAGTTCCAGTAGGGTGACCAATTGTCCTGGTTTGCCTGGGATTGACAGATTTCCTTGGATGTGAGGTTTTCAGTGCTAAAACTGGGCAAGTCCTGGGCAAAACAAACAAGTTAGTCACCCTGGGGGGCTGCCTAGACTAAGGGCTCATTGACAGTGGGAGCTGGGTGGTGTTTTTAAAACCACAGATAGAATTACATGACATACAATTCATTCATTTCAAGGGTGTAATTCAAGGTCTGGTGTTTTTTTAAACCACTGACAGAATGACATGCCATACAATTCATTCATTTCAAGGGTGTAATTCAATGATCTTTAGTACATTCACAGAGTTTGAAACCATCATTACAATCAATTTTAGAATATTTTCATTGTCCCCAAAAGGAATGCCATCCTCTTTAGCAGTCCCTCCCCATTCCTGACCAATAATCCTCCTGCCCCCTCCCCAGACCTATGCCACCATTAATCTTCTTTGTATCTTTATACATTTGACTATTCTAGATATTTCATGTAGACGGAATCATATAATATGTAGTCTTTTATGACCAGCTTCTTCCTCTTAACATAATGTTTGCAAGGTACTTTCACGTCTTAACATGTATCAATACTTCGTTCCTTTTTATTGCTGAGTAACATTCCATTGTATTGATATACTGCATTGACTTATCCATTCATCAGTTGTTGGATATTGGTATTGTTTCTACTTTGTTTTCATTGGGAAGAATGCTGCTATATTATTCATGTGCAAGTGTTTGTGTGGACATGCATGTTCATTTTTCTTGGATAGGCAGGAGTGAAATTTCTGGGTTATATGATACCTCTTTTGGACCTTCAGTCCCAAAGTGACTGAAGTGCCATTTACATTCTCACTGGCAGTGTCTCAGGCTCTCCTCACCCTCACCAACACATGTTATTCTCTGTTGTTTTTATTATAGCCACCCTAGTGGGTGTGAAGTGGTATCTCATTGTGGTTTTGATTTTCCTGGTGGCTAATAATTGGGGGCTGTGCTTTATTCCTACAGATTCCAGGCATCCAAGATAGAAATTCTAATTTAAGGAGTATAGGATGGCACTTAGTAAGATGTATCCTTATTTTTTTTCCTCACTGACTAATATTTTAAAAACCTGTTCAAAAATAAAATTTCTTTTTGCTTTCTTCCCACAATTAATGTATAAGGTGATTCTAATTTATGCTAGTACCCCTTTATCCTTGGGGGTACATACATTCTAAGACCCCCAGTGGATGCCTGAAACTGCAGATGGTACCGAACCCTATATATACTACGTTTTTTCTTATAAGTTCATAGGTACCTATGATAAAGTTTAACTAAGCACTTACAATGCACAAACTTTTGCAGTTTGAGGTACGACTGCAAAACTAGCATGTCTGAGCACTTGGCACACTGGCTGGGGCAAACTTCAGGCTTAACACATGACAGTTGAATTCTAAGTACTAGAATGAATCACATCAGCTTCCCATTGCTAGAGAAAGCCTGTGTGTACGGTCAGAGCTGAGGGTCTTCAGTGGGGTTAAGAAAGCATCTGTTGGGTAGCCGGGCGCTATGGTTCACGCCTGTAATCCCAGCACTTTGGGAGGCTGAGGTGGGTGGATCACAAGGTTAGGAGATCGAGACCATCCTGGCCAACATGGTGAAACCCCGTCTGTACTAAAAATATAAAAATTAGCTGGGTGTGGTGGCGTGTGCCTGTAGTCCCAGCTACTCAGGAGGCTGAGAGAGGAGAATTGCTTGAACCTGGGAGGCAGAGGTTGCAGTGAGCCAAGATCGCAACACTGCACTCCAGCCTGGGCGACAAAGTGAGACTCTGTCTCCGAAAAAAAAAAAAAAAGCATCTGCTGGGTATATACTGGGGGTCTAGTGAGACATGAAGGGGTTTTCCTCTCTAGTATGGGACGTGCTTTTGTCATTCGAAGAGCCTGTGCTTTGATGCCAGGCCAATGTGGATTCAGATCTCCCCAGTGAGGCCCAAGCCTTCACTCTAGGTGAGAAAAGTAGCAAAATAGTGAGATTTGAGGTCACAAATACAACAAAGGGCCAGGATGTAGAGGACTGTGTATGGTATACTTAGTTTTGGTTTTTATCCCAGTGGTTTGGTCCTGCAGTCAGGGCAGTGATGCAGGCAGGTTTGCATATTAGAAATAGCCTACTGGCATCAGCATGGAGAGCAGATCACACCCAGAGCCAGTAGGACAAGTGGGAAGGTGGGATTCAGGCAATAGGTGAGGGAGGCTGGGTGGAGGCAGAGGGAGAGGATAGGAGTGGTGGGGAGTTACACACTTCCGGAAAGTGACTCTTACCACTCTGCGGGGCAGGGGCTTCTTCGCAAGTCTGATGAAACCCAAAGACCTTTCCCCAGAAATAAAGTGTACAAAATTTAGTATACAATCTTAAGGGTTGCATGAGCACTACTTAGAGCCTAAGATTGCCCTTATCTCAGCTTAGCCACTGCTTTGCTGGTTTACTGCCAGCAAAGGAGGCTACACCAGATGATCCACAACTTTCTCTCCTGTCCGGAGGGTCTTTGCCTTCCAGTAGTGCTTGGGAATCTTCCCTGTGGTGGGCACGTCTGGAAGACCTAGGGAAGTGAGTCAGGATGGAACGTAAGGCTGATGATGTTGGAAACCCAATGGTAGGAACTGTTTTGTTTGCCTTGTGGTTTTTACTGAATTATCTAGGAAGAAAAATGCACAAAATATATTTCCCATCTTATAAATAATGCATCTGACAGAGGTAGCCCAGAGAATTATCACCTGCTGTCTGGCTTCATGTTTGTTTATAACTTTCTCAAGAGTTTGAATTATTTCAGAACTCAAATTCAAGCATTTGGCTGAAAATTTGGTTTGGTTTATAGTCATTGTATCTCTCCAAAAGGAATTACTCTCCACATGCTTCCTGGCTGTCCCTGTTGCTCATGGCTACATATGCTGCGGCTGGGAAGATGAAGATTCCCCCAAGATCCTGGGTCATTAATTCCTGCCAAGGCTGGTGAAGTTCCTGGGAGGACCAGTGGTACTGAGGAAACAGATCCTTTGGGACCCAGCTTTTGTCTGAGAGTAATAAGGGTGACTTCAAGTGTTTTAGGCAAACCTTCTTGCTTTTCAGAGGTTTCACCCGCTGAAAAATGTAGGGGTGGAATAGAGCTTTAGAATGCCTTTAGCGTTAGCATTTCATAATATAAGGGGGCTTTGCTCCTAGCTTTCCTTGGTTTCTTTACGACAATGATTCTTCAAACTGATTATTAGTCCAAGCCAGGCTGGCTGGATAAGGATCATCTGGGAGGTTATTAAAAATACAGATTCCAGGCTTCCAGGATAGAAATTCTAATTTAAGGAGTATAGGATGGAACCTAGTAAGATGTATTCTTATTTTTTTCTTCATTGACTAATATTTTGAAAACCTTTTTAAAAATAAAACTTCTTTTTGCTTTCTTCCCCCAACTAATTTAGTAAGGTGATTCTGATGTATACTAGTTCCCTTTATCCTTGGGGGTACATATATTCTAAGACCCCTGTGGATGCCTGAAACTGCAGATAGTATTGAACCCTATATATACTATGTTTTTTCTTATAAGTACATAGGTACCTATGATAAAGTTTAACTAACCACTTATTATGCACAAACTTTTGCAGTTTGAGGTGCGACAGCAAAACTAGCATGAATTTCTTTTTCCTTTTTCACATTTTCAAAGATAGACTTGTTCTTACTATAGATCTTTGCAACCTCAGCCTACGATTTTTTCCTTTCCTTATTAAGTTGAGAACTTTCACCTTTTCACTTAAAGGAAGCATTGTACAGCTTTTCTTTGGCATATCTGAATTGACAGCATCATTACTCTTGCACTTTGGGCCATAGAGTAAAATAAGGATGACTTGGACACAAGCACTGTGATACTGTGACGGTCAATCTGGGAACCAGGGGATGGGCTGCGGGGGTTAGTGTAGTCCTGGGTGGGACAGAAAGGGACAGCATGAGTTTTCATCATGCTTCTCAGAATGACGCATGATTTAAAACTTAGGAATAACATTTCTGGAATTTTCCACTTAATATTTTCAGACCTCGGTTGACTGCAAGTAACTGAAACCTTGCCTAGTGAAACCATGGATAAAGGGGGACTGCTGTATATGCAGGTTTGGGAGATACGTTTTTAGGTAAACATTACTATAGTTGCATTCGATTTAATAAACATTTATGAAGTACCTAGAATATGCAAGATGTTTTGCCCATTCAGATGAAAAAGGTACCATTTCTGCTTTAGTTCATAGTCTGGTAATGAAGGAACACAGGTAAAAACTAGTTATATCTGTGAGCAGTGCCTTAATAAATATATCTATACCAAACACAGAGGGGCGAATGATTAAAACAGGCTGGAAATGACAAGACAGGTGACCAGGCAAGTAAGTAAGTGAATCCAGGGTTAGAAGGAGTGATGCTGTCTGGTCACAGATCTTGCTCTCTGTGTTCCAAGACCTCATTCTGGATAATGGCTTGTTTTTCATTAAAACAACACCAACAGTTTAACAGGCACCCAAACACTGAAATCATTCTAATTAAATCAAGGAGGACACAAAAATCACTGTGGTGATTTAGCATTATTCTGGAAATTCTTGCTGATCCACTGTGCATGAACTAGAATTAGATCATATAATTTTGAAAGGAGGAGAAGAAATTGTTATTAGATATTGATGATCTGTTTGCATACTAGAAAACTCATGAATAAATTGAAAAACAATGAAAAATAACGTCACAATTTAGTAGCTGAAAATCTGAAACAATATGAAAATCTGTAGTGACAGAAATCAGATCAGTTGTTGCCTGAGAATATGTGGGAGGGTTGGGAGGGAAAGATTACTATAGGGCATGAGGAAGGTTTGCGGGTAATAGATTTGGTCACTGTCTTCATGTGGGGATGGTTTTATAGGTGTAGACGTATGTCAAGCTTATCAAATTCATACTCTGTACTTTGATCACACACAAATAATTGCAGCAAAAAAAATAAGGTGGTAGGGACAGATGAACAATCTCACATTGTTTATTGTAGCTCAATTATATACCATAAAGCTATAAAAAATTAATATAGTTCCAATATATCAGCAATTACTAATAATTAGAAAACATAGTAAAAGTACAGTAAATATAGTAAAGTGTAAAAAATATAGCAAAAAATATAGTAGAATATACTAGAAGATATAGGAGAAAATTCCATTCATAATAGCAGTAAAACTCATAAAATACCTGGGATAACCATTAAAAAAAGTGAGAATTTATTTAGAGAAAAGTACAAAAGTTTACTGAGAGTCATAAAAGAAGATTTGAATAAATGGAGAGGTATACTATGTTCCTGGAAGGAAAGATTGTCATAAAGATGTCATTTCTTCCTAAGTTGCTTTGTACATTTAAACAATGTGAACCAAAGGGACAAAGAGTTGTTTTCTCCTTTGGGGATGGGAGATGGGAGACAGGGATGGATAAACTTGACCAAATGAGGCAGCTGTGTGTGTTAACCATGCCGTTTATTTTCCGTATTCTTCGACCTCTGAGGCCTTGCTGATCCTGGAGGGATTCCTCCTCCCAAGGTTAGCCAGTTCCTCAAGATAATAAACAACATGGTTGAGACAGTGCTTTTAAGTGTAAACCAACCTGATCCAGAGTCTTCACACCAAATGACCTTCTTTATTGGACTCTCACACTCTGGGCCATTAGCCAGCTGCCCTCATCACCCCAGGGCCAGGTACTGGACAACTCAGGACAGTTCTTATGCTCCAGAACCTGTGAAATTATTCAAAGTAGCCAATCCTGACCCTGCTTACCCTGCCCCACCCATTCCTTTCCACAGGAATCAAGGTCAAAGCTCTTGCTCTTAGGCCCCACTCTCTCTCTGCCTCCTGACCAACGCTGGTACTTCCCATGTGGCATCTCTGAGTATAATCAACTATTTTCAGTGGTGGTTGTTTCCTGATCTGTTGGCCTTACCATACCTAAATAATAATGAATAACACCCACACGAAAAGACTGTAGTAGGCAGAATTCTAAAAATGGCACCTGGTTATTCAATCAGTTGAATCCAGACACTGCTGTGAAGGTGCTTTGCAGATGCAAATGAAGTCCCAAGTCAGCTGACCTTCCAGTAAAGAGATTGTTTGAGTGAGCATGTTGCAATCAGGCGAGCCCTTTAAAAGAAGAGCGTTTTCTCTGGCCAGCGGCAGGAGAGAAAGTCGGAGAGAATTACGCTTCTATTGGTTTCAGCCAGTAGCTATGCTATTGAGGGGCATGTGCCCAGGAACTGGTGAGCTTGGAAGAAGAGTCCAGCCTCAGATGAGAATTGTAGCCCCACTGACACCTTGATTTCAGCTTGTGAGGCCTGAGCAGATCCACCTAACCTGGAGCCCAGATTCCTGATTAGTGGAACTGTGAGACAACAAACGTATTATTTTACAGCTGCTAAGTTTGTGGTAATTTGTTACGGCAGCAAAATAAAATGAATAAGAAGGCAGCAAGAAGGGTGGTTCACAGGATGGCTTCTGAAGCCAGACTGGGTTTAGATATTCGCCTTGCCACTTACCAGCTGTGTGACCTCACAGACGTTATTTACATCTCAGTTTCCTCATCCGGAAAGTGCAGTAAGTATAGCACCTCCCTTATAGGTTTGCTGTGAGGATTACATAGTTAATGCAGAGAAAGTGCTTAGAGCAGGCCTGGTGCATAGTGCATGGTATATTTGCTAAATGGCAAATTATCATATCTATAATTGTTTGCCATTTTTATGCCTCTAAATTTAGGTGGGAGAATAATCAGTCAAAAATCACCAAGGAGAAAAAGTATAAAAGATTACTGAGAGAACCGGTTCTATCAGATATTAAAAAGTGCTCATGCAGCCACAATAATTAAATCAGTATGGTTCAGGAATAGACTGATGATTCAATCGGATAGAATCAATAACCAGAGACATGCATGCACACTCATGTATCCATTCATTTAACAAATATTCCTAGCACACCTACGATGTGCCAGGTGCTGTTCTACACACGGGGATATGGCAATAAAACAAAAGAAAAATGAAATTCTTGTTTTTGTCAGGCTTGTCAAAGATCAGATAGTTGTAGATATGTGGCATTATTTCTGAGGGCTCTGTTCTGTTCCATTGATCTATGTCTCTGTTGTGGTACCAGTACCATGCTGTTTTGGTTACTGTAGCCTTGTAGTATAGTTTGAAGTCAGGTAGCGTGATGCCTCCAGCTTTGTTCTTTTGGCTTAGGATTGACTTGGCGATGCGGGCTCTTTTTTGGTTCCATATGAACTTTAAAGTAGTTTTTTCCAATTCTGTGAAGAAAGTCATTGGTAGCTTGATGGGGATGGCACTGAATCTATAAATTACCTTGGGCAGTATGGCCATTTTCAGGATATTGATTCTTCCAACCCAT
This sequence comes from Hylobates moloch, assembly GCF_009828535.3. NCBI lineage: Eukaryota > Metazoa > Chordata > Mammalia > Primates > Hylobatidae > Hylobates > Hylobates moloch. The sequence goes on along the minus strand of NW_026652286.1, from coordinate 86,219,887 downwards.
GAGCATGGAATGTTCTTCCATTTGTTTGTATCCTCTTTTATTTCATTGAGCAGTGGTTTGTAGTTCAACAAGAAATGGGGAAAGGATTCCCTATTTAATAAATGGTGCTGGGAAAACTGGCTAGCCATATGTAGAAAGCTGAAACTGGATCCCTTCCTTACACCTTATACAAAAATTAATTCAAGATGGATTAAAGCCTTAAATGTTAGACCTAAAACCATTAAAACCCTACAAGAAAACCTAGGCAGTACCATTCAGGACATAGGCGTGGGCAAGGACTTCATGTCTAAAACACCAAAAGCAATGGCAACAAAAGCCAAAATTGACAAATGGGATCTCATTAAACTAAAGAGCTTCTGCACAGCAAAAGAAACTACCATCAGAGTGAACAGGCAACCTACACAATGGGAGAAAATTTTTGCAACCTACTCATCTGACAAAGGGCTAATATCCAGAATCTACAATGAACTCAAACAAATTTACAAGAAAAAAACAAACAACCCTATCAAAAAGTGGGCAAAGGACATGAACAGACACTTCTCAAAAGAAGACATTTATGCAGCCAAAAAACACATGAAAAAATGCTCATCATCACTGGCTATCAGAGAAATGCAAATCAAACCCACAATGAGATACCATCTCACCCCAGTTAGAATGACCATCATTAAAAAGTCAGAAAACAACAGGTGCTGGAGAGGATGTGGAGAAATAGGAACACTTTTACACTGTTGGTGGGACTGTAAACTAGTTCAACCATTGTGGAAGTCAGTGGGACGATTCCTCAGGGATCTAGAACTAGAAATACCATTTGACCCAGCCATCCCATTACTGGGTATATACCCAAAGGACTATAAATCATGCTGCTATAAAGACACATGCACACGTATGTTTATTGTGGCACTATTCACAATAGCAAAGACTTGGAACCAACCCAAATGTCCAACAACGATAGACTGGATTAAGAAAATGTGGCACATATACACCATGGAATACTATGCAGCCATAAAAAAGGATGAGTTCATGTCCTTTGTAGGGACATGGATGAAATTGGAAAACATCATTCTCAGTAAACTATCGCAAGGACAAAAAACCAAACACCGCGTGTTCTCACTCATAGGTGGGAATTGAACAATGAGAACTCATGGACACAGGAAGGGGAACATCACACTCCGGGGACTGTTGTGGGTTAGGGGGAGCGGGGAGGGACAGCATTAGGAGATATACCTAATGCTAAATGACGAGTTAATGGGTGCAGCAAAACAACATGGCACATGGATACATATGTAAAAAACCTGCACATTGTGCACATGTACCCTAAAACCTAAAGTATAATAATAAAAAAAAAAGAAAAACGAAATTCAAACAGATAAAGTCCTTGTTCTCAGGGATCTTATACCCTAAGAGGTAGAGCCAGACAGTAGGGAATTAAATATACCATGTTGCATGCGGGAATAAATGCTGTGAACAAAGCATTTATTCTGGTTAGACAGGATATGAGGGATGGAGAGAGATGGAGAATGTTATTTTCAGTAGAGTGGCCAGAGGACACCTGTTGATAAGTTGACATTTGAAAAGAGCCCTGAGGGAAGTGAATAAGGGAGTCAGATATCAAGGGGATGGGCATTCAAGGAGAAGGAGAGCAAGTGCCAAGGCCCTGTGGCAGGTGCAGTGCGACCTGTTCAAGGTCTGTGTGTTTGAACAGAATGAGAGAAGGAGTCTGGTGGCAAAGATGAGGCTAGAGATGAAGCCTCCTGTGAATATTTAACCAAAGGTTGCCAGATACAATCCAGGACACCAGTTAAATTTGAAATTCAGTAGAAACAAGAAATAATTTTTTAGTGTATATTCTACGTAATATTTGGGATATACTTATACTAAAATTTATTTGTTATTTCTATGAAATTCCATTTTAACTGGATATCTTGAAATTCTATGTGTTAATGCCAGCAATCCTAGCTGGAAAAAATGATTATGATGTAGTGTTAAATTTAAAAGTCATGATACAAAATTAGGTTGACAGTATGGTCTCAATCATATTAAAATGTATAGATAAATGTCTGGAAAGGAATGTACGAAATCAAATGTTAACTCTACTGCTTCTTAGGTGATAGGCGAATGGGTACCATTTTAACTGTTTTCCTTCTTTGTAGGTTTCTTTAATTTCCATGTGCTCTACGGTTTGTTCGAATTAGTATGCAAAGTGCCTAGAAAAGTGCCCTTGGTAGCCATAGAATTAATACTTGTCGATTGTTTAATTATTAAATTCATAGTACATGTATTACTTTTAAATCAGGAAATCTTCAGTTTAACTGTGGGGAGCAGAGCCATAGTAAGTTCACTCTATATGGCCTCCAGAAAGGGGAAGGAGGAGTTTCATGGCTAGGAACCTTGGGTACCAACTACTGAGTGGATCCCAGAAGAAAGATGCTGGGTGCCTCCATCTCAGTCCTGCATGTGGATGCTGTAAGGGCCTCTACAACCAGGTAGGTCCCCTTGAGTTTGCATGAGCCTGCTTGAGGCTGCAGGAGTCCTGCATGGGGCTCTCCAATACTTTGAAAACAGTCTGAGCCAAGCACTCTTCTTCTTTTTTTCCTGGTTAAATATCTGGCAGAGAATGAGGGCATTTCTATTCTCCCAAAAGCATCATAATGCATTCTAGGCTAGTCCCTAAAAAGTATTTGGCTTGAGTGGACAAACCCCCTGGTGGCCTGCAGCCTTGTCAACACCAGAGACTTGGAGTGTGCTATTAACAAGCATAATACCTCAATAATTCATCCTCCTGTTGGCGACCGCAATCTTTGAGAAATACCAACTTCACTCTCCATGTGTTCTGGCCCAGGTAAAGAAAAACAAACAAAAGAGCAAGAAGCCAGGATAGGGGATCTGCAGTGAAATGCTCTTTGATGTCTGGCTCTGAGGCTCTGAGGGAGAAAAGCCCCAGACATGTATGGGATCAGTCTGACAATGTTGACAGGGCTTTGGGTTCTGTGTGTGTGGCTGTCTTCCCCACTGGGCTGCTCTTCCATTCAAGCCCCAAGCCAGTCCAGTGCCCGGCCCCTATCAGGCTGTACCCACATGTGTTTGTCAACCTCAGCTGAACTCTCCAGTTCAGTTCAGCTGGGCACTGAGGGTGCAGCCAGCCGATGGGCTCTCAGGAGGTCATCGTGCTCATGGAGCCTACCTGCCTCTTTGCCCTCATATTATATCTTGCTCCCATCCCCCATGTGCCCCAAGTGCTGGCAAAGCCCACCTTCTGACAGTTCCTCCAGCACGCCCAGCTCAGTCCTGTCTCAGGGCCATTGTGTCTGCTGTTCCCTCTGCCTGGAGTTCTCATCCTTAGAGCTTTCCTAGAGCGGCACCTTCTCCTTGTGCAGCCCAAAGGTTCCCTCCGTACCACCTTAGAGAGGCCAGCACGGCCACCCTAGGATGCACTTCTTCCTTTGAATTCACTCTGTAGTCTTTGTTCAGCCCTGTGTCATTTGTGTCCCTTCCTCTGGAAGGACAGCTCCATGACAGCAGAGGCCTTTTCTATCTTGCTAATAGCTTCTCCCCAGCACCTGGAATGAGGCTTGATGCACAGGTGCTCAGGGTGTGTGGGCTGAAACTTCCCTAGCTGGGCTTTGCCCAGCCTGGAGGGGAGCTCTGATCTCTCTAGCTCTGCTCTCTCAGAAGGACAAATGTTTTCATATTAGCTTAGCCCATATGGGTTGACATGTTTGGAGAGAAAAATTAAGAGGCAAAGAAGGAAGACTCCACATATTTCAAAAGCTGACTAGCTAATCCCATTTGTATCCTAAGATGACTTAAAGCCTCATGGGCATCTTGGTTGACACTGGTCCTGGTTGACGCTGCTTGGGTGGGATGTGAGACCAGCTGCCCCTCCTCATCACCAGGTTCAGAGGGATGTTCAGGCCCTGTCAGACCCTGCTTCTCAGCTTCTCCTCTGGGCGAAGACCCAAGACGTGCATTCTGGCCCCATGGTGACATGTGTATCTCTCTGCAGCTGTCCTAGATCTCCTAGGTTGACCCATGCTTTTGCTGTGGGCATAGTAGCCTTATAGAAGTAGGCCTTGGGCTTCCAGCTATTCTGCTCTGAGCAGCAGACATTGTTTCTCCTGGAGATGTCCCCGACTCCAGATCCTCTTTTCTCCCTGCCTGCAGCATATTCACTAGCTGGGCTTGTGGATGATGTTTTCTTCTTGTCATTTGGATGACATCTGACTTCTTCCCCTCCTACTATAAGCAGCACCTGACCCAGCCACATCCACAGCCCTGAAATGAAAGATGTCCACTTTCCAGGTGGAATCTTGGGCATGCTACATAACTTTTTTGAATTTTTCTTTCCTTATCTGTAAGATGGAGGTGATAACACCAGCCTCCTAAGGTTTTGTGGAGTCCAAAGAGATAGTCAATGTATAGGACCTGGCAAAAAGGGAGGGAAAGAGAGATGTAGTTATCATAATTAAAACCTGTAGCCCTGGCACCTGCTGAGCTCCTGATCTGGCTAGCAGAGGTTTCAGGACTTTCAAAAACAAGCCTGAGTTTCAGCCTATCCTCAGGGGGTGGGCACTACAAGTGCCATCCAGGCACGTAGTGTGGGGCAGGGCGAGGACATTAGGCTGAGTGTCAGGGCCTGGGTTTGGGACTGACTCTGGGTGATCTTAACCAAGTGTCTCCCTTTTCAGCCTTGCCATGTTGTATTTTCTGGTTCGTGTGGTCTGAAAACTATTCGGAGCTGGGGAGATGCTTCCAAGGAGAGAACAACGAGATGCCCAGGTTAGCTTAATGAGTGAGGGCTATAGGCAATGCATGCATTGACCCAACTGCGAGTTTAATTGTGAGCAGATACAGGGTTTGCTGGATCCATGAAACCAACTCCAAGAAATCTCTAGGGCTGAATCCCTGTTGGCAGCACTAGCAATGCTGCTTTTCAAAGCTCCTGAGAAGGTGAAGAGGGTTCTTTGCTTTGGTCATGATGGAAGCTCTGGGGCAGTGACAGCTATGAAATGTCCCGTAGGCATGAAGGAGGGAGGCTGGGCTGCTCTGTCTCGGATGGCCCAGGCTGCTTCTGTGCCCCCTCTGCTGTCACAAGCAATGAGCCTGCTTCTCTTGCTTGTCCACACAGCTCTCTGGGTCCACAGAAAGAAAAGTGTGAACCTTAGTGAAAGCCAGGTGCTGCTGGTGACAGGCTGGGGCACCTTAGAGAGGCGTCTAACCTCCAAGCCCCATCCCTTTCCTCTTTTGGGAGCCAGAGATAAAGGTGGTGTGATCATCTTTGCCTGGCCAGAATGAGGGAAAAATCATTGAGAAAGTGATTTTCTCACTTGGAAGAAAAGATGTGTGATGATGGCATAACTCCTGGCCAAACACCACCCACATTCATTGCAGGGAGAGGGGGCCTGAGATATCTATTTACTTTCTATTTCAGGCTTTAATTTAGCAAGCAATTGTTGTTTTTTGTGAGCAAAGCCCTCCTTGCTTGGGAATCCAAAAATGAATAGAACTCGGTGCCTGCCTCCTGGGGCTCACATTATAAGTCCCCACTCTCTTCCCTTTGTGTAAACAATACCAGCTCTACCTACCATCCATCACATGAAACAGTCTGAGCTCTTCCCAGCACTCCGATTGAATTCCAATCTTCCAGAAATGTTATGAATTTTAATCTCATTTAATCCTCATACAACACTGTCTGGAGTGGTGTTTTAAGTACCATTTTGCAGGTGAGGGCACTGAGGCTCCGAGACATCCATAATAGGGGCAGAGCATGTGCGCCCTGAGAGGACCTGTGGGCTTCCCAGAGGAGGTGACACTTGCCTGGATTTTCACGCATGGGTTGGAGGTCACTGGAAGGACAAGAGGGGCAGGGGCCCACCAGGAAGAGGGAAAATCTTACTCAAAATCTCAGAGATCAGAAATAAATACTCTTCTATGGAAATAGCCAGCAGCTACTTTTGAAGTTTACAAAAGCTAAGAAGGTCCTTGTATACCAGGCAAAAGAGTTGTGTCTTTAACCTGGGGCAATGCTGAGTGTGCATGTGTGTGTACGCATGTGTGTGTGTGCATGTGCGTATGTGTGTACCTGTGGTGGCGTTTGCTCTGGGAAGAATCACTGTGGATTTTATCTTCCCTTTAATGGTAGGCAGATAATACAGGGGCAGGTGGGGCTGGAGGTAGACAGACCAGATGAGAGGTTATCACAACTATCTAGTAATATTAATCAATATTTATTGAGTACTTATCCCCTGCCAAGCACAGTGCTAAATACTTTACAAGCATTATCTCATAAATCTTGTATCAACCTCTGAGGCAGCTGTCACTATTATGCCCACATTACATACAAGTAAACTGAAATTTCAACAGGGTTAATAACTTGCCCAGGATCGCACAGCATAAGCTATGAGCATAAACTGAGATTTGAACACAGTTTCTCTGACCAGATTCCAAACCCCTGACCATGATTACCTAGTATGACAAGGGCTTACATTTAGGCAGGGGTGGTGGGATTGAAAGTAGAGGAAATACCTGATAAATATTTAGGAGGTAAAACCAGTGAATTTGGTGAGTGAATGGGTTTCAGGAATGAATCAGAGGAAGATGCTTTTGGCCTGGGTGACTATGGAGCCTGGAGAAAAATAGATGTTATAGAAAAGACTTTGCTTTTGTGATCTCAGATTTACCTGATGCAGGTATAACAGGATCTGGACTCTGCTCTTCAACACATGAATGGCCCCTCCTTGTTCAATTTATAACTGATCAGCAATTCATCTATGGGGAGGTGAGAGCCCTGCCTAGGACCCCAGGGTCCTCACCCCAAGTATTGATACAGTTAAATTGATCTAGTGATTGTCCTCCTTGGATGTGGCCATTCTGCCAGTTACAAAGCCCCTGACCGTATGATCATCTGAGTCACATTTCTCTGTCTGGGATCATGTGCCCATAGGTACTGTTTCTCATCTATTCATCCGACACCTCTATCAGAAAAGAAAACAAGAAATGTCAGGTATAAGGGGCTCTTCATGGACCCATGGTGGCCCCTGTGGATCACAGAATCTCTTCTTGAGAGCATGCAAACCACCTACCTAATGAGAATTGTACCTGGGATGGGCCCCCAGCAAATGTATCTCTTTTGGAAAATCAAGGCGTTTGCTTGTTTCTAGTCCCTTTTCAACATTTGGACAAATTTTAATTGAGTGTTTGCTATGTGCCTGTCATGTACTTGTCCTTTCTACGTCCATGATGATTCTTCAAGGGTTTCCAACAGCAGGTCCATATTCCTGTGTGATATCCACAAACTGTTGAATAGAATTCTTCCAGGTCAAGAGGCTTGACCTCATTTTAACAATCGGTGCGTTACCTGGATTCTTAAATTCTCCTTACCAATGTTTATTTTAAATGTACTAATTTGAGAATCACTGTCCTTGACAGACAGGTAGAAACAAAATAGGAGCTGAAGAGGGCCGCTTTTTGTTAACTTCAAATCATTAATATTAAGGGGACAGAGCTGGGCGCGGTGGCTCATGCCTATAATCCCAGCATTTTGGGAGGCTGAGGCAGGCGGATCACCTGAGGTCGGGAGTTCAAGACCAGCCTGACCAACGTGGAGAAACCCTGTCTCTACTAAAAATACAAAAATTAGCTGGACATGGTGGCACATGGCTGTAACCCCAGTTACTTGGGAGGGTGAGGCAGAAGAATCGCTTGAACCTGGGAGGAGGAGGTTGCAGTGAGCTGAGATCATGCCATTGCACTCCAGCCTGGGCAAAAGGGTGAAACTCCGTCTCTCTCTCTCTCTCTCTCTCTATATATATATATATATATACGTATATATAACATACATATATACATATATATGGACTTTATATATATACATATATATGGACTCTCTGTATATATATACATATATATGGACTCTCTCTCTCTATATACACATATATATGGACAGGAAGGAACTGACAACATGTATGTATATATTTATTTATTATACTTTAAGTTCTGGGATACATGTGCAGAACATGCAGGTTTGTTACATAGGTATACATGTGCCATGATGGTTTGTTGCACCCATCAACCCATCATCTAGGTTTTAAGCCCTGCATGCATTCGGTATTTGTCCTAACACTCTCCCTCCCTTGCCCCTGACGACCCGACAGGCCCCAGTGTGTGATGTTCCCTTCCCTGTGTCCACGTATTCTCATTATTCAACTCCCACATATGAGTGAGAACATGCGGTGTTTGATTTTCTGTTCCTGTGTTAGTTCGCTGAGAATGATAGTTTCCAGCTTCATCCATGTCCCTGCAAAGGACATGAACTCATTCTTTTTTATGGCTGCATAGTATTCCATGGTGTATATGTGCCACATTTTCTTTATCCAATCTATTATTGATGGGCATTTGGGTTGGTTCCAAGTCTTTGCTATTGTGAATACTGCTGCAATAAACATACGTGTGCATTGTCTTTATAGCATTTATAATCCTTTGGGTATACACCCAGTAATGGGATTGCTGGGTCAAATTGTATTTCTGGTTCTAGATCCTTGAGGAATCGCCACACTGTCTTCCATAATGGTTGAACTAATTTACACTCCCACCAACAGTGTAAAAGCGTTCCTATTTCTCCACATCCTCTCCAGCATCTGTTGTTTCCTGACTTTTTAATGATTGTCATTCTAACTGGTGTGAGATGATATCTCATTGTGGTTTTGTTTTGCATTTCTCTAATGACCAGTGATGATCACCTTTTTTTCATATGTTTACAACTTATATTTTTTGAATGTCTTCTTCTGTGCTAGATTTTTGTTTGTTTGTTTTCTTTTGATTTGAGACACAGTCGTGCTCTGTTGCCCAGAGGCTGGAGTGCAATGGCACCATCTTGGCTCACTGCAACCTCCACCTCCCAGGTTCAAGCAATTCTCCTGCCTCAGCCTCCCAAGTAGCTGGGATTACAGGCATGTACCACCACACCTAGCTAATTTTCGTATTTTTAGTAGAGACGGGGTTTCACTATTTTGGCCAGGCTGGTCTCGAACTCCTGATCTCAGGTGATCCACCCTCTTCAGCCTCCCAAAATGCTTGGATTACAGGCATGAGCCACCATGCCCAGCCTGTTGTTTGTTTTTCTAATGCATCATTCCATGTAATCCTCACAAGAAACCTGCAGGGTGATAATTATTATTTCCATTTTATGGACAAGGAAACTGAGTGAGGTTCAGAGAGGTTAAGAAAATCACCCCAGGTCATACAGCTAGTCCTTGGAGAGGTGGATCTAGCCCTTCTTTGTTCTCATTTCTCTTATTCTACCCAGGAAGACCTTTTGTGGTGTTGACTTCGGCTCATTCTGGGCTTCAGCCTGTCTGACATTATACTTAAAGGTCTGTGTCACTCGTGTGTATTCATCCTGTGCAATCAGACTTCTTCTATGTCAGAGTCATTTGCAATTGTCTTGTCAGAATTTCTTTTTTGAAAGTCATCCCTTCGGAGCTGTCTGCCATGAGAGTATCAGGTCATGGGATCAGCCGATCTTTTCTCTGAAGGTTTTGCAATTTGACTTTGTAAAAGCTAAGGTACACGTAAGACCATGCCCAGCTCTTTCCTTCATGAATAGCATAAACTTTGAGGTGACCTGGCTACTATTTCTCAGGATTTCTCTCTTTGTTCCTTCTCTAAGCAGTTGCCTCTTATTAAAGCAGAATTAGATTCCAAATAGATACCTTCTCCTACCCACAGCCTCTGCTTTCTGAGAGATTAAATTGCTGAGGCAAACCAAGAATGTATTTCAATACATTCATTGCTTTGCTTTTATCTAAACGATAGTTTCTAGAATGATAAGTAGTTGTAAATAAAGTCGATTAGGTAAGTTACACTGGGAGAGGGAGAGGACCCTATTTCTGTAGGGTCTTTTTTTAAAAATAGAAATTTTGATTGTATGACAACTTGCAGGGACTTACTGGGATCCCTTCCTGAGTGTGCTTATGCCATTATAAATGCAATTAAGTAGAGCTATATTGGAGTGTATGTACAGTTTTATGTAAAACAACATTACATGACTTTGTATGAGGTAGAAGAGATAGAGGAGTGGTTAAGAGCGTGGAGTTTTGGAGACAAACAGGTATGGAGTTCAGTGCTTTCTCAATACTTCATTATCTCTGAGACTCCGGTAAATTCCTAACATCGTTAGGGTTTGGTTCCTTACCTGTAAAGTGATGGTGATATACACAGTCTCTATACCCATCTCATAAGGCTGCATGAAGACTAAATGGGGTAACGTGTGTAAATGCTTATCACAATGCTTGGTGCATAGTAAAATACTCAATTAACAGTAGATATTATATGGAACTATATTAGTTTGTATAGGAAATTGTTTTGGTTTATAGCAGTGTGTGTAAATCTGAATGTGAAAATCTGAGTACATATCTCCAGAATATTTTAGTCTCATTGCTGCTTTTTAACACAGATATTCACAGATACATGACGGTGAGTCCTGAGGACAGGGAGACCTTGAGGAGACTGAGGAGCTTGGAGTCCTTTTAAATTAAAAATCCAAAGAGTTGGGGAACATTTAAGTTGGAGAAGAGAGTTGACTTCAGAGGTATAGGTGGGCGCTACATGAAAGGTTCCTTCTAAGATGTGAAGGGCCACGCAGGTTCCTTTTCTCCAAAGGGCAGAGGGATGAAGCTCTGACCCGCCACGCTAGCCGGTGAAGGATCACCTCTCTCGGGAGGCAGAAGGTGCACCTATGGAGGTCAGGCAGCCTCCTCCTCCCTCCTACGATCTCTTTCCCCTGGCAGGAGGCCAAGACAGCCATCTCCAAGGTGTTTTCCAAGCCAATTCCCTGTGCTTCATGGAAAAGAGCAGCAGCTTGCATGTGTGTATTTCCCCAACCGAAGCTCCAACTTTGATCTTCAGGCAGCACAACATTTGTTTTTAGAAAAAAACTCATCCAGCTCAGAGGTGATGAGGGTGACAGGGCTGTAATTATCACCTGTTCTTCAGCACCTAGTGTACCGTGGGAAAGGTGCTGACAGCTCTGAACTCTCTTTGTGTAGGGAGTGAAGCCCCCAACCTCTGCTTAGAACATTTGACACAGAGAGACAGCTGTGGGGCCGCGTGGGGGTGGGCATGGCGTGGGGGTGGAGGGGGCCTGTCACCTCCTCCTCTATCACCTCCCCTTCTCACTAGGCTGTGAGAGTGGGCTGAGAGGCCCTGCACGTGTCTCCATTCTTAGACACATTTTTATAATAATCAGCTATATTTTACTTAAGAGTCTCTTCAGGGTGCCAGACCTTACAAAAAAGAAAACGAAAGCAATGGGTATTAATTTGTGATTAACTGGACTTCATTGGAAATCATGGGGCAGGATGGAAGAGTGACCTCCAGAGGGCGCCAGAGTGATTCCATGCTAAGCCGCGGCTAAGGAAGTCCCCAGGAATACAGTGGAAAGAGGTCGGCTGCAGCGTCAGAAAGACCCGGGCTACAAATCTGATTCTGCTTCTTGCTTGACAAGTGGCCTTGGACAGTGCACTTGACCTATTAGAGTTTCAGCTTGCTGGTCTGTAAAATGAGGGTAGCAATACCCTACTTTCAAGGGTTGCTGTGAAGACTCCGTGGGATAAAGGATTCAGGATTAAATGAGATAACAAAGACCAAGAAGGGAGGGGAGACATAGAATGACGGCAAAAGATCTGTGTTACCACTGGCACCTTAAGTCCATTACCTGCACACTGAATTAAGGCCGAGTGGTCATAGATGGTCAGCCAGTTTTCATATGTCCATCAGTGTTGTTATAATGAAACCGGAATTCAGTGAGCAGCATATTCCAGAATTCCCGTTGGCCTTTGTCATGGCATTGTTTTCAATCAACAGAGGCTAAGCACTGTGGCTGCTCTTGTGCGGGGATCTGCAGATGGCTTTGCCATGAAACAAGAGTCCTCAGAAGCCCCCAGGAAGGTTGGGAACCACCGAGACAATGCAGGTAAAGCCCTTCTCTCCTCACTTTCCTGAGCCCAGAGAAGAGGCCCCTTCTGACCTGGGTGGGCTCTGATCTCCTCCAGGGCTGCCAGTAGGTCACAAGGAACATGCCATGTGCCACCAACAGGCCCTGGCAGGCCTTACTGAGCTCCTTGAAAAGTCTGGCCCTAGTTTCCCCCTCCCTTTCCTGCAGTATCAGCTCCCAGTCAGGGACATTGCCCAGGGAGGCCTTCCTGCTCCTCGGAGTAACACGTGTCATGTGGCCTCCTTTTATGGTTAGTGTTCTTCTCAACTGCCCCCTAGTACGAGGGGTGAGAGGCAGAGGCTCAGAAGCTTGCAACTGGGAACATATGTCTTTCTGGCACCAATTCTGAGCGCAACCTCACCAGAAGAAAACTCCCCTGCTTCCTCCTACTTCCACCAACTGGGAAATGAAGCGTCTGCTCCAGGCGTTCTCTGCAGTTCTGCTGTGCATCCTCTAGGCAGGGGCCCTAGAGCTGCTAGCATAGGGTTCCACCACCTACTAGCCAGGGGGACTGTCACCCAAGCAGCCTGAGCCACAGCCACCACTGCCCATGCCTGATTCCAGTGGCCACCCCACGGCTGCCCCTGCCTCTTTCCTGGCTTGTCTCACGGCTGGTGTTGTATCCTCTTGCTCCTCAAAGAGTGCTTCCTGGGGCTGCAGAATCCCGTCCTTGGAGTGCTTGTTAGAAATGCAAAATCTCAGCACCCTTCCTTCCGCAGACTTCCTGAATTAGAATCTGTATTTTAACATGATCCCCAAGTAATGCTCATGTACAATAAAATCTGAGAAACATGGATCTAGCTCACCTGATGGGTTCCCACCACCGCCTAACTATTTTATGGTAAAAATGACTTCTGGCTACACAGCACCAGGGGCTGAGAACATGGTACCAAGAAATGGTCATGGGAATCTTTGCTAGAAGTCAGAGAAAGCCCACTAGCATTATTGAAGCCAGGCACTTTATAGGCATGGTCAGAGTTCACCCTTGCACCCTCTTTCTAAGGCAGATGTTATCCCCATATCTGGAGGAACAAACTGAAGATCAAAGAGGTCTGAAATGAGCTCACCATTCCAGAGCTAGTAAGAGGGCTGCGTGGAGGACAGAGAAGGAGAGAAAGGGATGTTGGGCACAAGAACAGCACGTGTAAAGGCACAGAGGTGTGAGACAGCATCATCGGCATCATCAACAAGAAATCCTGTATGCAGGACACTGGGCTTGACATTCGTTCATTTCATTTATTCACTCCACAGCTACTTGCCAAGTACTCAGTATGTGCTCTGTGCTGGGCAACACAGTTGCAATATAGAATCAGGCAGGCGTAGTCTCTGCTCTCAAGGAGCTGCCTTTCTGCTGCAGAAGAAGGATTTTATATTCACAAAAGTGATTTAATTGTAATTGAAGCAAGAGCCACAAAGTATATAAAAAAAAGAAACCTAGCTTTGTCTTGAAGAAAAGGATACTATATATAAATAAACAGAAAGACATCCTCGTTTTAGGGCTCCCCAACTTTCAAGATTCCCCTCGGTGGCTCCCAGGAGTGCTGTCTACTCTCCTGGTTCGCAGTTCTTCTCCTGCTGCTCCTAAGCAGCAATCATGGGTCTGTGCACAATGCCAGGCACATAGGGATTCTGGACAAAGGGAAAAAGAGTGTGGATTCTACCCTGCAGCAGAAGGGGGCCAGAGCACAGGATTCCCCTTGGGTCTAACGCCACCTGAATTTCTGCATGGGCGTGGGTGGGAGTTGGTGTGGAATGTTATTTTGTTTTGTTCCAAGATCAAAAGCCCCAGGAGGCTGGAACCTCATGCAGTTTTGCTGCCAGGTGTGCTTGTAAGGAGGTCCAGAGGAAGGCAACATCAGAGCCCAGCCTGGCCTGCCTTTCTTCTCCCGGACAAGGGCCACTCACGTTTGTATACAGCTGTGGCTCTTCTTGGGTGTTTCTATTTTATGGTTGTGCATTTATTTGGAAGCTTAATTTTCTAACTTGGGTCTGGCTTTTGCTGGCAGCCCTGGTCCCAGCAAATGGCCTTGGTACATTGGGCAGCTGCAGGGACCACCTAGGCTTGCCAGGGAAGCTGTATTGCTGTGCCAGGAATCAGGAACATGGGAGTTTCCATATTGGCCTGTTTCTGTTGTCTATTGCTGCATAACAAATCATCCCCAAAATGATCATAACAAATAGTGCCTAAAGTGAACAATGGCAATTCAGTGGATTGGTTGGGCTCAGCTAAGTAGTTTTTCTGCATTCTACAAGATATAGGTGAGGTCAATCATGAGAATGCATTCAGCTGGGAGCTCTATAGAGGCTGGAATGTCCAGGATGATCTCTCTTCCTTCAGGCTCCTCTCCATGTGGCCTCTCACAGAGTGCTAGTTTCCCCAAGGCTTCTTTACAACTTGACAGCTGGCTTCCAGGAGGGAGAGTTTCAAGACGATAAGCCCCAGCGTTCAAGCACTTACCCACCCAGCCTTTGTTTGTGGCATGCTTGCCAGTGTCTCATTGGCCAGAGAAAGTCACATGGCTGATCTCAGAGTCACTGTGGGAGGGGACTACTCAGGATATAATTACCAGTAAATGTGCACACTAGGCACCACCAATGTAGCAGTGTTCCATGTGGCCCTTGGATGTAAAGCTGCCGTTAGCTGCTTAGGAAAGTAGTACGGGGCTTGATGGAGCAGGTCTGGAAGGTGAAAGAGCAGTACTGGGAGGGGCACATGTCTTTAACATATTTTATTCAATCAGTTGTTCAACAAGTACTAAGTAATTCAAACCAGTAGTAGGCACTATACTAGACCCTGGGTGTACTAAGATGACGAAGACACCACCCTTGCTCTCCAGGAGCTCACAGATTATTAGCCACAGAGAGACGAATCAGCAATACCATAGCATGTGCGGTCTGTTTTAGAACTGAGTTTCACTTTGGCTACTATAGAGTAAAGAAGGAGAGGAATTTAAATCAGACTGAGGGTCAGGGAAGGGTTCTCTAGGGAAGGATACTTGAGCTGAGTCCTGAAGCAACGTAAGAAACTGTCCAGGTGGACTTGCACCAGGCATTCCAAGCACAGGAGAGAGTGTGGGTGAAGTTCCAGGGAAGAGAAATGCCTTGAAGCAACCACAGAATTGGATGTCATTCTTCATTCGGCATATTCAGAAGGCAGGAACTGTGTGGGATATGAGCCAGGAAGGCCTAGGGCATGAGGGTTCTTGTCCTCTATCATGCCCTATTCTCTCTGATACCAAGGGAGAGCATTAGAAAGACATCTTCTTTCTGCATAATGGCATTTAAATGGTTTCCTACGTGTATAAAATATAATACAAATGAGAAAACATTATTCTGGCCACCACCCACTGAGTGAGTAGGCTGTTGCCAAATTTTAGTTATGATTTGATGGCAGCCTGAACTGAGTTAGAGGCAATTGGAAGGGAGAGAAAGAGAGACATGTGAGAGGAACTCAGGAGGTTACGAATGTGAGATTTGCCACCAGGTGGCTCTGAGGGCTGAGGAGGAGTAACTAAGGACAGCGCCATCCCCTTCTGCCCTCACATCCGTGCACCTGAATCCAGGGGGCACAGAAAGTCCAGAGCCAACCAAGAGAAGCATTTGGCATGCTTGGGGCCTTATGGGCTGTGCCTCTGAAAGGAGTGACCTCTAAGAGGGGACAAAACTGATCTATATTAATATGCTGTCCACTCTGTAGACACCCTGCACATAGATGTGGTCCACAGCAGTGCATGTGAGTGGGAACTACTGGGGCTCTCGCATAGCACCACAGGGATTCAATCCTGGCTCAGGTGCCCTCTAGCTCTGTGATCTTAGATGAGTTACCTCAACTCTATGTGCCTCAAGTTCCTCATCTGTGGAATGAAGGATACTTCATTGGCTTTTTTGGCTAGGTTTACATGGGATAAGGGAGAAGGGTGCTGGAACATAGCACCCAATACATGGAAACTATAATACTTATTAAACTAGGTTTTTTTCCTACTTATGGAATAAGTAAGGCTTTCAAATGGTTGCAAGTTTAGAAAGTACAAAATTATGTGTACAGGGAAACGTCTCCTTCTATCACTGTCCTCTAGAGAGCTAGGTTTTCTCCCTGGCAGTGACAAATAGTACTAGCTTCTTGGGCCTTCTTCTCAAGATACTTTGCATATACTTAAGGCATATATAGTCCCATTTTTTGTTACAGAAGTGGTGATGCACTTCGTAACATTGCATGGCACTTTTTGGCTATAATTTTAATGAGATAGTTTCTTTAAGTGGTTTCTTATTGTCCAGCTTTTTGTTATTACAAACAATGGTGCAATGAAAAACAAAGGACATCGTTTCACTCAGGCTGGAGTATACGTAAGGATGAATTCCTGGAAGTAGGATTTCTGGATCAAAAGAGTACATGCATTTTAAATTTTGTTCTTTATTGTGAAGTTCCATAGAGGCTATACCAATTTACATTTGCACCAGCCATGGTGATCATGTAGGGAAACACATAATCATACATCGTTGGAGAACTTGGTATAACCTTTATGGAGAGTAATTTAGCAATATCTAACAACATGTGTCATCAAACGTTTTGATATTTGCAAATCTAATAGGTGACAAATGGTATTTCTTTTTTTTTTTTTTATTATACGTTAGGTTTTAGGGTACATGTGCACAATGTGCAGGTTTGTTACATATGTATCCATGTGCCATGTTGATTTCCTGCACCCATTAGCTCGTCATTTAGCATTAGGTATATCTCCTAATGCTGTCCCCGCCCCCCCCCCACCCCCCACCCCACAACAGTACCCAGAATGTGATGTTCCCCTTCCTGTGTCCATGAGTTCTCATTGTTCAATTCCCACCTATGAGTGAGAACATGCGGTGTTTGGTTTTTTGTCCTTGCGATAGTTTACTGAGAATGATGTTTTCCAGTTTCATCCATGTCCCTACAAAGGACACGAACTCATCATTTTTTATGGCTGCATAGTATTCCATGGTGTATATGTGCCACATTTTCTTAATCCAGTCTATCGTTGTTGGACATTTGGGTTGGTTCCAAGTCTTTGCTATTGTGAATAGTGCCGCAATAAACATACGTGTGCATGTGTCTTTATAGCAGCATGATTTATAGTTCTTTGGGTATATACCCAGTAATGGGATGGCTGGGTCAAATGGTATTTCTAGTTCTAGATCCCTGAGGAATCGCCACACTGACTTCCACAA